>NC_046321.1:63346724-63664237 GCF_009819535.1 Lacerta agilis
TGGGGTTGCGGCACTCATCTCGCGTTACTGGCCGAGGGAGCCGGCGTGCAGCTTCCAGGTCATGTTGCCAGCATGACAAAGCTGCATCTGGCGAACCAGAGCAGCGCACGGAAACGCCATTTACCTTACCGCCGGAGTAGTACCTATTTATCTACTTGCACTTTGTCATGCTTTCGAACTGCTAGGTGGGCAGGAGCTAGGACCGAGCAACAGGAGATCACCCCGTCGCGGGGATTCGAACCGCCAACATTCTGATCAGCAAGCCCTAGGCTTTGTGGTTTAACCCACAGCGCCACCCGCGTCCTGTTGAAAATGGTACTTCTGGCTAACAGCATAACACGAATTTTTCATTTATTTATTCTTGTGTGCTTACTAGCTAGCCTGGCTCCTTGCCAATGACCTGCTCTCAATGTTTTCATTGGGTTTGGACACTACTTGCCTCATGCTAGGGGCCATCCCAATTGTAAACATTGTCACTTGGGAGACCTCAACATCCCATAAAAGCAGAATTAGAAGGAGAGATGTCACTGAGTGCAGCCTTTCCTATCATAATGCTGCAGCGATGGGAAAGGTTATGCTTGGCAGATTTTCAACTTCTATGTGGCCCTTAAAAATACAGGAGCTTTCTCAAGATGTGGACCTTGCCATCTTATGCTCCCCCGTTGGCTTTCTGGCCCCCAGTTTCTAAACTCCCTGGTCTTTACACCCCCCCCTTCTGCCAACACCCCACAGGCCTTTTTGTTTCTAGTCCTTTAGTCACAACATCCCCTCCCCCAACTTTCTTCAACCTTATTTCTCAGCGTTCCGTTGTGTCTTCAAGTTCCTGCTTATTATCCCAATGAATAGTAAAGCCTGCCTTTATTCCACCATCCTAGCTCCTAGTCAGGACCCTGAGCAGATCAGTACCCTTGATTTTCTCTCTCCCTGCCTGCTACACACACCTTCCTAATTTAAAACAGTCTATCTTCTCTGCCCATCTTTTCTTCAGAATTGTGTCTGACTCCATCTATTCTTCCCTCAGGTTCCTGTATTTAGGTCCACAGCCAACAATGTGCTTTCCTTCTGCCAACACTTACTTAGCTTCCCCGCCTCTTCTCACTGAGCCTTCCTACCCCGCCACAAATCTCCTTCTCTCCCCTATGGTTTCAGTACCAGCCAAACTGACCTTTCGCTTTCTCAAACTGTTGGATATGTTCTATAGACATCCTGCGTTTCCTTCCCCTGCATTTAAGCCTTGTAAATGTTCTTAAGACCTTGCATCGGTTCGAGTAATAGATGCCACAGGCTTCGTCATCCCTGCTGCTGCCGCAAAATCCCTTAGCACATTTCAGTATAGATGGTGCTTTGTTCCCATGTTATGCAAATAGATTGCATACTGAAGCAAAATGGTTCTGACTAATCCGTAAGTCACCATTTGCTTGCTTTCTAAGAAAGATCTAATACAAGGGAACGCTGTTTACTTGCGCTCTTCAGATAAAATTCGACCTCAAAGTGGAGGAAAAGTAATTAAAATTCAGGGCTCTGTAATGTAGTATTTATAAAGAATTCAGCTATACACAAGCTTATTTCAAAATGCTGTGAAATACTACATGGCAAGGGGAGGGGGAATATCTAGTACACATACAACACACATACACAGTTTGCAAGCCAAAATGTGTGAACAATTCCTTCTTGCTTCAAAAGTATGGTACTGTAAAACAGAATCAATGTCTCCAAATTTTTATGTGCCATAATGGTGATTTACCTCCAAAGTTGTGTTGTCAGGACGCCTTCCACAAAGCGTTACAAAAAGCTACCCTGTGCCAAATTTCCACAGCAAACGTGGATCAGATGCTGAAACAGAGCCAGGAGCTATACACAAGTTCAGCACTTGCTGAGCATACACAACTCTGGTGGTAATTTGGCATTCAGCCTGCAAGGAAAGAGATGCAGGTGGACAGGAAAGGGATATTGGCATTGCTATATACCCTAGACCGGGGGTCAGCAACCTGCGGCTCCGGAGCCGCATGCGGCTCTTTTACATGGCTGCCGCGGCTCTGGGACTCTGGGGCAGATACGCCCGCCCACTTCTCCAGCTGGCCAGCGGAAGCGACCGCCCTCCAGCTGGCCGGTGGCCCGCCCTCCGGAGGCTGAGGGCGCTGCTCAGGGGCGTATCCAGGATCACCTGGCCTTGAACAGCGGGGCAGCGGGGCTCGGAGGCAGTGGGGACGCAGTAGAGGTGGCGCAGCTCAGCTGAGGGCTCTGGCGGGGAGCGCGCCTGAGGCGCGTGCGCTCCTTCGGGAAGAGATGGAGCTGGGCGAGTGGGAGGGGGAACTTTGAAGACCCCGCCTCCGCCTCCGAAGCAGGCGTCCATGGGAGAGGCCGCCCCCCCCAAGCCTGCCTGGCGGGACCAACCCTGCCCAGCTCCGGGAGTCTTCCTAGCGTGGGAGGCGGCCTTGGGGCGGACAGGGGAGCTCTGGGGTTGGCAGCTATGTGGGACCCCGCGGCATCCAGAGGCACCTGGGAGACAGGAAGGATGGGGGCAGGAAGGGGGCCTTCAGACGCGTCCCCGCACGGGCACTGGAGGCCAGGACTCCTCGGCTGGGTCGTGGGACCGCGGGGGCGGGCTGGCTGCAGTTCCTCTCGGAAGGCTGCTGGCTGCTGCGTTGAGGCGACGACGAGGTAGGCAGCTGTGGGCTGGGCCAGGGGCGGCGGGTGGCAGGCGAGGGCGAGGGGGGGAGCCCTCTTTTTAAAAATGGTCGAGGAAGCGGCGCCTGTTTCCCTGCCGCTGCCTCCTTCACTCCTGGTTCCACTCGCAGCATCAGACCGCGCTCTCGCGGGCGCGCGTCTCTCTCAGCCCCGGAGCAAGGCCGGGACGTTTTGCAGTTTTTCCTCTGTCCTGAGTGTGTGTTAGGGGAGCCTTGACAAAGCACCTGTTGGCGTGGAAGAGAGGAGTCCTAACTTGGATCTGTGTTCATGTGCAAAATCTATCGCCATTATCATTAAAGGGGCAGGGAACTCCCCTAAAAAGGTTTGAACACTACGAACTACTACAGCCACCTTTATGCAAGTCAGCACAAACATCACAGGCTTCTCTGGTGCAATTCTGTGCTTTATTTAGCAAGAGAGGAGGTTGGAAGAGGTGAACATAGCCTCTGGTCTGAAATATTAAGAGTAAAAGACACTAAGATTATTGTAAAAGCCAGCAGTCTTCAATTAGACATGGGACAAACATTTAACACAAGTGTGCAGTTGAGGACTCATTTTTTTTTTTTAAACAAATCAAATATTTGTATGCTGTTGCAACCCACCTTGGACCAGGCTGTGACCTGGTAGTGGTCCCCAGGGTGGATAAAAATGAATGATTTTTTTAAAAAATAAATAGATTATTTTTTTATTTAAATCGGATTTTTTTTTATTTAAATCGGATTTTTTTTTATTTAAATCGGATTTTTAAAAATAAAATGCAGTGTTATATTTGTTTTAAATGTCGCAATGGTTTTGCGGCTCCCAGGTTTTTTTTCCCCTTCGGAAACGGGTCCAAGTGGCTCTTTTGGTCTTAAAGGTTGCAGACCCCTGCCCTAGACCAAAAGCAGATGATTCAGGTTTAGGGAAGGATCCTGTGGCCTACTGCTACTGCAGTAATTTGCAACTATGGGAGACACATCTCCCTGGGAGAAACCAGTCCTTTATTTTTCCTATACTGCTCTTAAATCTCCCCTGCACACATGGGCATCCATGGTGCAGGGGGGGGGAGTGCAAGGGAGCAATGTGCCTCCTGGATAATCCCCCAAATTTCCAGCTTAAATTTAAAAAGAAGAGTAGGCTTCTAGCATTTTTAGAACCTGAGATACAAGACAAAATGCAGAGGCAATGTGTTTATGTTTCTGTGGAAAAATTAGCCTGTTCCCTGCACCAGTGTTTTGCACACCCACCCACAAAAAAGGTCCTTCAGACACTCATCCCTGCACCTCAATCAGTTATAACAAAGGCGCTTGCCACGAAGAACTTCGGGTCCTGGAGAAGACACAGTATTTAACAGGTGTTACACTCAACCAAATAGTTACACAAATGCTACAAAAACAGAGTGAAATTAGTCCATACTTGCTATACGCTAGTGCCCTTTGTGCACCGATTTTCCACGTTATAGAACTGACTCCAATACTCCCTGCAATACATGAATATCAGACTACCAGAAACTGCTTTGTACTGAGTCAATCCATTCACTCATCTAGGCCAATAGAGTCTACAATGACTGAAAGCGGCACTTTCAGAGTTTCAGACAGCATTCCAGCACTACCCGGAGAAGCCAAGGACCGAACTTGGAACCTTTTGGTTTTCAAAGCTACCTTTGAGCTATGCCCATTCCCAGCTCATAAGCATGATTATTATAGCTTCGGGAACTCCACTTTTCTGCTACAATGCACAGTCCTTCATCAAGCTACAAATAGGAAAGCAGGAGCCTTCGACACGCACACAACCCCTAGCAGAAATGCAGCAGATTGTGTCTAGATGGTTAAAAATAAATGCATATTAAGTTTGGAGTAGAGCAACTAGGCAAAAAATGCAAAACAGATTAAGTGACATCAATGTTACTCTAAACAACTTTTATAATATATCAAGTTCATACAAGCAAACATGAGCCTTTGGAAACAAAGAATATAACAATTCTAACAGCTTATCTTAAAAGAATGTTGGTATTGTTTGTTACAGACAATACTGTACCTTCTCTTGATATTGACACCAACTTTCACAATGATTTGTTGTTAAAGGAACAAAACCCCAGAATCATGCTTCATCTCAGAATTTCTCTGAAAGATGAATCTCTTAAGTGTTTCTGGGATCGTTAAAAGAAATGAAGTCACCACTTACTGGATCTAGGTTCTTAAATAGAAGTATATCTTTGCAAGCTTCTTGCAGTCTGTTTCTTTGATCATCTGTTTTGGGGTGAATAATCTGGAAGAAATAATTGCAATTTCTATTTCACTACTCTTAGTCTTAAGAAAAATGATCCTAAAAGAGGCCAAAGGACAATTTAGATGAACACTCCTGGAAAGCGAGATATAAGTCATACTACTGTACTAAATAAATATTGTCAGGGAAATAACTGAGACTTTCTGAATTTTAAATCAATCTCAAATTAAAAAGACACAGCACAGGAATGATGAAAGGAAACTTTAGTCTTTGATTCCTATCAAAGGGAAATTACAATAAAGATGACGGTGAAAGAAAAGGGTTTTTTAATTTATATTTTAACACATTTTTCAAAAACATATGTGATACAACTTCTATTAAGGAGTGTGTTTGCATATTTTCTGAATTTGTCTTCCAATAATAAAAACACACATTTAGACTACTGAGTCAACATACCCTTGATTCAGTTTCATCCTCTTCTTCATCAGGATTATAAGCTTCTGCGCACACTACAAAAACAATGAAAATATGAACTGAGTTTCAAACCAAATGCTCTCAGAATTCCATTTTTAGACCAGCATTCAATGGTGAACATTTAGAATTTTGTTATTTTGTTGTAGCTTGTTGTTTATCGTCTTGCATTTCTCGAAAGAAAAGCACTTGAAATGAACAAATCAAAACAAGTATATTTAAAGGCTTTGTGCAAATATATGATTCCCTTTGTATTTTTCTTTCATTGGGCCAAAAGAAACCAGCTCCTTCAATCTTTCCTATGGAATATCTTCTAGATTCTTCCAATAAATTTTGACCAGGCTCAAACAAACACAGGGCTCAAAGTGAGCACCTTGGTAGTATGCCAATCCCATTACCCAACACTCTCATCTCATGCAAGCTCATTAACCCTCTTTTTTTCCCCAGTGCAAAGAACAAGTTTTGACTGTATTTCTTGAGACACCTCACTGCCATTTCCCTATGATTTGGCTTGCGCATGGCAACAAGAAGCGAAGAGGTATAAAATAGGTGTTCCACCAAAGCTACATTTGCATGCCTGTTTCTGCTGCTGCCATCTTGTGAATGAAGCAGTGTGAAGATGGATGCCACACCAAAAAATGCAAAATGCAAATGCTCAGAGGTACTTGGTTCTTGATTATTACATTGTGCATGTGCCGGAGTTCTGTCCCAGCAATGGAAGAAAATCCATTGCTAAGCACCAACATTTCCAGGGTTGAACCATTCCTGGCTAGAATGGGTTTGCTCCACCTGCTAATGCACAAATCCCTTCTCTCAAACTAGTGTGGCCATCCTGGGCACATCCAGGAATTTGCTAATATCCGACTGTCATATGTTAGAAAGCACACAGCACCATAATCAAAACTTGTGATTTTATCTTATTTTTAATTTAAGTCCCAGTATCAGAAACAAGGTGCAGTAAAATGTGCCATGGACAAAACAAAACAATGGAGTCTTGAACTGAAATACTGAACCACTCAGAAAGTTTTTAGCACCACAGTCATCTGTAACCCTCTGTGGTATCATCTGTCTGGACGCTAAAAGCTTCAGAAATGACTGGGACCATTTATGCAAGTGCCGTTTAAATCAGGTTTTGCCATTGTTTGTCCTCAGTCACTTCCACATATCACTTCCTTCAGGTGTAGAAGTCTGAGTACCAGCCATGTCTACATAAGCATCTTCTCTCCTACTTCCTATTTCACATAACTTAACACAATAGATTCCATCACAAAATGTCTGCATAGCATTTTATCACTAAATACATGTTGCAAGCGGCACCGTCTTAAAACAGGCATTCCCTCCTGTGTATCCATGGGCTTTTCTCAGCACACCTTAGAACACCTTTTTAAGCAAAATATTTTTAATTGAAACGATCAGCCAACTAAATGTTGCAGTCCAAGGTTTCAAGTCACCACAGTTCATTCTTCACCAGTTATTTGTTTATCAAACTGGCAGCATCGCCATTTTTGAAGCAGTACCAAGGTTTACGCTCTTCTGTGAGCCGTGTTTGCACACTTAGCCAGAAGCGTAGCTGTTTGCTTACACCATCTCACATCTGGTATCTGGCTGAGTATATATCTTAACATAAAAGTTCAGCCAATGCTTCTTCCACAGAAGATATTTCTTTGTCAATCTGGACAGCGTTGCATAAAGACTACCTTGCCCTAGAAATGCTACATTTCTTCTTATTCAAATCCCTGAGCATATCCAGGACTATATTTCAATTCAATTCAACACCTTTATTGGCAAATATAAGACAATAGAATCATAAAAAGGCCATCCATATGCATTATATTTATATTACATACAGTAAAAAGGGGATCCTCCTCAGCCTATTATGTAGACCAAACTACCCCTGATTTAACTTCAAAGATCCTGGTCAGAAATTGTACCAAAGCTATAGTGAGTGTTGGGGAGTCATCTCTCAAAAGGAAATGCACCTTGAGTTGTTTGTTAGGTGGGGCCTCAAGCCATAGAGAGGATGTTATAAAATCAGCACGGAGGATGTTAAAAAGAGGACAGTCCAGAATTATGTGGTCTAGAGAATCGGGTACATTCTGGCCACAGGTGCAGAGTCTATTCGATCCAGGACTATATATTTTATGTGAACGAAGTCATAAAAGTTATTTTATGTTCAACAGTAGCTCCTGATATAAATTAAACAAGGGAGAGCAAAGGCCCTAAAGCAGTGGTTTTCAACCAGTGTGCTGTGACACCCTGGGGTGTCTTGAATAGTGGACAGAGGTGCCACAGGCAACTCTGGCCTCTGTCCCTCTTTCCTTCCCTCCCTCCGCTGATGCCCTCTTGCATCTCTGTGACCCAAAGGCTTGCACAGATGTTTGTTGCAGCAGCCCTGGGTACAAGCTCAGCGGGTGAATGGTGCCTCTGGGGCTGGCCAGGGGGTGCTGGTTGCCAGGAGCTGGTGTGGCCTCAGAGTAAGCAAGCTGGCAAGGGGGCCCAGCCAACCAGTGCGCCAGCCCTTGCTGTTGGGAATGGACAGACAAGTCCCAGTCCCCTGTAGGACAGTGTAAGGAGGCACTTCTCTTTGGGGCTGGGTAGGGGGGGGCAGCTCAGAGATCAGGGCAGCAGCAGCAGCGGCTGCCCAGAGGACTCGCAAGGAGAGGAGGCTGAAGGAACATTCCACAAGGGAGGGTGTTCTAAAAAGGGTGAGAGGCTGCCAGCTCTGCAGACAAGGGGAAACATAACTGGGCTCCTTAGCCCCGCAGGGGTGGCACAGAAAGAATGCAGTTGGTCAAGGGAGCTGTGGACTCAAAAAGGTTGAAAACCTCTGACCTAAAGCATTTTTAACACTATCAGCGTAGCCCCCATCTTGTCTCTTGATAGCTGCACGTTCATAGCCTTAGAAGCCAGCAGTCCCAAATAACTGCATTTGTAAGTTTCCTTTTGTAGGTCTCATATACACAACCTCACATCAGTCCTGCAAGTGAGGTTTCTTTTTCCAACATTTAAAGCTGAAGCACTGATGTGTCCAAGGCAAAAGTACACAGCAGAGCTGAGATGTGAATTCTAGTCTCCCAAGGGAGGTCCCTCATGCATCACCAAAGGACAGGACACAAAAGAACTTAACCTTGCATATACTAAGTTATATGCACACACGCAAATGCAGAAACTAGAATTTAAACAGAAGTACAATACCTCTCATCACATGGGGGGAAGACTCTGATCAAGTGACCTGCTCATTCTTCTGCCTAGGAGTTAACTGCTGGTAGGCAAGGCCCTGCTACTCTCCCTTTTATCTTTCAACAGGACTTAGACCAGACAGCCCTTCAAACAGAGGACCTTCTTCTGAAAGCAGGATACATCGCTACCCCGGGCTCCCCAATTTGAATTCGTCACTCTGTTTAGTAGGCCACAACAGCAAACCAATAAAACACGAGCCTGAGGATTGATTCATTTATTCACTCAGAAGAATATCTCTCCAGAACTCTTAGGGGTCACTGTGTTTGGGCTGAGATGGAGTTGCCAGTTGGCCAACTTATGATGGCTGCAGCCTTGGCTCTTAGCCATTTGGGGCTCCATGTACTTCTCATTTGAGGGCAGTCTTGTACCACCAACTACTGTTTTCTCCCATGGCTTACTTTAAGTATGCTAGAGTATATGCCATGCATTCCATTTTGGAAACATCATGCTTGCAGTGGCTGCAAAAATCATAATGAGGTGAGGATGGGTTTGCTTGTTTATTTAAAAAGTTCTAGGCTACCCATTAATAAAACTGTCAAAAGTGGCATGCAGGTAAATAATAGAAACAATCACAGTATATACGGAACAACTGCATGGAAAAAATATTCAGCAAAAGGATAAAAGCTAATCAGCCTAGTTACATTCCACGATGGAAGGCCTGGGAAAATGGAAACAATCTTTGCCTAACTCCAAAAAAAGACAACACAGTTGGGCGCCAAGCAAGCCACTCCATAAACACCTTGCCTGAAAAGGCCTTCTCTGTCTGGTCATCAGCCACCTAGCTTCAAATAATGTAAACATTTGATGCTTTTGAATTATGGTGCTGGAGGAGACTCTTGAGAGTCCCATGGACTGCAAGAAGATCAAACCTATCCATTCTCAAAGAAATCAGCCCTGAGTGCTCACTAGAAGGACAGATCCTGAAGTTGAGGCTCCAGTACTTTGGCCACCTCATGAGAAGAGAAGACTTCCTAGAAAAGACCCTGATGTTGGGAAAGATGGAGGGCACAAGGAGAAGGGGATGACAGAGGATGAGATGGTTGGACAGTGTTCTTGAAGCTACTAACATGAGTTTGGCCAAACTGCGAGAGGCAGTGAAGGATAGGCGTGCCTGGCGTGCTCTGGTCCATGGGGTCACGAAGAGTCGGACACGACTGAACGACTGAACAACAACAACAACAACAACAAATAAAAATTCAAAGCTTAAGCAGCTGTACCATTGCACATGCATCTACATACAGTGCCTATTTGGGGGAGAATGGGGCTTTTAGCAGTCATGATTTTGTGCAAGGTGAAATTCAAAAAGAACTGCATCAATCACTGTGGTACAATAGGTCCTGTACTGCAAGAACAAATGGAAATAAGATTGCTTTAGATGCTAATCAAGATGGAAATAGGTGGCTCTAAGGTTACCGAGAAGGTAATGTTATTCATACTGTAAATCATCTTCTTGGTGGAAAGGAAAAATTAAGAGTAATTTCAATGCCCATTAAATAATGCATGAGATCACTTACATAATCAGAAGATGGGAAAATGAACTGAATCAATAAGAATGTCATAATTTTTACTGTATTAAATAAGGATGGGGGGGAATCATAAGTTCCTCATAACTGATCATCCTGGTGATTTTAATATGTTTCCCACTAAATGCAGAATACCGTTCTGCAAATTTCCATGTAAGTGGTCAGTCCTTGGTTTCATTATGATAGAGCAGATTTTTAAACATGCATAAAACTGAATCCAGACTGAGGCTGCAATGTTATGAACACCTGAAAGCAGGGGCGCCTGGCAAGGAGGGGGCACCACCATGCACATGGCCTCCTGCCAACGGTGTTGCTGCACGAACTGGGAGGTGGAAGGGCGAGGAAGTAGGGAGATCAGCATGATGCATGCGCAACCACAGAATCAGGCCAACATTCACCAGCAAGCACAGCAACACCACTCGAGGATGTGTGGCTGGCAACATCAACCCTGCCATGTGGGAATCCCTTGCAGATGACCACAGTGCCTGGAGAGAGTCAGGTCATGCATCCGTAACAGTGACCAGAGGAGGAATGATTGCCGGGAGGAGTGCAGAGAAGAAACGCCATAGTGCATCTGCAGCAGCACAACTGGACGCCTTCATCTGCCCCAGCTGCAACGAAACAGGTCTCTCCCGTATTGGTCTCTAGAGCCACAGCGAGCGCTGCAACCTTCTGACAGCTTGACCTCACCCCCAAAGGCGCACTCCTCCGAGACAGACGGATGCCAACATCATTTGAAACTAGTTCTTTATTACCGAACCCAACAAAACACTGTTTGCCTAACCTACAAAGCACTACACAGGTGAATGTTTGAGCATTTTATATGAAGCTTGGCCTACCAACAGAGAAAGAAAGATGTTTTCTCACTTGTGGGGCACCTACCCTGAGGAATCCACAGTTCTGCCCAGTGTTAGAAACTGGGAGAGAAAAGCTAGGAGCCAAATGGCTTCTGGGACTTGGGTTGTCGCCACTGGCGGGGGAGGGGGCGGTCGGCAATACTTTTTATTTATTACTTTGATAAGCAAAATAAGCAGTTCACATAAGTGACACATTTTTAGCAATTTCGTGTTTACAGTAAAAATATTGGTACCATGGTTCAGTTTTCAAAACGCTCAACTCCTTATTGTTAAACTCCTTAACAAATTGTCTATCCTGAACATAGACTTCAAGGCTTCAAGTAATCCTTGAGTGTTGGCCAGGCGCAAAAAAATGGCACCCAGACTTTTTGAGGTGCTTGCAAATGGAGAATCTTTAGACGTGATATGTGACTGGTGCCCTGCTAATTTCAAACCCTGGTTCCACCTATTCTGTGAGGTAACAAAATGGCCCCATGTAGTATGTAAGGGGCTGCAACTGAAGGAGGAAATTATTATTATTATTATTATTATTAATAATAATAATAATAATAATACCCCGCTCATCTGGCTGGGTTTCCCCAGCCACTCTGGGCAGCTTCTAACCAAGATTAAAAATACATTAAAACATCAGTCATTAAAAACTTCCCTAAACAGGGCTGCCTTCTATATCATGACTATATCTGATGAAAGAACCTATGTTTACTTTTTATTTAATGAGAAGACCTAGTTTGGGACTAACAGCAACCCGCTGTGTAGGTGGGAGTAACATTCCTTTCTGCGCCCTTTCCCCTTTATTTTCTCACTGCCCCTTGCAGTGTTCCAAGGCCTGCCTGTAACTCACACTGTCCTAGTTCCAGATGTTATAAACAAGGGTCTAAAAGCTTAAAATAACAATGCTTGAAAGTTACCAGATCACTATACAATTCCATGTGTTTCGTGTCTCTACTAGTGATCTTGTCAGCTGTCAGGTGTGAAGGAAAAGTTTGCTTGCTGAGCAGGTTGAGTCGCCAAGTGCCAGCAAACAGTTAACTCGCAATGGCTTGATGGGCCAGAGTTCCAAGGGAGGCAGTTGGAGTGGGGGGAAAGTAACCACCGTGTAGTGTGTGGTTCTTAAGTGAACTTGTTATTTAAAACTTGTGTGGTAATTTTTGTTGTTGTTGTTGTTAGTTAAACTGGCATGTCTAGAGCTTGTGGCAGCAGTGAGAGGAACTAAGTATGACCAGGGGCTTGACTTTTCCGGCCAAAATTTAAGTTATGAAAAATTATTAATTTATCTTGTTAATTCACATAATTGTAGCAGGTACTGGTGGTGCTGCATATTAATTGGTGTCAGCGGTGGGATTCCAGAGCAGGAGGTGGTTTGAACATGTGCCACAATGACTTCATACGAGCCTCACAGTAGGTTGGAAAGTGACACAGAGTAGGTATGAACACATGAGCTTGTTATTATATTCTTCTTTCTCATTTGCAAGATTAGCCACATCACTAGTTAGTGTCCTATTAGCTTCTTCCAGCGATCCTATTGTGGCATCTTTTTCAGCAAGTTCCTGCTTATGCCTTGCCATCATTTCCTTTTATTTCTAATTCCTTCATTATCTTTTCCTTTTCCAAATCAGAGTATTGTTCTTCAGCAATGCGGAGAGCCAACTGTTCTGAGACGGCTTTAGTTAAAGTAATCTCAGGTTGGGCTGCCAAAGAATCCCTCTTGTCCTGCAACTCTTGCATTTTTTTGCTGCACCACTTTACCGAGTTTTGCCTTTTCTTCACATTCTTCTTTTGGTTCTCGAACCTGAGTTTTATACAGTGTGGAAAAATTCTGCTTCAAGTTGGCCCTGAAGTTCCTTCATCAGCATCTTGACGTTCCTTGCGAAGTTCGTTATTCTGCTTTTCTAAACTGAGTTTGGTTTCCAAAGGTTTACCGTACTTCATCACCAACAGCGCTTGCTAAAATTATGTGAATTAACAAGGTAAATTAAAGACTTTTTCATAACTTAAATTTTGGCTGGAGAAGTCAAGCCCCTGGTCATGCTTAGTTCCACTCACTGCTGCCACAAGCTCTAGACATGCCAGTTTAACTAACAACAACAAAAATTACCACCCAAGTTTTAAAGAACAAGTTCACTTAAGAACCACACACTACACTGTGGTGATTTCCCCCCCTACTCCAACTGCCTCCCTTGGAACTCTGGCCCATCAGAAGCCATTGCTGGCAGGGGGGGGGAACACTTGGTGACTCAACCTGCTCAGCAAACAAACTTTTCCTTCACATCAGGTCTCAAGAGACAGTCTCCCCCCCCCCAATGCATTTTTCTCGCCTCTTTTCTATTGTGCCAATGAAGAGCTGGGGGGAAAGGATTCAGTTTCGCATGCAAGACAAGAGAGGATTCAGTCTGACCCAAACACCTGCAGTAAATATGAAATATACCATTTCAGTGGAGACAGTGGATTTCTGGGAAGCAAAGACTTTACCAAAACAGAAGCCACATCTTCCAGGACATTCTAACAGGTGAGCAACACATTTCCTCCATTATGTATTTGCAATGCCAGCTGCAAATATTTGGCAGAGACTGTGCAATTTAAAAACTAGCTGTCCACCTTTATTTTAAGCCCAGTGCAGGCAGAACAATGCTGATCTGTTAACTGATCCAGAGCGGGCAGCGGTCTTGCATGCAGCTTCCTCTGCACAAGACCCTTTCATTTAAAAGAATGAGAATTATACAAAAGCACAGCTGATATGCTTTCTGACGCTCCCATTCATTTCCACTGGAGATGTTCCCAATCCAATATGCCCACTGGTTATAAATATCTGGTACAATAATTAGGCTTACTTGGATGGAAGCAATTTGAGAGCTGCTACTCGGCCAAACCCTCATTATCAGGGGCAGATCCCTGTCTTCTCAGAAGATGGCGAACAATTTCTCTCATACTGCTTGCTTCAAAAGTGTTTTTTTTTACCCATGCCTATAGCATCTTCAAGCTCCTAGAGAAAGAGTTCTATTTCTGTACGGAATAATTTTTACATCATTAAAGAGACCTGCTTACATCACCTTAAAGGGTTCTCCCCAATGCTGAACATTAATTGTTCCACATGAATGCATTCCGCATATTTTTTAAAACACTTGAGATGTTAGCATTACTTCAGTTTCAATTGTTCATTACTGTACCATTTCTTCTCATATCTCCCTACACCTAGCAATAACAATAATAATCTAGGCACATTTTATACTAACTGGTGACTATGGAAGGAATTCAATGTAAAATTATGTCGATTGTTCCATCGTGGCAAGCATTTCCGTATTTCCAATCTCTTTCCTCCAGATCATCTGTGGATTCCTCCAAAGCCCATTTTGGGCAACAGAGGGGAAGAGGAAAGGAGAAGCCACTTTGAACAAGCGGAAGTCCTTGTGCAGGCTTCTGCTAGCACGACTCATCCATCTAATCCTGCCCTGTTCTGGGTCTTGGGAAGTGCTCCAGAGTAACTTTTGCTGTTCACCCACAGCAAGATGAAGCCACAAAACCCTCACTGATCACGGTCATCAACAAGAACCTGTGTTCGGGAACAGGACACAAGTTGTTTAAGGCCCTCCAAAATCACAAACTGAGAAAGTCAGAATGCAGGATGACCACAGCGCCATCAAGGAGCACAGCGTGCATTTCAATTAGGGGCATTTTCTAAAATCAGCACTTTGTGAAATGACTGGACTTTACGTTCGGGGCATCATCATTCATATATTCTGCAATGACCATATAGCTGCCTTATACTAAGTCAGATCGCAGCATTTACCAACATGGTGCCTTCCAGATGTTTTGGACTGTGACTCACATTAAAAATAAAGGTAAAGGTAAAGGACCCCTGGACAGTTAAGTCCAGTCAAAGGCGACTATGGGGTTGCGGTGCTCATCTCTCTTTCAGGCTGAGGGAGCCGGTGTTTGTCCACAGACTCACCTTTTTTGACTCACATCAAGGCCAGACTTTGCTTGTGATGAAGGGCAGGATATACAGTGCTTTAAAAAATCAATCAATTCCTTTCACTGGTAGTGCTGAGGGATCGAACCTGGGATGTTCTGCATGCTGTGGTCCAGCTTAAGCAATTTGTGCTTACAGGACTCTGGATAAGCTCAGCTGGATAGAGTATGGTGCTGATAACACCAAGGTTGCAGGTTCAATCCCCGAATGGGACAGCTGCATGTTCCTGCATTGCAGGGGGTTGGACTAGATGATCCTCAGGGTCTCTTCCAACTCTATAATTCCATGAATTTAGCTTTCTAGTGTCTAACAGGTTAAATAATAAATTTACAGAGAGAAAATTCAAGCCCAATGAGCTGTTCCTGCTCATGTGGAGAGTGGAGAGTAAAAATAATAATAATCCTTTTGGAAGCCAACTCTCATACTGTGGGGACTCTTGAGTGCCTTAACCTTGGGAAGAAACTTTCTGGGAGATGCAGAAGACTTCCTGTCATTCTGTGTAAATTAAGCAGAGGCTCCCAAAATGAAACCGTGGGCATCTGGCTGGCCACTGTAAGAACGGTTTTTGCTTGGCTACATGGGCCACAGGCCTGATCCAGCAGGACTCTTATGTTAGCCTGGTGTTACAGTTATAAAAATATGAGCAGATGACGATGAGCAAAAATTGCTGAAGAAGTGGGTTGAGTATCAATTGTCATGTAAGCACAAATAAGCTAATTATCTGAATGACGTCGAGAAAACATGTAACTACACCAAGAACTGCAAATTTTCATATGGTTGCATAACTATTAGCACCTGAACATTAATTAGAACAAACTAATGCTAAATGTTACATAAGCACACTAATGAGCGATGAAAAAACAGCAAACCATCAAGTTAGAAATTTTGGCTTCCGTATTGTGTTTGTTTTGCTTTCAAGGCTTTTCCTTGAAAGCTGTTAGCGCTCGTCCTGTTTAATTAGGTTTTTAGTTCTCCACTAGAAAAATAAAAGGGGGGGGAGGGAGGGGGGAAGCTTCCTGCTGTACATAATTTCACTTTACACCATTTGACAGTTGAGGGGGAAATTCTAGGTGTTTCAACCTTTCTTCCCTGCTTGTAATGAGGAACAGATAAAAATAAAGCAAATCAAAATACCCTCTTAGCTTCCACTCATGAAACATACCTTGACAGACCAACAGAACAGCCCAAACGGATCCCCGTTATGCTGAGCTGGGATGTACACAGGCGTCCCTCCACCCAGCTTTCCTGGCTAAGCTAGCCTACCACTGCCCACAAGAGTCTGCAAAATGGTAAACTGAAGGCCAGAGAAGGGGTCACGGTCACCATTGCCATGAAGAAGCGTTCCACTGCCATGAAACAGGGCACTCAAGGGCGGGGTGCCAAGGATCCTGAGCTGGTATCACTGCTGCCATGATGGTATCAGGTCCTTAACAGGTAACTTGTCTTGATATAAGATATATGCACAGCTGTTAAAAACAATTTCCTCCACCTGCAATGCACCTGAATCACATCAACTTCAGCTACTCAGAAGTTCGTCAAGAGAATATGACAGAAAAAGCATTGCCTACTTTCTAACCCTCAAACGCTATTTATAACTTCCCCGTTTCGGCTCAAGGATATAAATCTATACAATGTTATCTGATTAAATTAATTCCTGCTAACATTAAACTCCACTTGAGTTGCTAACCTAGATGTGTTGACCCTGTTTCCCCAAAGGTCTGTGTTCCTCCCAAATGTCCTATGGCACTGTCTGATTTCAAATTCCTACCAGATTACTCCTAAGTTATTTTCCTTGTTTTAATGTTCAGGATATATCACAGGGAGAAATTTAGGCTTCGAAACTCACAAACAAATAAATAAATAGGGGGCGTATGCTCCTACAAAATTTCCAAGCAATTTCATTTCAACAGCAAGCACACAGCAAATGAGCTTTTGTCATTTCTTCATCTAACAATTATTGGGGGCCCTACACCAAAGAATTCTGAAAGATGCACATATAGCTATTAGTATTAACCATGAATTAAAACTCTCATGAATACTGCACATCAAACCATTCTACTCAGAGTATACCCAGTGAAATTAATGCACCTAAGTCAGTCGTGTCTATTAATTTCTTTGGGCCTACTTTGAGTATATTGCAAATAATCTGAAAAGCCCCAACTGCGAAATCTAGCAGCCAACCTTTTCCCCCACTTGAGCTATTTAATAAACTAGAACAGCAAAGCAGAGTGCCACGGGTCTCTCAGTATCCTTGAAAGAACGGTATTGACTGAAGTCTTGTATTGTTGCAGAGAATGTGCTGCAAAGCATCGTGATCACTGTGACTGCTACATACGTAAGGCACTTTAAACAACTCCTTTCAGAGGCACCTAACATTGTTTCATTCTTTGTGTGAATGCCACCAAAAAAAATTTTAAAAACAGTTCACCAACAATATTGTGCAGCTTCACTAAGCTTGTTTACAGAATCAAAAGATTGTTAGGAGGGGAAGAGTACTGTCATGCCAGCTATGAATCTATAACAAACACAAGCAGCATATGTAGCATGAAAGATAGAGCACAAGAATGTGAAGGCTTCCATTCATTTATCTAATTCAGCTACATCTGAACAGTACAATTCATGCAGACCCAGTACAGTCCTATTGCTTCCAGTCTCTTGCCACTCCTAAGAAATTGGGAGCAGCGAGGAGCATCAGTCAGTCCGATTTTTCTTGTTTGTCACAAACAGCCATTACAATATAAATCACAAGAAAGCAAAACAGGACAATCCAATTATAAGCTAAAAAACGTATCAATTTTCAGAAGTACAATTTATCAAAACTTAAAATGGGAACATTCCCCCAAATCATATATATATATATATATATATATATATATATATATGTAGTCCACGATACGTTTCACACTGCTAGTGAACATAAAGCTACTCTATAGGTAACAAATTTGTTTATCCTGGCCAGCAGCCATGTAATTTCGACGTCATCTGACTGACCTCCTAGAAAATTCTGAAAATCAATAGAAGCATCAGTCCCTGGGTTGGAAGTATACAGGATATAGTGCACAGTGTCTTCAATCTGGCAAGAGATTATCACACGCTTTTGTTTTCCTTCACATTCATTCTCCCTGACTGTCTATGCGTAATCATAGTTAAGGGTTACAGCTATACCAATCTTAACCGTTGTTCATGCTAAAGAAGATCCCTTTTCACTAGGGCTTATAGAATCATAGACTCACAGACTTGTAGAGCTGGAAGAAATCTCAACTAGATCTTGCATGACAGTTGACCGTCCAACCTCTGCTTGAAAACCTCCAAGGAAGGAGTGTCCATCGCCTTATGAGAGAGTCCATTCCACTGTCAATCAGCTCTTTCAGAATTCCCCCCCCCCCCAATGTTTAGTTGGAATCTCCTTTCTTGTAACTTAGAAGCCATTGGCTCCGGAACAGGAGAAAACAAGCTTGCTCCATGTTCCATGTGACTGCCCTTTAGATTTTTGAAGATAGCTGTCATACTTCATCTCAGTCTCCTTATTAAACCATTTCAAACTCCATGGGTCAAGGTCAGGACAGGGTAAATTTCTTGTTTATACCAAATGGCACTTAATTCTACAAATCCCCCCCTCTCTTAAACTGTTATTCTTATGTGAAAGTCTGTAACTAGCTATGGAAAATGACTTTTGCACTTTCAATCCTGACGCGATGCAACACACCAGATCTATTTTCAAGCATTTCGCTGTCAAGCAGCTTTTTACGTTAACCCTAAACTCTAAATGATTTTGGAAAAAATCCCCTGGATTTAGAAACTATTTGGGGTTGGCAATAGTAGTGCTAAAGGAAGCAAACTGGGTGAAAGATAAAGATTTGCAGAGGATTGATTTGTGTGGAACTGTGCCATCACAGCTGCTGAGACCAATTATAGCTATGCAAGATTTTTTTAAAAAAATTGTTAATAGTCACAGTATGTAGGCTGGAATATCTGCTAAATAATTAACAGCCTACATTATTGTCAGCAGGTGCTTCTGCAATTAACCTCTGGCTATTTAATTGGTAGCTGTGCCAAGAAAAAGCAAGTCATCCTTAAACGTGCATCTAATACTGAAACTCAAAACAAAAACAAAAATATCACAAATATAACATCCACCGCTAGGTTTTAAAGACAGAGAGTGAAGCAGATCCAATGTAGAAAGAAAGAAAGAAAGAAAGAAAGAAAGAAAGAAAGAAAGAAAGAAAGAAAGAAAGACTCAGTGAAGTGTTTGCAGTCAACAGTCAAACAACCATTCTGATTTTAGGAGATTTACAGAAATGGTTTTTCCCAACTTTGCTCTTGTTGTGCTTAAACTTCACCATCATTTAAGTTAAAGAAGCAATGTTATTAGCTGTCCAAGAAATCTATTAATTAGATAAAAATACAACACTTTACAATACAAATGAGGTCCTTCACAAGCAACTTGGCACTTTGCAAAAGATCCTTCACAATGAGCTCTGCTGTGATGCTCTGCAACGCAATACAGAATTCTTCACTTTCTGGGTGACTATATAGAAAAATGATGAACCGACAACTAGATTTACAGAGGTTGCCTAGATCAAAATTTACAGAGTAGAAGGCTTAAATCTATTCAGCATTCAGTAACACATGAAACATCTTCATATGTTTGCTTTTAGTTTGCATTTAGGAACATGATTCCAATGAATAAAATGTATTAAAGTTTGATCCTTGGTGAGCCTTCATATTGGTCTCTGACATTACGGAAACAAGGTGGCAGGTTGATAAAGTTGTTCACTTTGAGAGCCAGTTTGGTGTAGTGGTTAAGAGCGACAGACTCGTAATCTGGGGAACCGGGTTCGTGTCTGCACTCCTCCACATGCAGCTGCTGGGTGACCTTGGGCTAGTCACACTTCTTTGAAGTCTCTCAGCCCCACTCACCTCACAGAGTGTTTGTTGTGGGGGAGGAAGGGAAAGGAGAATGTTAGCCGCTTTGAGACTCCTTCGGGTAGTGAAAAGCGGGATATCAAATCCAAACTCTTCTTCTTCTTCTTCTACTTTGAAAATAATTGCGGAAGAGAACTGTATGTGTTTATGTCTGCTTGATCAAGAAAATATGTGTGCGTGTTCTCCTGTATGTTAGATATGATGAAAATATCTGAGCATTCTGAGGTGCAAACATGTTTTTTCTATCACAACGGCCACTTCAAAACTCTTCATACCACTTGGACACCTATGCTGTAAACTTACAAAATGTCCAATGCCTTATTTATTATTTAATTTGGAGCGTTTTACCCCACTTTTCAGCCCAAAAGGGCTCCCAGAGCAACATACAATCAAAACAAGACAGTCCCTACCAACAGACTTTAGATTTAAATGAGAAAAACCCAAGGGACAGTGAGAAGGGGGGGGGGAGTCTGGGCACCAATTTCCTACACCTATGATGACCAGCTGGCACAGTTTGGAGGAAGGAGGTGCCTGATGAAGCTGATGAAATGAGACCTAATTCCCATCTCCCCCCTTGAGGCAGCTGGATTGGCTGCCCCCAAATGACAGTTGAGGGGAGAAGAGGCCTGATGGAGCTGGCCTGTCACAGCAGTCGATGGCGTGAGCTGTGGTTCACAACTCTCCCAAAGAGTCTGTCCCCTGGCTAGTGACATTTTCACTTGCTCAGAAGAACCACGTGCAGTTTCTGAGTCACACGTTGGTCATAGGTTTTTAATAAAGCTTTTTAAAACAAACAAAACCCCATTAAGCGCGATGAATTAATATTTCATTTTACATCCCTTTCCCTGATTAGCGTTTTGATTTCTCTCTCTCGTTATAAGGCAATATTAGTATACTTAAATAAAATAGGGGGGGAGCTTTGTTACAATAACA
Organism: Lacerta agilis; assembly: GCF_009819535.1. Lineage (NCBI taxonomy): Eukaryota > Metazoa > Chordata > Lepidosauria > Squamata > Lacertidae > Lacerta > Lacerta agilis. The sequence continues at coordinate 63,367,535 of NC_046321.1, forward strand.
ACGAAAGCATGCAAATACAGGAAACTCACCTGATGCCCTTCTAATGAACCGGTTTATCACTGGAGCTAAGAGAAACAAAAAAAAAAGATTGTTAGAAAATTCTCACAGAGTACAGGATACAACACTCTCTTAGCAACGTGAAGTACATTTCCAACATACTGCAGTTACTACAGTGTGTGTGTGTTTGTGTGTGTGTGTGTAATTTGTTGAAATGTGCACTCGGTACATAGATACAACAATAAAATAAATTTCTCAAAACGTCACTTCATGATGAAATTTAAAGGAACGAGAGACTTGCGATCAACGATTCTGGGGACCAGCGTGAGTCATGTGAAATTTACTTCTCATTTCTCCCTCTAATCCAAAGTCCGCCAACCTTCAAAACCACATTGTCTTTTCCCTGCCTACGTAAGGATTCATTCACAATGTTATTCTTATTGTTTGTATGATGTGCAAGGACTTTAACTCAGGAGTGTAATCAGCCATTTGGCAGCTAACGCAGGCCAGGTCCTGAATAACAGAACTCCAGGCCTGGGAAAGTCACATCCCATCAGAAGAGCAGCCATGCTAGATCTCTCGAGGGTTGTGAGCGAGGGCACAGACAGCTGAAAGAGCATTATAACATTCTGACCATCCACTGAGACCTCATTCACAATGACTTGAGAGGAGTGGGGATAGTTGCAAAAATTGATCTGCAAGTTGGACACAAGCATTTCTTAATGTAAAGTATTGCAAAGTGAAGTATTGCTCACAATTAAAAATGTGTTTGCACTGAAAGAATGATGTGCATCACTTCATAATGTCAAGACTGCAGTGAGTTAAAAAGCATCGGCACAATGCAAATAAATAAAAAAATAAAGCCTAACTCTCAAAATGTGGCTATTGGCTTCATGCAGCCAGTAGTAACTATTGAGATTAAAGTTCTCTGTCTCAGGGATGGGGAACCTGTGGTTTTCCAGATGTTTTTGGGCTCCAGCTCCCCTCCCATCCACATGACCAAAGTACCTCAGCCCATTTTATGGGGGGTGGGGAGAGACTGAGTACTGTAGTTTAACAACCCTATAGTCCAGTGGTCCTTTCCTGATGTGCTGCAGTTGCATTTTTAGGGAAATGAGAGAGAGAGCTATGAAGTGGATTGTAGCTGAATTGCAACTACTGAAGGGATGAAGGGGGGAAATTGAGGGTTTCAGTGATGACTTGGGAAGCACAGGAGGAGAAGGGGGAAGTCCCATTGTACCGGCTCCTGCTGTTGAGTAGAATCAAACCCAAGGTCTAGTTGCCAGGTCTACCTCTCGAGAACCAAAGGAGGGATAGACCTGGAATACAAGTTTCTCAGAGGCTAGGCCTAGCCAGAAATGGCAGGCCTGTTCTCAGATTTTACTTATGCTTTATTTGCAGTATTTTCTGTACCACCCCTCCAAAAAGACCAGCAGATGTCCATGGCCAGATCTCCTTTACAAAACTAGTGAAACATCTTTCATACATTTTGAATTTTCAGTTACTTGGAACAGCAGATAACTAGTCAGGGGTAGCAACATAAACAGCAAACGATTCCCCCCCCCCCTTTTCTTTTTTTACAGCAAACTATTTCTAAAGTGTTTATACTCGTTCTGCCTTTATAGTAATCCCACTCTGCACTTAATAAAGTGTATGAGTAAGGGTCACTGAATTTCAACTGTGTCTTTGAAATTTCCATTTCTAATTACAGGTGTACACTGCTGTTAAATGTTACCAAGGGACAAATGTTACAAAATGCAAAATATGGTTCTTTTTTTGTTCTCCAGCTGCTCTTTACAGTAGTATCTGCAATGCCGTTTCACCCACCCTTGTTTAGGACACTCACCTCAGGATTGCACTCACAGTCCATTCCCTACTGAATGGATTGGCTGGTGCATGAACACCCCCTTCCATTATCAAAATGTTACGTATTTATTTTGAAATATGTATCATGTCATGTGGCATAATAGTGCCTCACGGTGACTAGCAATCACCATTCAAAAGAAACAACAATCATTAATACATAATTGAATAAATGAAACCCACAATCTAGAAGCCTTAAAAAGATTTAAAATAACACAATGCAGCTGCAAAATGTAAGCTGGAATAAAAGGGGTTTGGGATTTTTCTTCTTCGTCTTGCATTTTGCCGCTGTTGAGAATGCCCTGTACCTTGTTCCTGCAAATCTAATCTAATTTAATCTAATTTAAATAAAGGACAGGACTCAAAGCAGGCCATCACCCAAATGTATTAGTACATGTTTCGCATCAGGGTATATGGAGAAGCTTCACTCTAGGGTACCTTGAGTCAAGTGCATTTATGGCTTTAAAAGCTAATAGAGTGATTGGGGGTGGGGTGGGAAGAATAACAGCAATGAACAACACTGCAGGGTTGCTGTGAATACCATCCCCGCCTCATTCAAATCCCCAACCTGCAGCATAGGAGTGAAATGTTACTGGACTATATTACCGGTATAAAGTACTTTCTCAAACATCAGCCTGACTCCCACCCTGCAATACTCCAAGTGAACTATTCTGTAGTATTATTGGCTCAATAGCAATAGCAATAGCTCACTGAAAAAGTAATTGTTCCTTTGTAGGTGTTCGTGTGTGTTACTTATTTTGCTTTGCCAGTTCATGAACAGTTGGGAGTGGGTGATGCTTATTCCGATTGGGTCTTTCGTTCATTTGTCATGATCTCATTCTCAAATGCATTTGTCCTCTGCAAAGTTTGGCCTTGCTCTGTAAGAAGTACCCATGATCACCCCTTCTCTCTGCACTATGGGTACATAAACCATACATCTGATGGAAGTGGGCTCTTGCTCAAGAAAGCTTATGACACAAAGAGTAGTGATTATATTAAAGATACCGCAAGACTCTGTTGTTTATAACCAAGAGAACTGCTGGGAGAGCAACACCAAGACTGTGAAGCACATTAAAAATAATGTATAACAAATTCCAAATTCTTTCATCAAATACAGCCCTTTCAAACTCTCAATTCACCAACAGTATATAACCCAGTTTGGCCATCAGTGTTATATGTAAGCAGATTATTCAATTAAGCCAACAACAATAACTTTAGCTGCCACGTGATTTTAGGCATTAAGAGTTGATGACACCGTAGAAAACAGCTTCCAAATGAGCAAGTCTAACCCAACAGCTAATACTTCCTAACCATCTTCATATCTATTTTGAACTTTGCAAGAAACCAAAATATGACAAATGTTGTTTTCCACTAAACAGCACCCATCTTCTCTGGTTAAGAGATTCAAGCTGATACCTTCAGTGACAGTTTGCTTTAAAGCGCAACTCACTGTGGCAAACAGGGGAAACATTTTGGTCCCCAGGGAACTGCTTTCTGTCCTGCTGTACAAAACCATGACTGCTATTTGCAGCAAAAGGCAGAGACAGCGAAGGCAGCAAGGGAATAACCATGAAAACCAAACCACCCTCTTAGCTTTTCAGTTAAGGCCATTTCCAATATGGGGGTGAGGGGATTGTAAATCTCCAATATTAACACAGTTTTTACAAAAAAAAGCTCAGGTACAGTTGCTGCTTTTAAAGATATCCAGGGCGTTGAAACTACTGCGATCTTGTTGGGGAAGTCAGGGCAGGGTGTAGTGGCCACACAGAGGGGCATAATAAACAACACAGGGGAAAATTGAGAGCAATTCTTTGCTGTATACACCAGGCCAGCAACTTGTTTTACAAGACTGTGGAAAATGCATCATCCTACCTCACAAGTATTCTTATTAGCATCTTCCTCTTCCTATATACATAAAAACGTAAGGTTGTCAACGTGCAACTCCCGTTCAAGGATTTGTAGTGCCGTGTCACAATCCGGGATGTGCATGAGGACAGGGTAGGAGAAGGAAGCAAAAGAGAAGCAAAGTTGCACAGCAGAAGTAGCCATGGCAGGGACAATGAGAAGGGGGGGAGTGGTGGTTTAAAACAATGGCAGAAGTCTGAGGTTTTGCCTGTAAGTTGCCTTGTTGTCCAGCCAGGGAAAAAGACCAGGTATAAATAAACAGAAATGCAACAACTGCAGCATCAAGGTCACTCTGAAGTTGAGCAATTTTATCCTCAAAGGGTATAGCCACATCAGGTCATCAAATGCTCCAGAAGTTCCTCCCCTGCAGAGAACAGCCCATGGGGAACAAACGGGTGGTAGTTTCATTCTTTATTGTCAAAGTACTCAATTACAGCATCTCCCAAGGTGCACAGGAAATACAAGCCACCCCTGCTACGTAGCTAGCTAGGCATCTACTCCTCAGGCTAGTGCCCTGAAGTTGACCACTGCAGCAACAGCATAACCACACCTCTCTTGAACTTAAATCCCTTCACCAGAGTGAAATGTGCACTGCCCAGCCAGCCTGTGACTTCTCTGGCAATGGTAGCTGCTGCTGCACCTGGTGCATTAAGCCCCTCATTATCCTTGGAGACAGGGAGGAAGGGATGGAGGAGATCCTAACGGCCAGATTCTCTCAGGTACTGTTCTCTTCCTCCCCTTCCCAATCCTTCCTGCAACTCCTCCTCTGCCTTTGAGAGCCCCGACTCTTCCTCTTCCCCCAGCCCCGAGTCCTGCCTCATGGGTGAGCAAAGAACCCCACAAGTCCCTGGCCTCTCCCTCTAGATCTTCCTCCAGCTCCCTTGCCTCCTCCACACATCCCTCAGAGCCCTGCCGGTCCTTGACAGTCAGCGACCTCCAGTCAGTCTGAAATAACTCTGCCAGTTGGCTACTAGAGGATGCGATGCCAGCTGTAAAAATGAGCCATCTTCACAACCCGCACTGCCACGTTGTAAGCATAATTGTGTGCATTAACCAGTGTTTGGTGGGCTTTGCCACCTATGCGCTCTACTCTTTCGCTGCCTTGCTTCATAGCTCAAAGCTCCCCAGAATTCCAAGGAGCCCAAACACTGGAGAGAACTCTCGGGAGCAATAATGTTTCCTGTTTCGTCTCACTGTTCCACAGCAAGACCAGAGCACCAACATGTCTGTCAGCTTTCTCGGCTGCAAAGCCCACCCCCCCAGAGCATTCAGGAAACACATCAGGTTCCACCAGTCTCCGAGGGCAGAGTGGCCCCTCACACTTACACGGGGAAATTGCCACTGTCAGACCAAACTTCACCAGGTAATGGTTTGACCTTGACAAGAGAGTCCATGCCTCATATCATTTGGGACGAAGACTTCCACAAATTCTTTCAGAAAGCACACAATGATTTTCATGGGGTTCAGTGTTAAAATTAAGCTTCCATAGCTAAACTATAGCACTGAACACTCCCAGGACATTCACTTGACTTTAACAGTCTCTATTTTGCCTTGCAAAAAACCCCTCTAAGTAGGTCAGTGCCATCCCCATTTACTGCAGGGGCAGATGAAGTTGAGATATTGATTGCTTAGGATCTCTCCACAGTCGTCCTAGTTCCACTGAGCTCTAAAGCATTTATTTGTTTCATTTGTACTCGCAGTGGAATATATGTGAGGTATGTTAAACTAAGAGGCAGTGAATGGCCCAAGTTCACACGCTGAGCTTAATGGCAGAGTCCAGGTCTCCCAGCTCTTAGTCCATATGAAGGCTTCTTCCACAAACAGGTGTCAGCATTCAATTTAATGGAGAGGACAGGTTTATAAACATACCTTTCACTCCTGCGAATTTTGCCTCTCCCACTGAAATGAAGACAGAATCCCTCAAGGCTGGACAATTCAGCATGCATACTGCAGCTACCAAATTCATAAAAGTTTGAACGGGGAAGGGACCTCTCAGATCCAAGTTTAACAAAAGTGACGGCAAAGGTGAAAAAACATTTGTTTTAACCTGAAACACTGGCTGCATAGCGGTAGAAAAAGAAGTATTCAAAACTCACTGACTGTACAAGGAAATCAGTTTTGCAATATTACAGCTCAACCTGTGTTATGATTTCTGTTGCGTTCCTTTGCCTTACTTTTGAATCTGCTTATGTGCAAAACGAAAGCATGACATCTGCACATAAATGGTGATGAAAAACCCAAGCATTTCTGTTTAAATAAACTTGATAATTACACTACAAAACAGTTTTCTCCAGGCACATGTTCTTTTTGCCTTTCCGAGAGAAAGTGCTATGCTACTGTTTCGTTGCTAGGGAGACTGACTTGCGTCATCAAAAGTATTCTGCACCTATGAGCGTGCCACGTTTTTTCTTAAGGTCTATGCACCCAAGCAGCAGCTAATTGAAGAGGGTCAGGTGTTCAAAGTTCTCTGCATGCAGCATCTGTGACTGAAGACAGCAGGAGCTATCAGATCTAGTGTGCTTACCCAAGTACCTAACTGGAAGCCACAGCATGCCCCAAAGTGCCCCTAATTTGCATACCTAAGCAAGGGCTGCATAAAGCTGAGTATCTTTGAAAATCTACTCTGCCTTATGGAAGCTTCAGGCATGCTTCTACTGCATCAGCGCCTGCAATTTCTTGTATGCATGCCACTTCCAAGACAGACAGATATTAGGGCAGCAAGGTTTCCTTTCTGCATTCGAAGTGCATAATAAACAGGGAGAGAGGGAGGGTAGCCTTCATCTCTTCCAACGACGTCACTTGCTCAGCCAAATCCAAGCGGGTAAAATTTAATATTATGCATAGATATATAGATACAGAAGGAGGGAAGGGAGAACATGAACATGGAAGCACAGCTCAGAGATGGGGGGAGAGTATGAGAGATGCCAAGAGTCCGTCCTTTCCTGCAACATGCTTGATCCCATTGCAGTTTTCCTGACAGAGCACAACTGATAGAAAGCTGCAACTGGAATTTGTCCTGCTTAATGAGAAAATGCTTTTTAAAGGTTTACTGTGTTCTTATCTCTTTCTAAATTTTTGTTTCAATCAACACTATCACTACTACTTGGTAAACATGATAGCTCCAGAGTTTCATTGTTTTCATGGCATATGTGCTTTCCCCACTCAGTTGTTAACTATCACTTGAAAGTTGAAATTCAGTATACATATACTTGATGCCCTGGCTAACGTGCAGAATTTTAACAAATATTTATGGAGTATTACGACAGATCTGGAACTTTGCAATAACTCAGAAACGACATCTAAATCTCTTTCAGCGACCATCACCATTGTATATATACTCTGTATATGTTATTTCATTCGATATCCTTCACTACCAACAATCTGTTAAGCAGGAGGAAGAACTTTAACATGGTCACTAAGTTTCACATTGTGACTACACATTAGCCTGACAACTTCATTTCGTCTTTTCTAAAGAAGCAATTACCTGGATTCAGAAATCATATATTACCCCTTTCACAAGTAATGAATTATAGGACCTCTATTGGGTCGTTGTACCTGTCCCGTCCCCCCCAGTTTTGCTCCTATACTTTTATATCCCAAGGTGTAAAAAACTATCTACAATTGCCAGTATCAATAGCAGCCATTTGAGTACAGTGGTACGTCTGGTTATATACTTAATTAGTTCCGGAGGTCCGTTCTTACTCAACCTGAAACTGTTCTCATCCTGAAGCAAAGTTCTTAACCCAAGGTACTATTTCTGGGTTAGTGGAGTCTGTAACCTGAAGTGTCTGTAACCCGAGGTACCACTGTACAAGCAAGTCACAACGGTGACTTATTAATTAAAATCTGCAAAACTAGAGAGTTTGATTCCAACTACACAAAATGGGCCAAAAATGCTCCAGGTTCTTCACTATTAGATGTAATCTAGAATAGGAAAGCTGCCGTACTCTCACACTGCTCTAGGAACAAAATGGCACCCGTATCACATGGTGTGTCTTTGTACATACAGTGTAGATTGTACACATACAATAGATTGGGGTGGGCAGGCCTATGCAGAGATGTTTGTGCCAATTTGCCCCCAAACAGCATGAAGTTAAGGAAAGGAGAGGGGCCGTTTTGTGCCAGACCAAATAACCACCCACAGGGACTGCCCTTCTAGCATTCTACCCCAATGCTTTCCAAGCCACCTCTCTGTTCCACTGCTGAAACACAATGATCCGAGAGACTGCCTCCTTCCCTGCAAACCCTCTCTCAGGTGTTCAGATCAGCAGAGGGGGCCATCTTAGTAACTCTACTGTCCCTAAGTTGTGGAATTCCCTCCCGACAGAGGAGCGACACAGCTTTCAGTGAATGCCCAGCACACACCTCTTCACCCTGGACTTTTGAGACCCGAGGTGTGTGCTTTCAGAATTCCTGTGACTGTCTCACATGTTTTTAACACTGAATTTTAAAATTGTTGTAAACTGCCCTGGGACTTGCTGGTGAAGGGTAGGCCAGGGTCAAAGCACAATGGCACCTTCACCTAGCAGTAGGTCACGGGTGAAACCACTGCCATTCCTGAGCCCCTCTACCACCAGCGCCCAGCGCACCGGGGGGGGGGGAAGAGCTGCATTGGGCCAGGTGCCTCGTGAGGCTGGGGGGCCAATGCAGCTTCTTTCTTCCTCCACTTTTCAACACTGTGATGTATTCCTATATTGTGATGTTCGGCTGGTGATACATTGCGGTGTTGAAAAGCTGTTATCACCCAGCCCTAGGGAAGGACAGGTAATACTATTACTACTAATAATACTTCAAGACAGTGGTAGGTGCCTAAAGCAGCCCCTTAGGTTTCTCTAGAGTAGCACCATCTTAAATACAATGGCACCACCATAAAAATGAAAACCAAGCCAGACACATCAGGTACCCGGTGACATCTTAAAAGCATCTTCTATGGAAGTAGTAAAGGCTGGAGACTTCACATAGTTGATGGGGCATAAGCTAGTATGAATATATTTGTGTTTTTTTTTTAAGAAATAAAACTACTCTTGGTAATAGTGCAGCCTTTTCATATATTGAAATGAACATGAATTCATATTGATTCCTATAATTTGCTTTTGGGCCACAGACTGGTTTTAAACTCAGATAGATGCCATTTTTAAATCAATGATACAACTACTGGCACTGAACAGAAATGATTTTGCATCCAACAGCAGTGGACCTGCTAAACAAACAAACAAAATTAGTTGACTTTCAAAGCCAACAATAAAAATCAGGTGTTCTGTAAATAATATTGATATTCCTATAGCTTGCTTTTTCAGACATGTATATGCCACACACACTCTTCAAAAAACAAAACAAAAACAAAAAACCTTTTTGTTTCCTGTTAGTGGTGTCAGCAAACAGTTGGGATCTAGTAAATTCAGAATTCATCACATCCCATCCTCATTACAAGCTGACACCAACTTCATATGCCAGTGTCCCCTACCAGTTATTCTCACTTCCCAAACCAAGTGGAGAAACTGATATCAGGAGGACTCAATGGTGCCAAGTCAGGCCTTGAAGGCCTCATCCTTAAGGTCCAATCCTCCCAAACAAGTCGGGGGGGGATTTTATCTCAGAAGCAAGGGAGTTGTCGTTTCCACTGCCTCTTAACTCAATGAATTGAGCTGGGAGGCAAAGGAAATTAAAAATCCAGTTACAAAGGGTCCAGACTTTCAGGATAAATTAACGAAGCCTCTCCTGCCTGTCCTGCTGTTGGCTCTCATCCCCTTTTGCATTTGCTTAGGAAGGAGGGGGACTGGTAGGGAAGACTAGGAATAAGTTCCTCCAGGCATGTAAAGCGGACAAATTAGATTGAAAGCTTGGAAACTTTCTCCCTAGTGATCAGATACAAATATTACTAGGCAACCCCTTTGATCTCTGACAAGAGTGTTAAATAGTCAAAACAAAATCGAAAATTCTTTCTAGTAGCACCTTAGAGACCAACTGAGTTTGTTCCTGGTATGAGCTTTCGTGTGCATGCACACTTCTTCAGATACACTGAAACAGAAGTCACCAGATCCTTAAATATAGTGAGGGAGTGGGGAGGGGTATTGCTCAGAAGGGTGGTGGGAATGGGTGATCAGCTGATAGGTGTGGAAAATGGGTGATCAGCTGATAGGTGTGGAAAACCTGTTGAGGACTCTTAACGGCTGTAATTAGTCTTGCAGGGAAAGGCAAGTGGTGAGATGGCTAAAGATAGCTTTGTTATGTATAAGTTTGGTGATTAGTGTTAAATATTTATTCCAGTAAAAAGAAAGCAATTCCAGTAAAATAAAATCTGCCAAGTATTAAAAAATTGGGCCTCATTCCTGAAAACTATGGGAAGGGAAGCTTATTAATCACACAGCAAACAGCTGGGATCTACAAAAATTCATAAGTAGCCTCTGCATTTTCAATGTATGGCAGAGTAATATCATACAAATGTAGGTCACAAGATGCAGATGCAGTATTTTCCCTAAACATGACTGGCAGAAGTATTACGGGTTTTCCAAACTATATGAAGGTACCTGGTCCTATATACCTGGTCCTATCATTGGTCTACCTAATCCCAGTACTGTCTACTGCTGTCTAAGGTGCCAGGTACCCAGCCATGTTTCTTAAAATATTTTTAACAGCTGATTCCAGGGATGAAATCCAAGATTTTCTATGTGAAAACCGTACCTTGTGCTGGGAAACCAGCCCCCCCATACTGCTCTAGGCAGGCTATGTACATACAATCATCATCACCATCATTTTATTTGTATGGCGCCTTTCCACAGTTAAAAACAAAATGCTCAAGGCGGCTTACAACATGACAAGATTTACATAATTACAAAATTCATAAACAATAAATAAACCACATTTTTTAAAAATACACAACGAAATGGAAAACAATTTCCACATAAATCAAAATCTAAAACTAAGAATACAGCCTTAGAATGACAGTTTAAAATGACATAGGTAAAAAATAACAGCAATTTAACAACAACAACAACAACAACGGAGCCCTCTCTGCCCAGCAGCAGCGGTGGCAGCAGTCCTTTATGGAGCCTGCCAGGCCCTGCCCGAGGCCAGGTGGTGAATATGCTACATGAGCACAAACTCCAACCCTGATTCAGTACAGCGATAACTCTATAAACACAAAATAAGGAAGGAAGGAAAGGAAGGAAGGAAGGTACTGCTTCGGGGTATAAGTCCTGTGCATGCTTTACAAACAGACACACAAAAATAAAGAGATGCTCACTCTAGTGATTGAGTCATGAGGTGTGTGTGAGAGAGACAGCAAAAGATTTATTGAAAAAGATCCATGAGTTTCACAGGAGACAGGTTACAAAGGTGCATATTTCTAATGCTCTCAGGCAGAAAGGCATGTGCTCAACTGACCTGATGGTGCAGAGAAGTAAAACCGGAAGGTCTCATCACCTATTAACTGTCTTGACCAGCGGTCAGCAACCTAAGGCCCATGGGCCACAAGCGGCCCACGGGGGTCGTTTAACCAGCCCAAGAGCTGCCCCCAAACCGAACCGCCGGCTCGGCGAGTCCCTGCACACTGCGCTAAACCAATGTAGTGCGGCGCAGGGACTCGCTTCCGTGGCGCCGGAAATCACGTCTGCAGAAAATCGTGTGCGTGCAATCCAGCTGACGGAGGGATCTCCGCTGGAGTGAACTGGCCCAGGTGAGGTAAACCTTGCCGACCCCTGGTCTTCACTGCCGACCCCTGGTCTTCACTGAAGGATAGCCTCAGCTCTGGAAGTTTTCTAGCCGGCAGTGGCACAAGATAGGCTCTCTGGGGTCACCTGACTCCCAGGACCAGTGTTATGGTTGAACTGTGTGAAGATCCTATCACCAGCAGCCCTAGTGGTACAAGAAGCCAGGAACCAATTCCTGATGTGCACCCAGTTCATGCCCCAGAGCAGTGGTGGCGAACCTATGGCACGGGTGCCAGAGTGGGCACGCAGAGCCCTCTCTGTTGGCACGCGCCATCACGCCAGCAGTGCCGTTATTTGGGGTTTTCAAATTGGCCAGCAGCTTCCCCTCACGCCTCCTTATGAGTAAACTGCTCCCACCCTGCCGGCAGCAGCTTAGAGGCAGTTTATCTCCCCAAAGCAGCTATATTCCTGCCTCCCCGCCCCCGCCCCTGGCCATTGGTGGGATTTTTTTACAGCCAGCAGGCTGTAGTTCATGTGATTGGTGGCTTTGTCAAGGGTTTTCGTTGATTGGTTGCTGCCTGCGATCCTTGAGACTATGTGTTGTTTCTGCTCCTTGTGCCATAGGAAGCGTTTATAATTTGTGAGTGTTCTTCTCCCCCCCAAAAAACAACTGTGATCCAAGCCCCCCCCAAAAGCTCTGCTAGTCTTGGCAACCCCCTCCCCAAAAAAACTCTGGGCAATACCCCCCCAAGCTCTATGTGTTGTTTCTGCTCCGCGTGCCATAGGAATCGTTTATAAGGCGTGTGAGTGTTTCCCCCCCCAAAAAAACAACTGTGTTCCAATCCCCCCCATAACAACTCAGGGCAGCCCCCCCCCATTTTATTACAGTATATTATTATCCCATATTAAATTGCCGTGTTGGCACTTTGCGATAAATTAGTAGATTTTGGGTTGCAGTTTGGGCACTCGACCTCCAAAAGGTTCGCCACCACTGCCCCAGAGCATCCAACATGTGCACATCAAAATATACACCGTTCTGTTGCAGCATGGCTGTGCCTCTGAAAGCTTGTTTCGAACTTGCCATGCTTTGGCTTGAAATGCGATGAACACCCACAAAACTCGTTTGCATGGAGACCATGACCCCCAAAACAAACAAATAATGAAGTTCGTTACAGGTAACAAAAGCTCTACAACACGGGTCAGCAAACTTTTTCAGCAGGAGGCCGGTCCACTGTCCCTCAGACCTTGTGTGTGTGGGGGGGGACTATATTTTTTTGGGGGGGGGGGGAATGAACAAATTCCTATGCCCCACAAATAACCCAGAGATGCATTTTAAATAAAAGCACACATTCTACTGATGTTAAAACACGCTGATTCCCAGACCGTCGGTAGGCCAGATTTAGAAGGCGATTGGGCCGGGGCCCCCCCCCCCCCCCCCGGGTCTTAGGTTGCCTACCCATGCTCTACAATACCTCCTCCAAGTTACTGAAAATCTACTGACATTACACAGCCACATTGAAAGAATGAGCCTTATACTCTCTTCAGAGTACAAAGGGACCCCTTCTCCCAGTATTTGGAGTGGGGTGAGAAGCAAAATGGCTCACCCTGTCCACAAACAACTTACATCCCACTGATCCTATTGAGAGTTGCTAACTCTCCTACTCATGTCCATCATAGAACCACAGAATTGTAGAGTTAGGGTCATCTAGTCCAACCCCCTGCAATGCAGGCATCTTTTGCCCAACGTGGGGCTCAACCCCTGAGATTAAGAGGGTTCTACTGTCTGGAACTTAGAAGTGCTTAAGTGTGGTTGGATCACAACCAAAACTCTGCTACGTGGATAAAAACGACCTAGAAACCTCTTTATATATAAAATTATTTTTCTTGTTTTGAATAAAATAAGAACATACAATCACAATTTTATTATTTATACCCCACCCATTTGGGGTATAAATACACATGGATATTCTTGAAGATGTTCAGAGCTTTACATCTGCACTACAACAGTGTAGTTTAGGTTAAAATTTATTGCTTAGAAAAAAATCAAAAAGATTCAGCCATTAAATAAAGACACACAAAAAATCCAATTCAAAATGAGAAACAGACGAACGCTTCTATGGCATGCACAACAATCTAATAAGAATTGGGTTTCTCCCAACCAAGGACATTCTTAACATGTTTTATTTATTGGCTGCACTGGGGCCATTTCAAAAAAAAATTGCTTCAAAACTGAGCAATGTAGCAAGAGAGAGCACAGCATACACAATACGAAGAGATGCATAATTACTAATGATACTTAGACAATTACAAGTGGCAAACCAACCACATTAAGATGAAGCGGAAAAACAAAACATACGAATCTTGCAACAATTCTCCTCCATTTCCATAAGGCAAGAAACAGTAACGGCTCCCCTTTGGCTGAGATTTACAGAAACCTCCCTAGACACACAGCAAAATGCAGACGAACAGCAAGAGATCAGCTACCTCCATCTCTAACACAGAACTTGGGTGACATCGCTGTCTCCTACTCTCTCCACTCCTTATCACTTACTGTAAACACTTGAGGCAATTAAAACGCAGCAATCCACAAAAAGCACTTTCAAAGATCAACCACATTTTATCCTCCAACAGCTTTTCGAATGGAAGAACAGAGGTGGCACTCCCTAAAAGATGCTCACTATGGCAGAATTAGTTCATAGGAACATAATGGTTCCCTCTTAACCATCCATTTACTGTGCCGTTTAAGACATGTGAATGTGTGGTCTCTTCTCCCCAAAGTATTCTGTTCCTAGCTCTCTCTTTTTTAATCCTGGAGCAGGGAAAGGGAACCTGCAGACCTCTATAAATGTTGCTAGACTCCAGTTCCCATCATCCCTAAATACTGGCAATGCTGGCTGGGGCTGATGAGAACTGAGGACAACCAATTTTCTCCACCTGTCCTAGAGGGGGAAATCTACTTCTAAGCTTTTTCTCCTCCCTTCAGTTCTTCTCTTCTAAAAGGAAAATATCCTACCCAGCTAGATTTAACACAGAGTTGACCCACCAAAACTGGCTTAATTTAGCCATGTCCATTGACTTCAATGGGTCTATCCTAAGAGTGTCTAATGCTGACTACAACCCAAAACCTGAAATATTTTATTTTTTTATCTGGGAACTGTCTCGTAAATGTACTAGAACAGAGAGCCTCCTTTCTTTCTTTCTTTCTTTCCCACTCAAGTGGGCCTCCTGGGAAATGGGATGGAGGTAAAGTGTGAGCCTATCTGTACATTTTCCTGATGGAAGAGAAGCACCTGCTGAAATGGGCTCTTCTGTGCAACGATTAAAAAGCAAGCAAGCCCTACTTGAAATTATGCCTACAAGCATGTTAAATCCTGGTCTATTAAAATGTAAAGTTACAATCATGTTGTACAACGCACTTCTTCTTTAGAAGAGAAAAATGCTGTTTCACATAGATTATACCAAACAGGCAGCACCAAAAAACAAAACAAAAAAAACCCCACCTAGAACTAATTCAACAATGGGTGGGAGGGGAATCAGAAAAGCAAACTTCTTGTTGTTCCCTGATGCAAAACTCAGTGCTTTAAATGTATTCAGGTTGAAATGCACGTGTTCTTTCTGTTACATTTGTCTTATATTTTTGTTCCATCTATATTCAGCTTATATTATCATTATTTTCTCTTAAAATTTATACAGTATACCGCCATTCGTCCTTAGATCTCAAAGTCATTCGCAGCATAAAAATACAACAGAAGTACAGGGGTTCTCACACTTTCTACCTCCAGGTTCCACTTGAGATGGCTAAAAATTACTGAGGTTCGCCAGTCACAAAATGTTTGATCCAGAGGCCTAAGTGTAGAAGGCTTCTTCCTTTTATATCTTCTCTGCACATCCCTACATGCTTCTCAAAGTATTTTTACCCATCTCCATGAATTTCTTCTCCAATGTTCCTTTCACACTTAACTTGTACCCTCTGTACAAACACCCCACCCTGCCAGTTTCTCTCTTTGCTTCTCCCTGGTCCTTTTGCATGAACTTCCTTCTCCTATAGCAAACTTCCTCTTATCCCCCTTTCTGTTATTAAATATTAACCTTGTTTCTCGTTTTTCCACTTTCCTTCAACAACTCCTCTGTCCCTTTCCTCTCGGAGAGCTACCTTCCTTCCCTCCTCCCTGCCTGCAAACTTCTCCATCTCCGAAACTACCTTTACTCGGGATGCAGGGAACTGCTGTTCCTGGCATTGGTCCAGCTGAAAGGCTACTAGGCAGAGCAGGCAAACAAAGAGGTACTGTGCAGACAGTGGCACTGGGGACCACCTGAACGCGGTCCAAGACCCACTGGTGGATCCTGGCTCACTAATGGATAAATACTGGCTTATGCACGCATCTATGTGGAATGACTAGAACGAGTAACTTGCTTTAGGCCTCAGAGGACACCTAGGCTTTTAACAGTTGCACAGAATGGGAAAGTCCGTCAGATGCTTCTCCCTTTCCCTGCAATGCTCCCACCTGTACCGCTCAGTACTGTGATGGGAAAAGTCTGCTTCTGTCAGGAGCAAGCCAGCAGTAATTCACACTGAGCGAGTTGGAGTTAACTCTTTATTATCAAGGCCAGGATCTGAACAGGAGTGTCAGGCCAAATGAGCACGGCAGCTCATCTCCAGCAGGCCCACTGTTGAATTTCTCCTTGTCACACAGCTCTTAGCATGCACAGGAGCACAGTCAGAAGACAAGGGGATCTGCAACTCTAGTCTGAGGATTCCAGTCACATGGGTAGCTCAATAACACCAAACCACAGACCTTGACTGGACATTCAAATTCCTCTTCTCCTTGCTATTCCCCTCATGTGTCCTCCCACCTTTCCTGGTTTGAGACACACCAGTCTGCCACTTCATTCAGACAAATACTGGTTTGTGTTGCCTTGCAAGGCTGTACTGGAAACCAGGGCATGAACATGTGAGCCTGAGTCAAACCATGATTTGGCTAAACCACTTTTTAAAGAAATACATTCATTTCCACCATTTTGTTTACCAGGCTCTGGGATTCTTTCCAGTCAATCAACATCCAATAGTTACTTTTGAAAGCCCCGAAATGCAAAAGACTTTGGCCCCAATCCAACTTTAGTCGCAGGCAACAAGTCATGTGGATCATGTGGATCTCCATCTCAATTAAATGATGTATCCAGATTTTTAAATGAGGCCTGGAAGAGTAATGTAATGAAGATGGGAATGTACAGCCAGTTGTGTCCCTGCTATGATGAGCATAGAATGATGTTTATGCATAAGTGTTTCTCTTATTACTTTGGAGTACAGAAGCCCATTTAAAAGTAAAGAAATACACAATGAAATTCATATTCATGAACACTTACATTTTTGTGCTGTTTTTGAAACTTTGGCTTTTAAAAATGCACACAGAATTCTATAAATCCTAGCATTAATTTCATCATCTCTTAGTTATACAATCTGAGTGCAGTGGGAAGGCAGCAGTTGTTGATCAAATCATTTTGTTTTGTTTTTCTTATCTTGGGACGAATATACATGAAACTGAAACTAACAATCTCATCCATATCCTGCTATTTAATTGATCTATGGAGAAAGTACAGTTATGGGATTTATGAAATACAGGACAAAAGAAAAATGAATTCATTTATTACACAGTCTTTACAGAATAAAGCATAGAATAAAGAAACAATAAACTAGCAGGGGACATAAAACAAACTGAAAATGAGTAGGATCCAGATTTGAGACATTTTAGTATGTATAAACACACATTGTAAATTATTTTTAAATTAGGCCCATCTTTTAAAGGCATCAGTGGCCAAAGTTTCTGCATAGCACCTTAAACACCACTGAAGCTAAATATATATCAATTAACGATAACTATATCTGTTATCAGGGGCTATTTGTACACCTTTATTACAACCTTGTAAAATAAATCATTTTCTGCGCACAAACAGTAGCGCATTATTTTAATATTCACTGTCCATGAACTTGAAAGCTGAACTGCAAAATCCTATACTTTTCTGCTCAGAGGTTAAGTCCCACTGAGGCTCAAAACCAGGTCAGTTTCTGTTTGTATAATAAATCTCTTTAAGGAAATTGAGGATTTTAAGGCAGTTTCATTCCTATGCTTGTGGTGCTTACCAAATCATTTCTTGGAAGTTATAAATGCTGGTAACATATGCACATCTACAGAAAACCAAATAATTTAAAATAATGGTTTTCTGTCATTGTAAAGATAGTTTTGAAGCACGAATACATTGTTTACAATAACTGTGCTCCAAAAATCAGGTCACTGAAAGTATTAATTTACTGCTGTCCACTTGGAATTCTTATACAACTTGAGCATAACCACCTACAATAAGAAATTAACATATAAATACAAAAAAAATCCACCATTACAAATACAATGTGACAAGGCTTCACTCACCAACAGTTAAATCAACCGAGTTCTTAACATTACTGTAAGTCCCAAATTTGACAGCCATAATGTAGATATTTTAATCCATATTATCTCTCTCTCTCTCTCTCTCTCTCTCTCAAGCTTGCATCTCCACTTTCAGGTTATATGGTGGTTTTCTCTCCCCCCCCCCCCCCGGAGTTCACAGATGATATAATTGGCTTCAGGAGTGTTCAGAGCTGCTGTGCACATCTGCACTATCCAATCAAGACCTACCCGGTACACAGTTTCACCAACTGCACATGTAACTGTTGGCTGTAGCATAACAACTGAAATAATAATGATAAGCTGAGGATTTGCCTTCCTGGAGAGCATAGCTGTGGGAATGTTAGATTTACACTTATTTCGTTACAAGTGTTTTAAAGGTACAGCTTGCTCCAGGCTTGTGATAAGCCATAAGAGGACCCTGTTGGATCAGGCCAATGGTCCATCCATTTCAGCATCCCATTCTCACAGTGGCCAACCAGAGATGCCGGCAGGGAACCCACAAGCAGGACTGAGCACAAGAGCACTTTCCCTCTTGTGATTCCCCACAGCGGGTATTCAGAAGCATTCAGAAGCACGACTGTCTCTAACCGTGAAGGCAGAGAACGTGCCTAGAAGCCATTGATAGTTTGGTTGGTTGGCAAACATCAATTTCCCCTAAGGCAAGTCCCGATTCTCCTTTTGACCCTTAGGGACCCATTAGCTCTATATGGTCACACAGCCACCATAATGCGTTCCTGTGTTTTACTATCACTTTGGGTACTATATTTCAGCACCCAAAGTATTTCAGCTTGTCAGCACCTAAAACGTTCTGAGCAGAATTGTGACCATGCAATCCCCTCATGCCATCAATGGTGATAACACATCCTTTCTGGAACTCAGTCACTGCCCTAAATTGAGAAAGATCCAATTCAGCATGGTCATTTGATTTACATTTTTTAATTAAAAACAAAACAAAACCTAAGGAAGTATGTAATGTTAATTTCACATGCTGAAGTGGTTTCCCTTCTCTTATGGGACTGGTGATGCAGTCTGATCCAAGGCCAGCTTGATTAAATCTTGTTTATAGATGATCCTAAGAATTTACTGTTTAAGGACCTACTTCTTCTTTTTTCATTTCTGCAGCTAGAAATATATTAACGCAATACTGGAAGTGCTAGAGCAGGGGTAGGCAACCTAAGGCCCATGGGCCAGATGCGGCCCAATCGCCTTCTCAATCCGGCCCATGGATGGTCAGGGAATCAGCGTGTTTTTACATGAGCAGAATGTGTGCTTTTATTTAAAATGCATCTCTGGATTATTTGTAGGGCATAGGAATTCGTTCATCCCCCCCCCCAAAAAAAAATATAGTCCGGCCCACCACATGGTCTGAGGGACGGTGACCGGCCCACGGCTGAAAAAGGTTGCTGACCCCTGCACTAGAGGCACAGCTCTTACAGGGAGGCTAACACAACACCAAGGAACACAAACACCAAACACTTGCTTAATGTTTGACTATATTGTTTACAGTGCATAAGCATGGAATGTTTCTTGAGAGGTTGAGGTACCGTATTTTTCCGTGTATAAGATGCCCCCATGTATATGACTATTTTTGGAGACTCCAAATTAAGAAAACACCCCTCTGCAGTACCTGTGTATAAGACGAGCCCCAATTTTAAACATATTTTTTTTGGTAAAAAAACAAAACAATAACTAGTCCTATACATGGAAAAATACGGTATATGGTGATTGTTATAAGTATATTAAAAAACCTGAAAAATAAAAGTTGGGTTGTTTTTTTCTCAAAAAAACTTTTTCTCCAGTAAAGAGACATAACTGGCTATAGGAAATATTTCATATGGGGAAAAAACATTTCAAAAAATGCAACAATCCTACACACCAACCTGAGTATAAGGCCCCCACTTGGGACTTTCATCTCCAAGTATAGGATTGCATTGTCAGTATGTTTTAAACATACATACCTTTGCCTGAAAATTGTTTTACAATAATACTTGTAAATATTTTAAGAAATAACAACTCACTCATGCACGTTCAATTGTAAAGAGGGGGGATGAAAGCACAAAAAACTCTTAACATACAAATTTGGGCACGCTTGCAGAGCTGAACACATAAAATATGTGCACTTCCTTGATTTAGTTACCTGAAAGAATAATAATTACAACTTTGCTTTCTGTTTTGACAATATGATTTTCAATTTGTACTCATTCCAGTTGACTTGTATAATATTCATTACTGCTAATTAATTGCACAAAACAAATGCGCTTCTAAAAGAAGAACAATTTCCATATCATTGGCTCTGGTACCTGCATCATTTAGAGTTCTATACATTTCCACAGAATGTGGTAGAATTCTGGACTGTGCCACTTCAGACCAGGGAGGGGTGGGGGAGAGGAAGTGTTATACTTTTGAATAATCTTCCTTTTAAGTAAACTAGGGAGGAAAACTCTGAATAGCTTTGTTGTTTTACTACATTCAGGAAACTTTTTTGTGGAAAGAGGAGCATCAGTTTCCATGCCTACAAAGTGAAAAGGTTCGGTCCATTTTCCCAACCATTTTACCTATGGAATGTGCAGAATGGGTCTTAAATCCATGGACTCAGTAGAAGGAGGTAGCAATCCTGAGTTGATAGAAAAAGCTGTGCCCCTTCTGGTGGCAAGCAGGGAATGTGTTTTCTGAATGATTCCCCACATTAAAAAAAGAAAAAGACTGCCTGCATATGCAACAAAACTAAAACAAGGAAGCAGATTTTGGCACCACCTTGCCACTTCTTCCTATCTCATCCCTATTCCTTGTCTTCCTCCATTGCCCTCCCATCTGCTGCTCTGACTAAACCAAAGTATGAGCCATTGAAATGATCGCACATTCTTCCCGTGCCTACCCATGTGTGCTTCCATTTCCCCCTTCTTCTGTTATTCCTCAGTTTCTATGGAAGGGCCCTGGGGCAGGGACCTGTCATACCTGTTCGTGGTAAGCTTCGTGCACACTGCACATAGACGGCACTCATAAATAAACGATGGTAATCAGGGAAAGAGGTTCGAACCCACAGCCCGCTAGGCTAGATTTCAGGAAGCACAGGGTTGTTGGTTCTAATGCACGGGAGCCTCCAAAAATGTTGATTCGCCACCTACAGTCCTCTCTACCACTATCTTCCAAGCTGCAGGGGTAAGCAAGGCTTTGTTTCGAGGATCCCATATTACACAGCAAGTCTGTACAAAATCCAACAAACCCACTCTCCCATTTTGCACCAAAGTCCTGAGAATCGTGGCTTTCTTAACCTCAGGATCACGGTGCTGCACCACTGAGGTGTCTAGTGGAAGGTGTTTTATATGTCTATTTAAAACAGGCACAGGCAAACCTGGCCCTCCAGATGTTTTGGGACTACAACTCCCATCATCCTTGACCACTGGTCCTGTTAGCTAGGGATGATGGGAGTTGTATTCCCAAAACATCTAGGGGGCAAAGTTTGCCTATGCCTGACTTAAAACATAGCATGTGAATGCAATAAACCCGAACATTATACAGATACACAAGTCCCAGAGCCTGTTGAACAGATGCCCAGGAGCAAACCAAGGCATGCAAAAACATCTATGTGTGTTGGTTCCCACAATAAACTGCAGTTTATCCACTATATCCATTCCATATGGGAACCATATGAACAACTGTGGTTCCTGTAACCATGAAGGATAGAGGATCTCAGTTACAGATAAATATCACAAAACTAACCATTTCTGGGGAAAAACAACAAACTAAAGACATAGGCCAAATATTGCCATATTCCCCTACAGTCAACTAACATCCCTACAGCAGCTCTTGAATGGATATCCCCCATTGCACAACCAATGCATTTCTCAGCTTTTTGCGCCAACACTCTACTTGTTTTCTTTCCTTTTAAAGCCTCAGCCTCCTTTTAGGAAGTGTCAACTTTCACATTAAGGGAACTGCTGATCATTATAGGTTTGCTAGCAGTTGCAAAGCCCTTTGTGTGTTTCCAAGGAAGAGAAAAAAACAAAGGAAAAATTAGCCACCATCACTCAGAGAGCCCTTTTGCAAGTAACATTATCTCCTGAAACGACAACTTCCAGCTTGTTCCTAGCTATGCTTATTCAAAGCACAAAGAAGCAGTACTTTCCTAGACTTTTCTTAATTTTGATATAGTTTTGCTACCCCGAAACTGAGAAACCCATGAGAGAGAGAGAGAGAGACAGGGATAAATATACATACTGTACGCTGGAGCACAAACCCACAAATATGGGTTATCACTGTTACTTCTAAATCTTCCCCAAATCCAAAATTTGTGGAGGTTAAAAGGTAAAGGGACCCCTGACCATTGGGTCCAGTCGTGTCTGACTCTGGGGTTGTGGCGCTCATCTCGCGTTACTGGCCAAGGGAGCCGGCGTACAGCTTCCAGGTCATGTGGCCAGCATGACAAAGCCGCTTCTGGCAAACCAGAGCAGTGCTCAGAAACGCAGTTTACCTTCCCGCCGGAGCGGTACCTATTTATCTACTTGCACTTTTGACGTGCTTTCGAACTGCTAGGTGGGCAGGAGCTGGGACTAGGCTCTGTGGTTTAACCTAATAGTCAAGGGAAGGGAATTTGAATGTGTTCAGAGGAAGTCATTGCTTCAAGGTGTTGCCCCCATCTGACACATGAGAAAAACAGAAAGTTAGCGCCTTCTCATCCAACACACCAAGGCCAGCTTGGTTGGTTCAGCTTAGTCCTTCCATTATTTGAGAGAAGTAGGGAAGATTATCCACAAGGAAGCAAAGGGAAAAACAGAAAGCTCGGGCATCCAACAACGCATTTCCTCTAGAAATGCTGGTTTGCGAAGGATAAGTCTGCTAACAGCCCCTCATTACTGAGTGGGCAGGGATGGTGACAAGCAAGCAAGCTCATCACGCCTCTCCTTCTTTCTCTGCCTCTAGGACAGCTTTGGAGGGGGGGGTTCAAAATCCAAAGAAGCATAACTGAGCTGCACATCACATGAGCAGCTTCTCATGCAGCTCATCCCTGGAAAGGAGATTGGTAAGGAGATGCTGCTCTTTGTACCCAAAATCCTGAGCTTCCTGCTCAGGTAATACCAAGGCCTGGTCCTCCACTTCCCAAAGATGTCTCCGACTATCACTGAGGATATGGCTACTTGCCCTATGGCGAGATCTGCCAAGTGACAGCTCACACAGGGGTGGGGGAGAGAATCCCGCCCCAGAAGCCGTTGTCATCTGGCTCTTGGCAGCTCTACCAAGTGTTTACCCAGGCATTTGCTGAACGGTTTCATTCATAAGAAAACAGTTTGTTTTTCCTCCCCAAATTTGTGAATGAAAGATACCCCCACACCTTCCTCTCCGGGTTTCCTACACCACAACAGATGTAAGCGCCCGGCCAGAAAACTTCCCCAACTTACTCCAACTGCTGATCTGCAGAGCAAGCGATTCTTATAAGGGCACAGGAGCAGGGGCCAGCCCAAAAGCTGGCAACCCAGCCCCTGGGAACCTTTTACTGCTTGGATGGTGCCAAATATGAGGGGATCTGACAGCTTGTGGGGTGATTGGGGGGGGGGAAAGGTTGGTTCATGTAGCTTAAGAAATGACTAAGATTGCAGGGGCAAATATCCTGTATTATTATTATTATTTTATTTATATACTACTTAATACAAAAAAAAAATAGACTTCAAAGCAGTTTACTGGCAGAAATGCAGCTGGGGGGGCAGGCAGAGACTCCCTTGCGGGAAACGACCCCGCTGCCTTTGTTCCTTCACGCGAAGCCATGTCAAGGCGACCCGAGGGGGCGGCACCCCTGTCCGTCCGTCCGTCCGTCCCCCTTCACCTCAGCGCCGAGGGGAAGGGCGCGTGGGCCTCGGGGGTCAGCCTTGTCCCCCTTTTCTCGGGAAAATGGTGCTGGAAGCAGACTCCCCCCCAACCCCCAATATGTTGCCTGCCTGGAGTGGCCTCCGCTGCCCCCCCCCTTCGCCCTCCCTTGGCGGGAGGCGTTTTCCGACGGAGGCTGGGCTTACCGGCGAATCCTTCCGCCTCGTCGTCGTCGTCGTCGTCGTCGTCCGCTTCGGAGTCGGTGTGCATGGGCTCCTCGGCGAAGTTGACCCCTCGGCCGCCCTCGGAGGGGGCCCTGCGCAGCGCCAGGCGGCCGCCCGTCTCGGGGGGGCCCGCATTGAAGTGGCTCCGCTGCTCGCCTCCGTCCTCTGGCTCCTGCTCCTGCTGCCGCCCCCCTGCTGCTGCCGCCCCCGGACCCGCCTCCGCCTTGAGGCGCCCGAAGTACTGGAGGGCGAATTCCAGCAGGTCCCCCGGCTGGCTCCGCAGCACCTCCACCGTGAAGCCTTGCAGCAGCTCCGTCAGCCCCTCCGGGACGGAGATGCTCATCCCGGGGGAGCGCGCGGGGTGGGGTGGGGTGGGGGGCAGGAAGGAAGGAAGGTGGGCGGGTGGAGAGGGAGGAGGGGGAAGCCCAGCGGGGGTCCCCGAGCCACCCGCTCCCCCCCACCGGCGAGCTTGCAACGGGGCACTTGCAGGCTGCACTTGCTGCTGCTGCCGCTTAGCTGGCTCGCTCGCTTGCTTGCTTGCTTGCTTGCTTGCTTGCCTTGGATCTTTGCACCCCCGCCCTGCTCCGTGCAGCAGCAGCAGCAGCAGCCGGGAACGAGCCAGTCCCGACGGTGACTGCTGCAACCGCATCTCCCGCCCCCCAGCGCTGGGGGAAACCTCGCGCGCATGTGACCCGCGAAACCATGACAACCTTCCGCCGCGCGCGCGGCTGCTGCTGCTGCTGCTGCTGCAGCGTTGCAAATGCAACCGTAGGAAGAGGCACGCGAGCAAGCAAGCAAGGCCCGGTTCGAGTTGTGGGGCTGCATCGGCATTGGGAAAAGCCTTACATGATAAGTCAATATAGTGCAATGGAAGTGTTGCCCGGAGACTGCTTTGGGCTTGCTGGCCATATTTTTATTTTTATTTTTTTACCATTCCCCCCCCCCCCAGCTCCTCTTTCTATGAAACAGCAGCATGATTTCTAGAAATCGGCTGAGCTTCCATTTCCCTGAAAAGCTGCCTCCCACAAATCAGGCTGCTGTTATAAAGGCACAGGAACATGCCAGGCCTGTTTCCCCTCCCTTCGCCTTTTCTTTCTGGTCAGTTGGCAGCTCTGCTTGTCTTTTGTGGCAGAAGATGCTGCTGTTGCTGCTGCTCCGTACAGGAGGTTCATAAAGCTTGGAGCGTGGCCAGGGGGTGTCTAGTCTCCCTGCTGCTTAATTAATCAATCAATCAATTAATTAATTTTGTATACTGCTCTTCACCTGAAGATCTCAGGGCGGTTCACAGCATAAACATACTTTAAAATACAGAATAAAACCACATATAATATAACCAATAGCCCCCCCTCCCACAAGCACATTTAAAAAGGCATGAACTGTTAATTATTAAATATTATTATTATTATTAAATACTTGTCCTTATCCTGTATTATTTGCTGCCTTAACCGATATACAACAAGCACAGATGGAACTTAGTAACAGCGGCATTAAGCATTTATATACCGCTTGAGTGTGCAAAGTGCTTCAAATATTTTGTAATCCTTTAAAGTACCCTGTAAGGTCAGGTAGCAATATTACCCCCATTGTTCAGATGTGGAGCTCAAGGCTGAGAAAAAGTGGCATGCCTAAAGATTTTAGTGAGCTCACACTAATACTGTTAGTATTGGTATTAGTAGTATACAACCTTTCACCCAAAGATCCCAAGGTGCTTCACAACAGATTTTTTTTTTTTTTACTGAAAACTACTTTGTCCCTATGCAGTGTTCTTGCAGCGAAGTTGCTAAACTGGCCTCAGCTTTGCAGTATGTCTCATTTTAAATCCTTCCAAAGAATATTTTTGGTCTGTGGTCTGGTTTTACTTCAATGCTGGACAAAAGGCCACACATACACAAAAGGGTGCACAGGCCATTTCTCTCTGCAGTGTGCGAACTCACATAGCTGAGGGCCGTGTGCATTCACAATGCAACCACTGAGAAAGGGTCTAGCCCCAAGGGCCACAGCCTATAGTACTGGCTACATAATTTGGATTCCTAGCTTTAAAGACATGTATTTCCAGCTCTAGGGTTGAGATAGAAATAGATGAGGAATCATTGGAGAAATCTTAGGAGCCAGAGGCAGTGCTGCTGAGCAAGGTATCCACTGGGCAAACAAAAGCAGATTAAATGATTACAAATGAGAAAATACTTGGTGCAAAATTAGAAAAGTTATGCAAAGTGGTTCAATTTACCGTAATTGTTATTGATAGATACCTGGTGGTTAGGGTGAAATAATGTTCCTGCTGCCATTTACCATATATTAATACTCTAGCACTTGATATTATTTAGGGCATTTCCAGGCAAATGTGAGCGTTCCTGTGCTGTTTGTTTACATGTGTGAATGTTAATGCAGCAGAAAGTGTGCAAAGAAGCCATTTTAAAACCAAATACAGGTGGGTAGCCGTGTTGGTCTGCCATAGTCAAAACAAAATCGAAAGTTCTTTCTAGTAGCACCTTAGAGACCAACTGAGTTTGTTCCTGGTATGAGCTTTCGTGTGCATGCACACTTCTTCAGATACACTGAAACAGAAGTCACCAGATCCTTAAATATAGTGGGGGAGTGGGGGGGGTATTACTCAGAAGGGTGGTGGGAATGGGTGATAGGCTGATAAGTGTGGAAAACCTGTTGACGACTCTAAACGGCTGCAATTAGTCTTGCAGGGAAATGCAAGGGGTGAGATGGCTAAAGATGGCTTTGTCTCATTATACATAACAAAGCCATCTTTAGCCATCTCACCCCTTGCATTTCCCTGCAAGACTAATTGCAGCCGTTTAGAGTCGTCAACAGGTTTTCCACACTTATCAGCCTATCACCCATTCCCACCACCCTTCTGAGTAATACCCCCCCCCCACTCCCCCACTATATTTAAGGATCTGGTGACTTCTGTTTCAGTGTATCTGAAGAAGTGTGCATGCACACGAAAGCTCATACCAGGAACAAACTCAGTTGGTCTCTAAGGTGCTACTAGAAAGAATTTTCGATTTTGTTTTAAAACCAAAGTTCCAGTTACAGGTAGGTAGCCGTGTTGGTCTACCATAGTCAAAACAAAATAAAAAATAAATAAAAAATTCCTTCCAGTAGCACCTTAGAGACCAACTAAGTTTGTTCTTGCTATGAGCTTTCATGTGCATGCACACTTCTTCAGATGAAATGCACACGAAAGCTCATACCAATAACAAACTTAGTTGGTCTCCAAGGTGCTACTGGGAGGAATTTTTAAAAAAACAAAACCAAGTGTACTTTCTAGCCAATAATTGCTATTAGTGTTATAAGAATTTTAAAGTCTTAAGATATATAATAAATGTTCATAAATGTACCAAGCAAACACATAAGGTACATAAATATATAAACCACATGTCTGAAGCAGCACAGGAAGACAGTCCTGAAACCATTTTAACTCCCAAACTGACCAAATGTTTCTCTGCAAGAAGGGAGGAAATGGAGAAAAAAAAAACCTTCCCATTGTCTCAGGAATTAGGTAATTACCATCACAAAGGAATGGCCAGACTACCAGAAAAGGCAATCAGATAAGGCATTATCAGATAACCTGGCAGAACAGGAAAAACAGCAACATTCAAATTTCTGTTACAGGTGGGTAGCCGTGCTGGTCTGCCATAGTCGAAACAAAATAGAAAATTCTTTCAAGTAGCACCTTAGAGACCAACTGAGTTTGTTCTTGGTATGAGCTTTCGTGTGCATGCACACTTCTTCAGATACACCTATCAGCTGATCACCCATTCCCACCACCCTTCTGAGTAATACCCCTCCCCACTCCCTCACTATATTTAAGGATCTGGTGACTTCTGTTTCAGTGTATCTGAAGAAGTGTGCATGCACACGAAAGCTCATACCAAGAACAAACTCAGTTGGTCTCTAAGGTGCTACTTGAAAGAATTTTCTATTTTGATTCAAATTTGTTGTAGACCGCCTTTTCTGTGATGTAGGTATGATGTTAGTGGGGGGTGGTCTTGGGCTACACCCCTTCTGTGATGTATGAATGATGTATGGAGGGGTGGTATTAAGCTCCAGGGCAGGGAATTTCAAAATGGCTATATAAGGGCAAGCAAACATGGTTCGTGATCCTCCTCTCTCCTGCGTGTGGGGGAGCACCCTGTTGCAACAGTCAATAAAGATCAGGCTTACTAGCTGCTTTGCTTCTCAATATTCTCTGGTTGGTCTCTGTTATTTTCTCCTACCAATAGAGAACCTGCAAAAGGACTCTGTATGGGCTCTTGGGTACCCCATAAGAGAAAAGGAGCAGGTTTTTTTACTTACATCAGTAAACAGTACATACAACTCACTCACTGTAGAAATGCAAAAAGTACATTTTCTGTTGGGTGTGAAAATGCCCTGAAAATGCATGTTTTCTTTACAGAACAACAACACCACAAATGAAATTATGAATTTGAAATTCAATGAAAGAAAGACATAATCTTGAATTATCACCACTGTGTACTTACACTCCTTAAATCCCTGATTTACAAGGACAAACCACAAACCTCACATCTTCCTAATCAGTATGGAATATTTTCATAGTTATAGAGTTTTAAAAGAAAATTATGAGAGAAAAAGAGGTGTATGAGTATTGTTTAATCAATCATATATGCAAACCATTTCGAAATTAGGAAATTTTTTAAAACTGTAAGCCTGCTGTACACATACTGAGTTTTAAAACATATACAAGCAACTTTGTTAGAAAATGTTTTCCTATTTCAGCCAAAATTACTTCATACTGTATAAGAAATCACTGCACATAAGACACAATTTAAATGGACAAGGAAATAAAGAATTTCTTAATAAAGAGTCACAACACATTACTTTGTTAATCTGGGTCACCGTGTTAAGTGACTCATGTAGACGAGAAAAAGATTAAGCCAAATCTATTGTGCTTTTTAACATTTAACATACACACTCTGTTACATACCAATTAATTGCTTTGTTACATAACACATGGAAGCCAGAATTTCAAGCCATTTTTGCTTTGGCTATATAAACACAATTCAGACAACATTTGTATTATTAGCAATGCTTTTGTAATTTTACAGGTCTAGAATCAATTATAAAATTCTCACCATCTTCCATGTGAAGATCTTAACACACCTAGGTGTAGTGTTCAACTAATTTTTACTCAGAGTAGACCCATTAGAAGTAATGAACAAAACTAACTTCATTAATTATAGTGCATCTACTCTGAATACCACCCCTAGTAGTTATATTTAATATATGGTCTCTTTTTGTTCTGTTTTGATCATGGTGCAGTACTAGATATAAGTGAATGACCCATTTAAAAAATACTGTTTTTTTGAGCTGGGTATGTCCATTGTAGTTCTGGAATGTGGCAGTGATATGTATTTGAAAACTAAAACACCTGGCACTGAGAAAAAATAAATAAGCTTTTGGCTTGTCAAAACATTTGGTAAATGAAGGAGAGGCTCTTGGACAGTGTTTCTTCTAGTACCACCATTATAAAGCTTTTAAATACAGGTTAATATTTCACTGAGTTTACTATTAATTAGTATAAATATATCACTGCGCCAGGCAATGAAAACTACCACTCACTTTTAAAAAAAGGAAAAAAACTTAAGAAAGGTTGAAAACTTTTAACCGACACTGCCAAGAATGAAATTTAGATGGGTAAAATTCCTTTCCAAACAGTGCTTCTCTTGGACAAATAATCACTGTTACAGAGCTTTTCTCCTTCCACACATAGAGTAATAATAGGTACAGACTTCACACACAGTGGTTACAAGTACTGTAACTTAAGAATGGATCAACTATTTACTATCAAGCCTAGCAGTCCGTGTCCCCCCACCCATGCAAATTGGCTCCCGCAATTTGCTCTTCCATCTTCTTTCTTCAAAGGGATTGTCTGAAACACACTGTGATTAGCTACCAGAGGAATCCACAGACAGTGGTACTTCAGCTTCCAGATAGATGAATAATTCCTCTTGTAATACTCATCCCAGCAACAGAGAGGATTTCTCGACCTAGAATGACACCGCTATGATACTTCCTCTTCCAACTTCCTATCCCTTTGCTAGTATTATGAAAGCAGAGAGCCGAGGGTGTCCACCTGCTTGCACAACGGAAATCTGCTTGCACAGCAAGACTTCCAGCTTCTCTTTGCCCACCTCCATCTCTCCAAATCTTATCTGGAAGATCCTCCAACCTCTAGAGGAGGCTTGGGGGGTTTCAGGTGGGAGAGGAGGAAGGAATCCCCAAGTTCACAAGTGGACACCTGCTCACACTACATTTGATCTCACTCAGAGAAAATATTTGTAAATTACAGTTTACTTAAGAATTAAATGGCTTAAAGAGAAAGAGGGGGGAAATTACTTTAAAAATTATTCTGCATATGGTCCAGTATTTTCAGAAGGTCTTTCTATCCTGTCGCAGGAGCTACACAAAACAATCAGCAAAGCAGTGGTGCCATCTAAATTCTAACAATAGGTTATTAAACACCTGTGGCAAACAAGGGGGGAGAATGAAGGCCATTTCAACAAGGCTTTTGTGTATGTTAAATCACCCACAGTGCAGCATCAACACCTCAACAAAAGTTCTTTTTTTAATGAGAGTTGGATTTTTGGCAGGGGAAAGTCCCTGGAACTGGGGTGGCCTAAAAGTCTAAGAACCGATTGTAACAGCAGGTTACTTTCCAGTTATTTGTGCATCCATTCACCATTAGGCAGAATGTTTCTCCACTCCTTGTTTGATTCCAAGCACAAGATGCAGAAACCAATTGAACTGCACAGTCCACCCTTTATCCCTACAAATTTCGATCTGATCTAGGAAATACTTCTTAGCATCTTCTTCGTTTTTGCCAACCGTCAGTGCATCGCGGATATATTCAATATCTTCTTTGCTAGTCAGCTGAGGCATTCCAGTCATAAGCATCATGGAAAACAGGATGATGAGAAGGTTTGTGTGATGCCGAAGAGCAAGGTAAGCCCTCACACAGATATCCTTTAGAGGCAAACAAACAAACAAACCTCAATGAAATGACTATAGTATACGCTGTGAAGCAACTTGTGGTTAGTCAGGAAAAAACAGCACCCAAAATCAGTCCTCTTATCTAAATATGCGTGATGAAATAGCACTTCCAATGGCTACTATGCCCACTGACTCTACTCATTCTTCTCACACAGCAGCACTAGGGTGTAGTGGCACTTTGGAGAACAGAGTCTACATAGATACAGAGGATCCAGAAAGGATGCACAAAGTCCAATCCACCTAATTTTGTCGCGATTGTTCTGGGTTAGTTTGAAAACCACAGACCTAACTTCCGTCCATCATGGAACTTTTTCTGCATGGGATTTAACTGGCAAGGAACCCTGGAGCTTTGCAGAGGATCCAGAGGTGTGTTAGAAGGAGCACATTCTGTCCATATGGGATGCCAGCCACACTTTTTGGGTTTCGCTACTGCCCTGAAGAAGGTGGGTGGGTGGGTGGGTGGAGCATGCAATCAGCACTCTATTTGCAACTGCAGATTGAAGCAGGAGATCAGCAAGAGTATGTAAGATTTTTTCAAGGAAGCTTGTTCTACCTTTCTGGTGCTTCCTGTGAGGAATCCCCAATAAACTTCCATGGAACTCCAGACTGCTAGGAATGCAGAGCATGTAAACCACTGGCATGTGAATCCTCACATGCATACAATTACAGCTATTGACTTGAGGGTCAACTATTGTGACTGAGGAAGTAGGGAAGGAAGCACCCAGAGTTTCAGAAGTAGTCAGTGCTTCCAAGTCAAAGGATGCAGAAATGGAGGAGAGACTGCCTTTTTCAAGACTCCACCCATCACCCAAGTTCTATTCTTAGCAGGGAGAGTGGCAGATGGAACATCAGAGGATAGGGAGAGAGATTTCTAATATCTGTGCTCCTGCAGCCTCTTGCATTTGTATAGTCATATTCACCCCACTCTCGTAACTAGTGTACCATTGCCTATTTTATTGCAAGCCGCCTCGAGAACTTGTTGGTAGGCGGAGTCCAAATGCTCCAATATAAATAAGGGAGTCTCTTCACATATCTCATGCATAAACAGGAGGAAGCTGAAGACAACCCCAACACACGAGGACATGCATCTGTACATGCTATTCTGTTGTACACATTTAGATTTGCATATGGCTGTGCAGAAATGTGGCATATGATTCAGCCCTACAGTACTGCTGGCCCGGATCTAGTATCAATTGTACAACAATTCTCTCCACACAAAGTATATGTGGTAAAGGGTAGTTAGCCTTGCCACAGGGGAATAGATGGGTTGTCTTTTCTAAAAACTCAAGGAATATGATGGTCTACTACTGAATAGAAAAAGCATGCAGCCGCTAAATAATTTTGTTTCCCCCCCCCCTAAAATCTTACCTCTGCTATCTTCTTCCCCTTCCTTCAGATTCAAATGTAGGGATCTTGGTCAACTTATTTTGCAATGTTGGATGATAACATGTTACAGCTAATATCCAAATCTAAGGTGTACTGCACATTTCTTACAAGGTTCATTCCCACTCATGGGTTATTGTTTTTATACCTGAAAATTTTGAAAGCGTGGACTCGTTTTCTTTCCAGTGGTCCCCATGACAAACAGAAAATCCGGTGTTAATACGAAAGGAACTCTTTCCTTATTAATTCCAAGGAAGCTCTTGTAATTTCCAAGAATATGGCCGAAGTCAATATGAAAGAGATTGCCTTAGGAAGGAGAAATCAATATGATGCTTAGTGATCATTAAAAAGACCTCATTGCAGGTGCAAATTAGTTTGTGATCTTGCATGCTTTTTTGACCTGGATATAGTTTGAAAAACTATATTCTTGTATGACACAAAAACTGTCAGCCTTCTTCAGCCTCTCCCCCACCCAACTCTATTGACCTTACCTTTCCATGGAACTAGCTCTCTTAACTTTGTCAAATATTGCTTTTTCTTACAACCTGATGACTGAAAATTTGCAGGTCTCTCCCCTCTCTGAGGATGAAAGACGAAGACAGACATAACATTCTAAAAGTGATGGTCCAATTTTGGATCTGCATCTTTCTAAACAGACATTATTCTCTGGGTTACGCTCTAGACTGGGGGTGGGAAATGTTTCTGCAGGATTTGAGAGGGCTGGCTTGATTGTGGCAGGGAAGGGGGAGCCAGTTATGGAGAGAGCACCTCCAGGACGCAAAACATCAGCATACCTCATTCACCCTGTTCCCAGAGCAGCTGTGCAACTGTTTTAACTGTTTTAAAAGGTTTTCAGTTTCAGCAACACGAAGGATGGATTTTTAAAAAGAAAAAAGACAGACAGCTTGAATTCTGCCACTGCTGAGGGCCGACTGGCTCGCTGCTAAGTCTGTCTGTTAGGGGAGCTGTGAAGCGAACCTCATGCTATGGGCGAGGAGAGAATGATGGATGGTTTTGTAATTGCCTTCACACAAACATTGTACTTTCAGGTTCATTTTCTCCCAAAGTTTATTCCACCTTCCAGTCACCAGTTCTTCCCCACAGGTTTTAACCAAAACCTAACCTCTTCTCTAATCCAAGGCATGTAGCAGCATTAAAAAAAAGTAAGAATAATAATTCTGAGATCATGGTAAACAGTAGACAATAAAGATCACTTACATTAACAGTAGCAATGGAATGCAGGCTTGCATTCAAATTACACTGAAATAGATGCCACTCAGGTGTGAACAAAAACAAAACAAACTCACCTGACTCTGTGATCATAATATTGTCATTGTGCCTGTCTCCTATTCCAAGGACAAAGGTTGCCACGCAGTAACCAGCACAAGAGTACACAAATCTATCCACGGCTGCCTGAAACTAATAAATTAAAGAAAGCAGCTGTAACGAAGGGCCAAAGCTCACAGGCGGAGTGCATGATTTGCATGCAGAAGATCCCAGGTTCAGTCCTCAGCATCTCCATGTAGGGCTGCTGAAGTCCTTGTCTGAAGTCCGAAGAGCAATTGCCTGCCTAAGTAGACAATACTGAACGAGGTGGATAAATGGTCTGATTCAATGCAAGATAGCTTTCTGTGTTTCTGTGATCAACTTTAGCGGCAAAATTTCACTGTTATAAAGAATAAAATGCACTTTTTCCCCACAACCATATGTTAGTTTAGGCAAAACTTTGCTTTCAAAGAATTGGTGCAGCTGTTGAAGCAAAACCAGATGCCTTCAGCTGCCCCACCTGCAACAAAACCTGTCTCTCCTCTACCAGCCTCTCCAACACTTTGACTTTATCCCCAAAGGCACCTTTTTCCATTGTCTCCAGAGACAGACGGAGGCCAACAAATAGATACTATGGGCTGTATCCAATATCAGTAATAAACAGAGTAGGCTTGTTGAAATTAATGGATGTGACTAAGGTCTATTTATTAAACTGGGCCTCCTCAGAGTATAACTGAGCTGGACACAACCTCTTAACATTTTTGTATGCTTATTGTTGTGGCCATTTTACAAGCAAGACAGAGAAGTTAATAAAAGCAAGCTGAAAGAAAATGGGAAGCCTTTCGTAAAGTCCCAAGTCAGACTCAAATGGAAAGTTTTAAAGGCACCTATCTGAAGCGAGTACGATGTATTAAAATGTAACAATACTTGTACAGTATCAATAATTTTATACATAGTTATGTAGAGTGAGGTTGGAAAGAGAACACTACTATACTGTATACAGTCTGCTTGACACAAGAATTGGCATTTCACTGAAAAGTGGTGTTGGGATCTTCCCAAGGTTTCTGTGAGTGCTCCTGGTAGGAATGGAATTGTGTCAACTTAACTACTATAAGAATGTTTTAAAAACCACATACAACAACTCAAAATAATTACTCATAATAATTACATTTTTTTAAACCAGTGAAAAAAAGAAATACTCACTTTTTCTTCAATTACACATTTATCCTTTAGCCACTGGTTTAATATTTCATCCTTAAAGGCTCCTGTGTTTCCAACTGTGCTCTGCTGGATTTTGGCAATCGTTGTAGCATCCTTTACAATTTCAATCATTCCTATAAAAATTAAAGGCATGCTAATAGTCTACTATATATTTCAGAATGCTGTTTGTCCATTCTCTATGCACTTAAACATCTCTTAAGACATTGCAAACAATGTCTTCCTGTGCTTGAATTCAACGGAATAACATTTTGAATCAAAATAGTGGACTAAACCTTTCAGAACTGATTTGAACCAGTCAAAACTGATAAAAAAAATCTTCTTCGAATTCCTGATCAATGCCGGGATTCAAACTGCTAGCATTCTCATACTAGATATTTTATTTCTCCTGCAAGGATTCTTAAAATAAGGCAAACCTTGTTTGTTTGTTTGCAGAGTATATCACAGATTGTCAGTCATGGCAATGGCAACAGCAGTTATGTGTCCACACTGTTTGTTGTGCAATCATAATAAAAAGGTTGGTGCTAAATGCAACACTTTGGTCTGCTTTAACCTTTGCTGATTTTCCCCAGGCTCCCCATGTAATGGATTCACAGAACCAAATGCCATGTTCAAGTCTACAGTCATTCTGGGCACAAGAATATCTAACTTCCTCCTTCTTAGAAAACCCTGTTACTTTATTCAAATAATTAACAGGGATTCTTAAAAATAATTTTTAAAAATCAGCAAATCCAATCAATAAAAGTCCCAAGACCCAGGCATGTCTGTGAAATTAGAACAATTCGTCTGCATATAAGAAAACGTAAGTTCTTATGCAGCTGATTTTGGGACGGTCGGAAGACACCCCCCCCCCAAAAAAGAGATGGAACTCTGCCAAGTATAGCTTAAATAGAATGGGAGGAAGGACAGTCATTGCCTACTTCCATGTTGGGAGAAAAAAACAACCTCAACACACAGGTGAAACTCGAAAAATTAGAATATCGTGGAAAGGTTCATTTCTTTCAGTAATTCAACTTAAAAGGTGAAACTAATACATGAAATAGACTCATGACATGCAAAGCGAGATATGTCAAGCCTTTTATTTATTATAATTGTGATGATTATGTCGTACAGCTGATGAGAACCCCAAATTAACAATTTCAACTTTGGGGTTTTCATCAGCTGTACGCCATAATCATCACAATTATAACAAACAAAGGCTTGACATATCTCACTTTGCATGTCATGAGTCTATCTCATATAGTAAACTCCAGTAAACAATTACTTACATAAATGGACTTTTCCACGATATTCTAATTTTTCGAGTTTCACCTGCAGATGACAGCAATAGCTGCAAAAAAATGTACCTGAGCAGGAATATGTTTGATACATGCACAGATGAAACACAACTTGCTATCATTGATGCATTGCTCTAGTTTACTTCAAAGATGGTCAAGGGACATGAATTTGATGCACATATGAAGCAGAGAAAAAAATTACACAAAGGCAAGTGCCAACAGCAAAATTACTCTAGAAAAAGAATTAAACATAGTCTCCTTCATTCATACTCCTTTCATAGAACCTTGCTATTGTATTCATCAAACTGTGGAGTTGGAAGGGACCATGAGGGTCATCTAGTCCAACCCCTGCAATACAGAAATCTTTTGCCCAACGTGGGGCTTGAACCCATGACCCTGAGATTAAGGGTCTCTTTGTGTAAGGAGAAGTCAAGTAGGACTCGTGTATAACATAGCCCCACACGAAAATAAAAACATTCCCAATTCCAGATAGTTCTGTGGGGTTTTGATCTTGTTAAATGCTCTACCTATTTTATTTCCTGTAGAAATGCACCCATATGGCAACAAACATAAATCCAAGGATTCTTCCTCCCAGATGGACTCCATGATTCGAAGTATCTGGTAAAGCAAAAGACACAACAATGACTTGGGCTGCAATCCTATTCCTAAATGAATCCAGCTTGACATGTTTCTGAGTAGACATGGTTAGGCTTGCACTGCTTAATCATAACTGTTCAGAAGCAATTTTAATGTTGCAAAAAATATTTAAGACATATGCATTTTGTAGAAGAGGCAAGCTTACGGAGAAGCAGAAGATTTCAGAATAAAAAGCTAAATGTGATATGTATACAAATCTTTGCTCTGGTATTCGTCCTGATTTCATTGTCATCTCTCTGAATAAGACATTGATTCGTGTGAAGGGCTAAGACCATGGGTAGGCAAACTAAGGCCCGGGGGCTGGATGCAGCCCAATTGCCTTCTAAATCCAGCCGCGGATGGTCCGGGAATCAGCATGTTTTTACATGAGTAGAATGTGCCCTTTTATTTAAATTGCACCTCTGGGTTATTTGTGGGGCATAAGAATTCGTTCATTTCCCCCAAAAAAATATAGTCCGGCCCCCCACAAGGTCTGAGGGACAGTGGACTGGCCCCCTGCTGAAAAAGTTTGCTGACCCCTGGCTAAGATGTTCCTTGTAAAATTGAACCAAGCATTCCTTCCCCATTGTTCTTGAAGCTGCTGCAGTACCTCTTCTGACCACAGGAGAAGAGCTGGCTGGGACTAGAGTTGGGTTCCCCCCCTCCTGCCCCTGCAGCCAAGGGGGCGTGGCTTAACAGACAATGTAACCATAATTTATATATGCACTGAGAAACCAAGAACATTGTGTGGCTTGCTTTATTGAGATATTCACTTCATTGCGGTAGTCTGGAACGAAACCATGGGTGTAGCCAGCTGCCCCCCAATCAATAAAAATCAATTAAAATACTTAACTGAGGTTCTGCCCCTCCTAACATAAAGCCCGCCTCTGCAGCAAAAATCCTGGCTACGCCCATGAACCGAACTCGCAATATCTCTGAGCTATGCCTGTACAGTGGTACCTCGCAAGACGAAATTAATTCGTTCCGCAAGACTCTTCGTCTTGCGGAAATTTCGTCTTGCGAGGCACCTTTTCCCATAGGAACGCATTAAAATTTAATTAATGCGTTCCTATGGGGGGAAAAGTCCGGGGGCCCCTCCCGACCGGCACCGGAGCCAAGCCAAGCCGCGTTTTAAGACTACAGTGAGCGAACAGCTGCGCTGCTGTTTGCTCGCTTCAGTCTTAAAACGCAGCGGCGCGGCTCCGGGAGGGAGGGAGGGGGCCGTGGGATCATGCCCAACATCGGGCACGATCCCACGGCCCCCTCCCGACCGGCATCGGAGCTCCGCGCCGCCCCGTTTTAAGACTGCAATGATCGTTGCAGTCTTAAAATGCGGCAGCGCGGCTCCGGGAGGGAGGGTGGGGGCCTTGGGATCATGCCCGACATCGGGCACGATCCCACGGCCCCCTCCCGACCGGCATCGGAGCTCCGCGACGCCCCGTTTTAAGACTGCAATGATTGTTGCAGTCTTAAAACGCGGCAACGCGGCTCTGGGAGGGAGGGAGGGGGCCGTGGGATCATGCCCGACATCAGGCACGATCCCACAGCCCCCTCCCTACCGGCATCGGAGCTCCGCGCCGCCCCGTTTTAAGACTGCAACGATCGTTTTGCGAGTTTTTCATTGTGCGAGGCATTCGTCTTGCGGGGTACCACTGTAATTATTATGTACCAAATGTCTGGAAACAATGATTTAAGGCAGCGGTCAGCAAACGTTTTCAGCAGGGGGCCGGTCTACTGTCCCTCAGACCTTTTGGGAGGCCGGACTATATTTTGGGGGGGGGGGAGAACAAATTCCTATGCCCCACAAATAACCCAGAGATGCGTTTTAAATAAAAGCACACATTCTACTCATGTAAAAACACCAGGCAGGCCCCACAAATGACCCAGAGATGCAATTTAAATAAAAGGACACATTCTACTCATGTAAAAACATGCTGATTCCCAGACCGTCCGCGGGCCGCATTTAGAAGGTGATTGGGCTGCATCCGGACCCCGGGCCTTAGTTTGGGGACCCCTGATTTAAGGCATTAAACTGTGGTTTAAAAATGACCCAAAAATGGCATCTATACAACCTGAGCCTGCAATGAAGGGGTTCACAGCATTAACACCCTAAAAGGGTCTTGTTTCTCAAACATTAATCAAAGATTGCTCTCAAATGTTGCTCTGACTCTCTGTCCCGCTTGCTGCTTTACTTCTAGGTCACACCAATGCAAACTCTAAACTCTGGCTTTGTCGTGTAACTAACTGCAAGCTGGG
Source organism: Lacerta agilis (assembly GCF_009819535.1). NCBI lineage: Eukaryota > Metazoa > Chordata > Lepidosauria > Squamata > Lacertidae > Lacerta > Lacerta agilis. The sequence goes on from NC_046321.1 coordinate 63,406,477, forward strand.
GGAGGGGGCCCATCAGTTTCTCTTCTCACATAGAGCCCCCTTTCCTTTGTTCTCTTGATGGCCCATCACCCAGGCAATCAGCTGAACACAGGAAATTAGCCTGGCATATTTTTTAAACACCTGCTGTGAAATATACTCGGAGTCAAGTGTGAATTTCATGCTCTTTATTCAGCTCATAGTAGTGAGGAATGCAGTTCCCCCAAAACGTTTGCTTTATATACACTATTTACACAATGGGCCCCACGTGATTGGCTAATTCCAGGATACTCCTGTATGCCAATCGGAGTGCGGATTCACTTCCACCTGGAGCTGGATTGGGTGGCTCCTGCGGACCAATCAGACTGCTGCAATCTCAATCCTATTGTTCTGGGACCTATCAGACTGCTGCAGTTTGGATCCTATTCAACTCAGTACATAACATGCTGGATCCAGTGGTTAGAAGGATCTTGTGTACAGGCCTACCTCCTTCCCTGCAAACTCACAACACAACATAATGCAGATAATACCTGTAAAATAAGCATGTCCTGTCGCAGGTCATCTCCATGTTTGAAGATGATGCCAATCGTTTCATTGGATAAGGACGTGGGATCTGCACATTTGAACTCTAGCCAAAGCGGTTTTTTCTTGGATGCCATTACTTTACACTTTTCTATCTGCAAGATACACATTCATATATTTCCTACAGCCAGAACCAATGTCCAAAGATTAACAAATATAACAGTCGTTTTAAAATAATGGATATACCCCCAGAGTTCATAAATGTAAAAATACTCTCTTTAGAATTATCTGCAAAAATTATATTGGGGGGTGGGTGTTTCACACATAGCCCAAGGTCCCTATTGGGGGATTTGCTCCCTTCCGCCCCATTTTCAGAGCTGCAACCTTCCTCCTGTCTCCATGCAAGTTAATGGAGAAATTGCTCTTGCCATTAACTTGCTGAAGGGGAGGGGGGAAGGGTGTTGGGGGAAGGGTGCCACAGAGAGATGCAGCCCTCAAAGTGTTAGCTAATTCTGAATGTAGCCCTTGGGCACTGCCAAAAAGGACTAGCATCCCTGCTCTATTCTCTCCCAGTTTTATTTTCCAGCTGGCTCGCAACATTCCATGACTCCTGGAAACAACTGAGCATGCTCAGTCCTCATTAAGCAGTTCATTCATTTGTTTACATCTTTGAGATTTTTTTTAAAAAAACCAAATGTTTTGTACATCTGCATATCCTAGGGTTCACCTGATCATGCTGATACCTCCCCCTCTTGCTTCTCAGGGATCCTACTTTCTTCTCCAATCCTGTTTGCAACTCAACCACCCAGGTTCATTATTTGAGAAAATTATATTTACCACAAGTGCTCCTGCTTTCAGACCAGGGTCATATGGAACTCTAAAGCATTCTGGAAACTTGCTGTCCTGTAGTTTCTCAAGTTTCTGTTTGAGCTGTGCAATTACTGAAATGTGACAATTAAAAAAACAACAAGTCTGCAGTCAGAAACCATTAGTCAGGAGATGGTGGACGGCAAAAAAAGTCTGTACCAATGGAAGATGTGTTTGCCTCCAATCTTAAGATTAATTAGAACTTTTCCAGCAGTGCTAGAGAATCAGATCCAGCTAAAGTGATAGAACCTCATCTCTCCATGGGCCAACACTGACTACTGGGCAGGACCACTCACCCATCAATCACCTAATGTCACGATAACATCAGGTGACCCACTGAAAGCTGTGCATTCAGTGTAGTGGGCCAAAGCCTGCAGAACTCCCTCCTAACTGAGATTAAACAGGCTAAATTTCAGGCATATGACTAAGATTTTATTGTTCCAGCAGGCATTTTAAGGTAGTGGTCCATTTTATGATCATTTTTTTTATCGTTTTACTGTAAGATTTTGTGTGGATTGCTTTATGTACAATGTTTAGAATTGCAAATAATTAAGCAGCATATGAAAGTCTGAAACAAACTTGGTCCCATACAGTCTGAAATTAAACAGAGTGGGTGCAAGCCTGCTGTGCACAGCTCTCGAAAACTTCAACTATCAGCTTATTATCAGTGCTTGCATAGAGATGTGTGCGGTGCTTTGAAGCCCCAACAATCAGCTGGTCGATGGGACTTCAAAGCAATACACAGAGCTCTATACAAGGCCTGGGTTTTGCAGGCAGTTGCAGCTTTTTTCTCTTTTTTGGTTTAGCTAAATTAGTAGCACAACTGGTAATCATGGATTGACCAAAATGACTACATGGGACAAATAGGGTGGTTTCAGGGGGGTCTAATTTAGGCCCATGGGCAGGAGGATCCCCACTACTGTTTAAGGAGTCATAATCAAGATTGAACACTTATTGTGGCGGACTCCACAGTATTAGCATCTCATCTGAATTGAAAATGCTAACAAAGATACTACTCACAATGGGGGGTGGCAGCTATTATTATTATTATTATTATTATTATTATTATTATTATTATTATTATTATTATTTTAATCCTGCTTTTCTGTTAAAACAACCAAAGAGACAACCAAGAGAACAAAATACAAATAAACAACATACACCGTTTCAAAACATCATTTCACACACAACACTAGAATGGCAGCACTAAACCATCAGTAAAAATGCAATGGTTTAAAAAGAGCAGACCATACAAAGTTCTTTAAACAGCAGATGAATGAAACACTTGGTTGGGGAGGAAATGGTCTTAGTAAGCCATATAAAAACAAAAAGCGATCCACTTGCAACTTTCCATTTTGAAAACTACATCTGCACCACCTACCAAGGATGAAAAGGCACCAAAGAATTTTGTGAGTTACCTTTCATGACACCAGAGGTACAGTGCCGGTGGCCCTCCTGAACTTGTTGAGACTCTACCTCCTATCAGCCCAAGAGTGCCTGGCCAAATAGCAAAGGATGATGGGATTTGTAGTTCGGGGAGAATGGAAAGGCCACAGCTTCCCTATCCCTGCATTACACACAATGAAAGCTTAACATACAGGTGAGATTGTGCTCATAAGATCTGCACGTACCTTGAGGTGTGACATCGTGCTTTTCCGCAGAAATTGACTTCATGTCCATTGTCACTTTATGCAGCAGCTCAGTTACTTGAACCTGCTTCATAAAGTCTTGCAGCATGGCTTTCCCACAGCCTCTCAGATAAGCTTCCAGGATCACAGCAAACCTTTGCTGATAGTGCATGGATTGTGCAATCTCGCTTCTCAAAAACCAAAACAAAAAGTGTCCTATTCTTTTGTTCTATTGAGTGGGAGGAAGAGAACATATTAAAAGATGAGATTATCTTCTCCATTAAAAAGTCTTAATTCTGGCGGTATTTGTACATTTCATTTTCTTTAAGGAGTTTAGAATACTTACCCTTAAGCCACGTTTTAGAAGAAATCGGGCTAATGCACTGTCATGATAAGGCTCAAATTTCACAGCCTGAAAAACAGATAATAAAAGTAAGTGGAGAGGAACTTTATTTAATTTCTGTGCAGTATGTGAGACAAAGACATCTTTTCTTTCCAGTTTCAGTTTTTTTGGTCTACATACCATTAATATCAAATAAAATAAAAAGGTGACCGTAACAGGGGGTGGTGTGCGCAGCAGGATAAATACACACACATACAATTTGATTTGATTATGCTTTAATTTTTAAAGACAATCAGAAAGTTAAACATGCAGACCATTTTGACTCAGAACCCATCTTCCCTTTACCAAGTGTGGCAGGACAGAGCAAGAGCAGATAAAAATGCAAAAGTAAAATGACCACTTCTTAAAGCTCTAGCAAAGCTACGGCTTGCTACCTTGTCAACAACTAACATCCTGGAAACGCCAGAGCAAATGATGATGTTTTAGTTGCTTTCAGCCAAGCTGCCCTACACCTGAACTATGAGGCAGGTAAAAGCAAGTTTGCAGGCACCACCTGTTAGCTGGTTGGCAAAGCACTGGGCAAGGCAGTGCTTTGAAAGGGGCTTCTGAAGACTCGTGCAGGCAAAAATAAAAAAAATCACCTGGTGTCAGTGTGTCTTCAGGTGATTGGCAGGCGGGCAGCTCCACCCCCTGTCAAATTTGTCCCATGAGCTGTGGGGGGAGCAAAGCATAGAATTGTAGAGCTGGAAGGGTCCCCTAGGGTCATCTAGTCCAACCCCCTGCCATGCAGGAATCTCAGCTAAATCATCCATGACAGATGGCCATCCAACCTCTGCTTAAAAACCTCCAAGGAAGGCCAGTCCACAACCTCCTGAGGGAGTTCGTTCCACAGTCAAACAGCTCTTGCTGTCAGAAAGTTCTTCCTGACATTTAGTCAGAATCTCCTTTCTTGTGACTTGAAGCCATTGGTTCGAGTCCTACCCTCCAGAGCAGGAGAAAGCAAGCTTGCTCCATCTTCCATGTGACAGCCCTTGAGATAATCAAAGTTGGCTATCATATCTCTTTTCCAGGCTAAACATACCCAACTCCCTCAAACATTCTTCATAAGGCTTGCTTTCCAGAGCCTTGATCATCTTAGTTGCCCTCCTCTGCACACATTCCCTCCTGTCAACATCTTTCTTAAATTGTGGCACCCAGAACTGGACACAGTATATTCCATGTATGGTCTGACCAAGGCAAAATAAAGTGGTACTATTACATCTCTTGATCTGGACACTATACCTCTGTTGATACTACCTAGAATAGCATTAGCTTTTATTTGCTGCTACATCACACTGTTGACTCATGTTAAGCATGTGATCCACTAAGACCCCCTACATCCTTTTCACATGTACTGCTAGTAAGCCAGGTGTCACCCATCTTATATTCTGCCTAAGAATTCTGTCCCTATTGAATTTCATTTTGTTAGTTTAGGTCCAAATCTCTGTTAAGGTCATTTTGAATTCTGATTCTGTCTTTTGCAGCATTAGCTACCCCTCCCATTTTGGTGTCATCTGCAAATTTAATTAGCATCTCCTCAATTCCTTCATTCAAGTCGTTTATAAAGACATTATGGACCCAGGACAATCGTGCCCCACTTTTCACTTTTTTCCAGGATGAGGAGGAACCATTAATGAGTACTCTTTGGGTTCAGTCAGTCAACCTGCTACAAATCCAACTAACAGTTATCTCATACAACCCACATTTAACCAGCTTTCTCACAAGAATATCATGGGGGACTTTGTCAAAAGCCTTATTGAAATCAAGATACACTACGTCCACAGCATTCCACTGATCCACCAAGCTTGTAACTCCATCAAAAAAAAAGAAATGAGATTCTTCTGGCTTGACTCTCCATTTTTATCACAACTGATGAGAAATTAATGAGTTCCCCGATTTCACAATTCTGCTGTTTTGTTTTTTTATTAAAGATTTTCTTGATTCACAAAAGTATGTGCAATGTCTCTCTCTCATATTTTTTCCAAGTAACATTTTTACACATCAGTTTCATTTGTTGAGACATTAGGAAGAAAAAGGGGGAAAGAGGTGGGCGGGGGGTGGGAAGATGGGTGGGGTGGGGTGACTATGTTTCTATTTTACTTAATGTATGTAGGGTTTGGTGTCAGCGTTGTTTGTGCGGGTTCTGTTGTTCGGTTGTGTTCCTTTGGTGGTGGGAGGTTGGGGTTGGCCTAGGGTGTGATTGTTCATTTGTGGTTGGCTATGGTGGTCTTTGTTTTCATGTGTGAGTGGGGTGGGTGGGTGTTTTGGATCAGGTTAGCCATATTGATTTGTATGCTGTTGGTGGATTTTTGTCATTGTCTTGTTGGGCTGTGTGTGTGATAAAGGGGAGCCATACCGGGGTGAAGGCGCCTTGTTCTATTTGTCCCCGTGTCAGTTTCAGTTTATTGGTTAATTTTTCTAGTAAGGCTGTTTCCCATACTGTTTGGTACCATTGGTCCATGCTTACTCCTGACAGGTCTCTCCAGTGTCTGGTTATGATGTTTCTGGCTGCTGAAAGTAGGTAGGTTATGAGTTCTTTGTGGTGTAAGTGGGACGATCCTGCTGTTTTGACTGATGGATTGTTGTCTTGGTTTAGTAAATTTGGATGTGTTTTTATCCTATTGCATTTTTGATCTGTTCTTCACCACTTTGGAGGTCCTATTGAACTCAACAGGCTTTACTCCCAGGTAAGTGGGGTTAGGATTGCAGCCTAAATGAAATATTAGGGAGGGGGTGTTAGATAGGATTATGTCAAAAGTAGAATTCTCACCAAATTCAAAGCATTTTCATCATTTTCTTATGATCAAGCAACTTCATTTGCCAATAAGAGTTACAAGACCACATGATATCAGCAATTGCAGGGATTATTCAACTTCTCACTGCAATGCCACTCCTCACCATTCTGCGTTTTATAATAGGAGAGTAAAGAGCCACTTGGTCCATCAATTTCATAATCTCCAAAGCCCTGATAATAGACAAATTCATGTGACTACTTTTTGAGGATAATAAATAACACAAAATTACTTTTCTCCACAGGGTTCTTGTATTAAAAGAACCTTGCAAACGTGTACACAGGGACTAATCAGGAAGCTGTTGTGTTCTGAAACACATTTCATTTTAAGATGTAACATGCAATTTTACCACATTGGGGCACTTTCACCAAGGGTACATTTGTCAGCTGACAAGAGGAATTGTATTTTTTTAGCGCAACACAGGCTACTTTGACCTAAACACAAGCTAGCATTTCCCCCCTTTAAATTATGCCCTTGGGGATTATTAAGCCAACTCATATACTTCCTTTCATTTCAAGAAGATATACCAAGGTAGTTGACATACAAAGAAAAGCCAGAAGCAAAACAAGAATCCTATAGAGGATGGAGGTATACAAAAGCACATTGGTTGGTTAGAATGCTGTTCTACTACTCTTACACAGGCAAAGATTCTGTGGTAAAAAGAGAACTTTGGATATATTGACTACTTCATACATTTACGCTGAGCAATGGATGGCTGCAAAATCAATTGCAAACTTGCACTTCTGAATGGACACAATAGACATGAGATAAGTCATATCACTTAGTATTGGAGAACCTCAAGTCCAGGAGTCAACCTGAGCATTTTTGCCTGGATGAAATGTGTCACTGAACTCTGATAATGCCTCTTGCTTGCCGGGACTGAGTACAGAGAGAGGGGTGTCAGTGTGTGTGAAAATTAGCCCGCATAAAGGTGAAATTTACATTAACTGTTCCACCCACTTTTGCTTCTGGCCCAACCCACCTGTCAGGAAACCCCCCACCCCGCAATCGGTGGGATCGCAGGAGCGTTTGCAGTATAGGGAACCTCCTGTGCATTTCACCAGCTCGTCCTTCCCCTCCTCCGCCGGAAGCTACCACTCCTCCAGTGGGGAGGGGGAGTCGGAGGTAGGAAGGTGGTGCAGGGGCTCTGACAGGATCGCAGAGCCTCAGCGCCAAGGGGAAAGCGGGGAACGGGGTCAGGTTCCCACGCTCAAAGGGCGCAAGCAGGAAGGACGCGGAAGGGGGAGGCGGGGGTTCAGAATCCCGCGCCTCTTTTGCTGGACAAAGAACCGGAAGGGGTCATTCCTGGACTCTGCAGAGGGATGAGATGGACGTTTGAACTTTTGCTCCACTGTATATAGCTGTGCACAATAAAGAACTTAGTTTTAGAAGTTCTGCGTTTGGCGCTTTACTCATGAGCAACCACTGAACGTCTTTACACCACCATTGGGATGTTCCCCCAGTAAGGCTGTTCAGAACAGAATCTGCACCTCAAGCTGGAAAAGATTCCTCATTCCAACTTAGTGGGACCTGAAAGGCAATAGGATCAGTTCACACATTCAGATGCACCAGGCAATTGATGTTTGCCCATCATGCTGCCCAAAGCTTTTGATGCTCCCTTAAAAAGAAAAGAAAAAAATGGAATGAATATCCATCATACCTGAACTAGCTGCAAGAGATAATGAAGAACATCGTCATCTTCTAAACCCTCCAGTTTTTGCACCGCCATCGCTCTCACGTTTTCATCGGAAAAGTTGCAGTCTAGAAGTTGCATTGTCAATCCAACATCCAAGGTGCTTTGGTCCCAAGCATCTCTCTTGGATAATAATTGGTATGTTTCAGCTACTATTTCTTGCTGTCCCCATTTCACAGAGCTAAGCAGCTTAGGGTATGCCTTTGGGTGCTTTATACTTTCATATCGGAAATGCCACAGTAACTCTTTGTCTTCAGGGGTAAGTGGATTAAGCAGGTCGGTGGCTATGATCTCTTCAAGCTGTTTGCGCAGTTGGTTGGGCATTTCAGCTCTGGCCCTGTCCACTTGTGGATCAGATGCTATCTTGTGTTTGGGCAAGGCTATGGGGTGGCAGTATTTGTCCAGAACAATGGAGACAGCCATGGAATTGTCTTTATCTGGATTTGTGGCTGAAGTAAGCTTATCAGCATTTATACTTCCCTGCTCTTCCCCTTTGCCTGGAAATTTCCACATATGAAGCACGTAGTCACCAGTCCGGAGCAGGGACCGGTGGTCTATCAACAAAATGTTTACATAATAGAGAAGCTGGGTTTTGCATTTAGCGTCAGAACTTGGGGAATCATGCATATGGAGGTTAGTCTTTGCTGACAAAGCTGGTGCTTTGCCACAATATACCTGCAGCGTCAGAAGTGCCCCTTTGGGCAAGTCTTTAATCTTGATATCAAACTCAAGCCAAGTATTCCACAGGACTTCTTCAGTAAATGGTTTAGCTGTAGTTCTTTTCTGTGAAAGGAGCTGCTGCCCATGTTGAATATTAGCCTCGACAAATACAGTAAGGTCTGTGTTTCTTGGAAGCACAGGGATATCAATGCCAATTATCTTGACCCTGAATTTCCTGTTGCAATCCCATAATGATATAGTGAATACTCTCTCGTGATCCTTGCCATCTATTGTCAGCTGTTCGTGGTATCCTGAGACTCCAGTGCAGTCGTCCACTAAGGGCCACTCCTCTTTTTGCACCTCATCCTGGTTTGGGTCAGGTGGATCATCCAGGACGAGGTGAATTTCATCCTCATTCTTGAGGCACTGCCTTATCCAGTGGAAGTTTTGGAGAGGTGTATCTCCTACAATATACTCATCCCTGCCACTCACCCTCAGAACAAAGTTCAGCTCACTGTAATCTTCAGGAATATTCATCAAAGATTTCTTCTTTGCCATTTTGGTGAAAAAACTCTGAAGGATGAGATCTGGACTGTCATCGATAGGTACTTTAATCTTTTGGCTAGTCGTTCCTCTGTGTATATTTATAAAAATATTATTATTGACAATTTTACTAAGCAAGTAGTCTGGAAGTGGTTTGGATGTAATCCAAGGGTGCATCGAATACAATTTTGGATCTCTGCAAGTTACTTCAATTGTCCGTGGAGTGACTAACCTGCGTCGAGCAAATTCCAGCTCATCATCATGCACATTACTGACATCAGTAACATCATAGCCAATTAAATAATTGAGTTGCTTTTGAAACTTCTGAACGTCCTCTGTGGGCTTCTGCTTTTGGATCACATGAATTTTGCCCACTTTCTTCTGTAGCACTTTCCAATACAATATACAGTCAAGTGTCTGTATTATTTGATGTTTGTCATAAATTTCATACCACTGTCCCTTCTTTTGGTACTGAAGAACAAATTGATCTGGAGTGAATTTATGGTAGAAATCCGAGGTCTGGTTCCTCTCTATTGCTCGCATCCAAACCTGTGCTTTCATCTGCTCTACTGTACAGTTGCAGGCTATATCTATTAGCATGTTGCTTGTAGGTAGAATGAACTCAATGGATATCAATTCAGTTGAAGACAAGTTGCTTGCTGTACAGTGTGGCTTCATCCTTCTCCTTCTTCGCTTGTTGTCGTCTCTCATAACAACAGGTTGCTCACCGCTCACCAACTCCATACCACAGGAAGACTAGGAACACAAGAGAAAAGATCAGGTCATTTTTAGTCCTTTGTCATCATCATAGTTCAGCTTAATTTTCAATTAAATTATTTCTGCTGCATTTTCACTGAATTAAATAATCACCATCAGGTTTACAAAAATGACAGCAGACATGAGCCAGCCAAAGTTTTTTTGTTTTTGTTTTTTTAAAAAAAATAAGTTTTTATTTAATTCTTTAAAAATATTCTTACATATATCACATATACGCATGAATATATACACAAACAGGTTTACAACTTACATACATCTTTGTCCAGAGGAAAAGAAAAAAGAAAAGAAAAAAAAAGAAAAAAGAAAGAAAAAAAAGGCACAAAAAGGAAAGTAGGAAAAAAAAGATAAAGAAAGGAAGAAGAAAAGGGGAAAAAGGGGGGGAAAGAAAAAAGAAAAAAAGGGGGGGAACAAAAACAAAAAAAGGCCCTCAAAAACAGGAGGGTCTCCAATTAAGATACTTAATTAAGTTCCAAAAAAAATACTTCCGCTGCTTTAACGATTCCTGATTTTTAGTAAATCCCTTATTATATCTGTCATTTTACATTATATCTCAAGTTATACAGATGTTCCACTCTATACTTTACTAATCTTAATTTGTCTCATCATTCTAGACACAACCAATATCTTCCATTCATTTCTTGTTTATTCAAATAGTCATTGAAATATTTCCACTGATCTTTAACTGTATCTTTTGATGTACCTCTAATGATATTCGTTAGCTTCGCAGGTTCCAGATATTCTGTTATTTTACTAAGCCACTCTCCTTTTGATGGTAATTGATCTCCTTTCCAATATTTCGCGACTAGCATTCTTGCAGCAGTTGTCACATAGAGAAAAATATTTATTCTATCTCTTGGGATTTCGTTATTTATTAAACCCAGTAAGTACAGCTCTGCCTTTTTGCTGTACGATATTTTAATCAATTTTTGGACTTCTTCGTGTATCGTATTCCAAAAATTTTTGATTTCAGAACAGGTCCACCACAGCCAAAGTTAAAGCATTTTTAAGTCCCTCTGATTTCCTTCAATAGTATTTAGAATAGCTTAAGTTCAGGAAATACTGGATGCAACCCAGCCAAAAAGTCTGGACAGAATGGGTTGTATGTGCACTAATCATAAGTGGAGTTCCACTAATGGATTTCTCCTGTTGGCAGCAGAGGACACAACTTTTCCTGATTTCACCTTCCCCTGCAGCCACCCCATGCCCTTTGGAAAGCATATCAGAGGGCTGGGGTACCATCTGGGATAGGGTAGGAGTAGTACAAGGTGGGGTGGGGGCTAGCCAGGTTTTATGCCCCAGATGAAGACTCCAGAGAGGTGCCATTGTGGTTCCCAGCCTGTGTGTGTACACGAATGTGCATGGGGAGTGCCAAACTGGGTCTCTGTTTTGCCCTCTGGTGCAAGGGGCTGCTGAAGAGGAGTCTCTACTAGAGTGGGTCCCAATCTTTTTTGGACCCGCCCCCCTGTTCCATTAACTCATCTCCAATGCCCCCTGTCCTATGAAATTTCCTATGAAAACCATCATTCCAAACAGCAGTTTGAACACCCTCCCCCCAAGGGAAGATAATAACCCAATAAAATTCTGTAAGGTTCGCATCAAGGTGCTTCACAAGTAACGGAGCAGGAGCCCAAACAGTCTTTTGCAGTTTTATTGTGCAAACTATTTACAGTGCAGAGCTACGAAAAGCATGTCTGTCTCAATTGCTGGCAGAATCCAGGAGTGGCCCCTTCCGGTTTCTCCCCCAGCATAATAACTTTGGCACCCCAAGTCTCCTCCTACCCTCCTTGCGTTTCACCCCTCTGCGCAACTGGGGTGCCGGAAATGGCGTGCCTCCCTCCTGACCAGCCGGGCGAGGTGAGTGCAGGGTCTCAGCAACATCCCCAAGCCGTCTCCCCGCCAGGCTCCCTGCTTGTGGCTCCTGGCTAGAAGAGGCGCTGGGGCTCTCAGTGGCATCCCTAAGCCCTCTCCCCGCCTGGCTGGTTCCTTCCCTCTCCTCCCCACTGGAGGTGTGGCGGCTTTCCCCGCTGGAAGAGGTGCTGCTGCTGAATTGGCGTCGGGGCTCTCTGTATCCTAACGGACCCTCCGTTCCCCTCAGCGGGCCAGGTGGCAGTTCCCTGACAAATTCAAACGGTGAAAATTAATTGTACATTTATTCAAAATCCAGTTAAAATTTTTATTTTTATTTTATCCAACAAAATTGAATTTAATCCAGTGATACCAGTTCTTCAAAGTCTGATAGTCATTTTTACTTACAGCACACACACACACACACCCTTGCCTCTTAGTGCCTGGTAATCCCACTGCCCCCCAGGGAGTGGTACCACCCACTTTGGAAACCACTGATCTATTGGATCAGAATCCCTTCTGTCAATGAAAGGAGCTCTTCCATTTGCAGAAGGGCATGTCTAGATCCAACTCAAAGTAGGGTTTTTATATATATGGTAATCTATTGCCTCATAATGGCAGCAGGTGACATATGGAAAAGCTTTCAGATTGTACCACAACATTATACTGATCTTTAAACTTCAGATTTGAGTCTGTGAACCCTAAACCTCAAGGTTAAAGAGATTCTTTCTTGGTTTAGTGAATGCTTTCTATTTCGTTTATATCATCAACAAACTCATATGTAGGTTTCTAAGCCATTTCCAATGTATAAATGCAAGTTACAGAAACATTTAAATTGTTAAAATATACAATAAAGCAAACTCATTAACAACACCACACAGCAACTAAAGCAGAAATTTCAGATCAGGGGAAAGACTGTGTAAACAACGGAAGAACAGGATACTCATCCAGATATTGACCAGGCCAAAACCTGCTTAGCTTCAGGAATAGAACTTCATCTTGGAACCATTTTCTCTGCAATTCAGCAGCTTCAGTTATATATATATTTTTAAAAATTAGACTTTCTGCTTGGTTGGTTCTTAAATAAAACACAGCACTCAAAAAAGCACCCAAAAATGCCCATTATAATAACGTTAAATTATAAGTCGCAAGCCATTCACTCAAATAATGTTTGCTAGGCTACTGTGATAATTACCCAAAGTTTAAAAAAAAATCCCCAGGGTTTGGTTGTGTTCAGCCACACAGTTTTTATTCTGGCTCCTAAAATACTAAAGCTGAAGCTTGGAAACTGAAAATATTTTTACAGCCCTGCATAAGAGATGTTAATATTCTTTCCCATCCTATCAACACCACAATTTATTACAGTTTTCTTTAACAGGAAATTAAGCACAACCTTTCCAAATATTTAAGTTGGCAACCTTTCCTACATATGCTAAAACCCTAGAGGCACTGTTGAATTATCAGCCTCATGTTCCTGGATAACAATACAGTGGTACCTCTGGTTACGTACTTAATTCGTTCCGCAGGTCCATTCTTAACCTGAAATTGTTCTTAACCTGAAGCACCACTTTAGCTAATGGGACCTCCCGCTGCTGCTGCGCCGCCGCTGCCCCATTTCTGTTCTCACCCTGAAGCAAAGTTCTTAACCCGAGGTACTATTTCTGGGTTAGTGGAGTATGTAACCTGAAGCGTCTGTAACCCGAGGTACCACTGTAATATTTAACAATGCCTTTACTCACTAATTGAATCAGTATGCAGATCAGAAAGTATGTACTTAATAATTTAGCTGTCACATGTATATCTCTCTATATTTACTACATTTACAATAAAACACAAACATTGTCAAAACAATAACACAGTTTGTCAAAGAGAGGTAAAAAGACTCCACAGAAGATCTGAAATGCACAGGCAAGAGGGTTTTCAAACAAACAAACAAACAACAACAACAACAACAACAACAACAACAACAACAACAAAGTTAAGATCAGACCTAAAACCATCTAGTGCAGTATATTATTTTCAAGGAGCAGCCAACCATGCCTTCTGGAAGCTCACAAGCTGAGAAGGTTGGATTCCCGCCCCCGCCCCCCAGTTTGTCTCAAGTACATTCTGTCTTTCACCTTATCTGTGAATATCCTAACTGTTTCAATTCTGCTACATCAAATGAAATGAAAGTTATGCAACCTAGACTATCCCTGGTTTAGCTTCCCCTTCTTATATAGAACTGTGTTGCTCAACAATAGCATTTTTTCAGAATGAATTTTAAATGCACAAACCTAACCCCTTCCCCGACTTTAATTTCCCAGAAAGCTTTCAAAAGAAAGATGGGAACATAACCAACCCAAAATGGGATGGCATAAAATTACTGAACAGCATCCTTAGTTTTCTAAGAGCCAACTGAGAGGAAACACCATTTTAAAACACAGACGCAACATTTAACGAAACATTACCCCTAATTGCAAAGCAGAAACTGAGCTCCTGGAGAAGACTCATCTGTACAGATTTTAAGTCTGGCTGCTTTAAAATGACAATCATTCGCAACATGAAGAGTATTTTGTGTAGGCTGTTCCGCTTTTCTTGTTTGTCTTCATAAGCAGATGCAAAGGAAGTGCTCTAGTAACCAGGAAGGAAGCTTTAACCCACTTGGTTATAAAGAGGATTGTATGTGTGTTTATGTGTGTGTATTGCTTTTCCTGTTAGAGCAGTCAAATACATGCTTACCGTAATAGCAACCTTAAAAAGAGGAACAGGTTTTTTGACGCATACGTGTTGTGGAGACATATGCTACAAGTTGCCAGAAGAATAAATAGGAAATGAATTAATTCAGCATAAAGGAAAACAGCAGACTATGAATCACATTTGGTAATAAACTATTCTAAGTTTAGTGGATCACCAACTGCACTATGCCTCCTTGGGAGGCACAGAACACTTGGAGTGGATTCTGTGAAGTTCCAGGGAGGGATCCGACTGAGGCAGGTGCAGCCACCTCCCAACAGCCACCAAGATTTAGCTGGGTTAAATGCCCCCTGACAGAGTCTCCTCCCTGATACATGTTGGATCTATAGCTCTGTCTCATCCCAATACATTTTGCAAAATGCATCTGCTTTGTACTAATGGCACTTCCCTATGTGTGATTTAGGAGGGATCAGAGATGCTCTGTCCTACTCTTTTTCTAATGCCGATGTTGGATTCATGAGCCCACCCATAGATCCTTGCACACAGCTGCAGGCTGAATGCACACAACATGCTTATGTGTAGAACAAATTATTGCTACTGGGTTGGGGAAGCTAGATGTTAAATAAAGCTTAGAAGGGTAGGACCAAGCTCAAAAAGTCTGAGAAACACTGGCCTGCTAGTAACTTGTTAATAATAACAACCGATACCTCAGTTTACAAACTTAATCTGTTCCGGAAGTCCATTCTTAAACCAAAACCATTCTTAAACTGAGGCGCGCTTTCCCGCCGCCGGTGCCCTTTCACCGTTCGGATTCCATTTTTAGACCGAGGTAAAGTTCTCAAACCTATTTCCGGTTTTGCAGAGTTTGTAAACCAAATCGTTCTTAGACCGGACTGTTCTTAAACCGAGGTACCACTGTAATTGGATAAACACACCCCTTGCTGTTTAAGTTGTAAAATGGGCTGGTTCAGATCTAACACTAGATGTATTTTTAATCTTCTGTTGGAAGCCACCCAGAGTGGCTGGGGAGACCCAGCCAGATGGGCATTATTATTATTATTATTATTATACTAAATCAAAGCTGAGCATCACATTGATGAGCCTCAGCAAGCCCAACTGAAGTAAATGCTCCTATTCCACACGGCTACTTATGCGCAAGCCAGGAATCCTGGTTTAAAACAAGCAATGGTTAGTTGCTAAACAAGCCTGCTTGATTACCCATACCTTATGGTATGAAGCTGGCTTGGCTAGCAACTACTGTAACCATTGTTTGTGGCTAACCAGGACTCACTATACTGTACCGAGATTATTTGAAACTAAAAGCAAGCATGGCTCAAGGAGGGAGATGCATGCAAGCCACTAGGGCTACATACAAGCCATACATTTAAAGTACATTTCCCCCACCCACTTCCCAAAAAGAAATGTGCTTTAAATGTATGGTGCATTTGCAGCCTAAGTCATCCAAATAGTGTGGATGGATTAGTGTTATATGAACCAGTATTTCCTCTTTTAAGCAAGCAATCTAAGGAAGTCAGCTTAAATGGAGGACCCAGGCTTGTTTTTGATATATGATATTAGTAACAGAAGCGATGCAGAGCACCAAGATCATTGGAATGGAGCAAGCGACTCTACAGACTACTGCTCTAGGAAATAAAAATGGAGGGAAGGTTTTGGGGCCTGCAAGAATATATGGTACACACCATCAATTGAGGAGATCTGCAGTCTTTTAATAAAACTATTACAGGTTCCAGACATGTGCTTTTTTATTGATGGGTACTCTAGACCAAGACAGCTATTCACCCACAATGGCATGTGTTGGCTTTTTGGTTATTGCCACCCAAATCTGAGTGCCCCCCCAAAAAAAATCTTGCAGAGGGCCCACTCACAAGAAGATATTTTGCTGTGCCCAAATACTGTACTGCCTGTCCTGAACTATGTAATTTGCTAATATCACTGAAACATTATATTTTCCTAGAAGAAAAAGTGCTTGCTGTTAAGATGAACCAAGTCACCTCTAATGATTTTGTCAATTTGTACCTAATTCTGTCAGAGTCAAGAATGAGCTTTGAAGCTAACAAGCTAACAAAGGAAACAATCTTTGTGGTAGAAACAATTTGCCATATTCACAGAAAGTGTTTTTGTGACATAAAGACCTGCAAGGGCAACTCTGTAAGGGAACAAAGCAAAGCAAAACAAAAGGCAATGTGCAGTCACAGCAGCGAACTCATTTGGATCCAGCCCACTTAGCAGGCACCTGATAGCAAGGGATTTCAGCCGTGTTTTCTACCTTATAAGAGGCGGGGCAAGCAGCAACATCAATAATTTAAAGCCACTCGACATCTTCCACTTCTCGCTGAGCACGAACTCTGGCTGTGCCTTGAAGGAGGCAAGCATTTGGTGGAAAAGAAAATGAGTAGGTGATGATTCGTTTAAAGGCTGTAACTAAAATGTTTTAAGAAGTCTGAAAGCTGGTCATTATTCACTTGGCTGTGAATGCTAAGTATCTCTTGCAATTGACAGGAATACAGAGAGATCCCATGCTCAGCTACTAAGGCAGAACATCCAGCTTCATCATATGAGTGATGCAATTCTTATCTAACCTGAGATGCTACTCTCATCACTGGTTAGCAGGTCCACACTATGCATCTGAAGCATATTCAATGCACCAAAAGGCCTGCTGGATCTCACAAAAGCTGGAGGCTAGTGCTTTTCATCCTTGCAACCACCACACTGCTGCACCAAGACCAAGGAATCCTCACTGTCATAGCAATGCTTGTTTTCATCGTAAGGTGAGACAAGCCACTGACAAATCAATCAAGATGCTCCATTGACAAGGGAACCTATAAACCCACACATATTGTTTCCAGCATTACCACACAGGGCCCAACAATCTGGCAGTTAAGCTGCTTTGGCTTTCAACCTGTTCATGCAATATTTGAATTGTTAAGATAATAGAACAGCGTGTAATAAAGAGAAGAGCCTTACTCATGGTTATGTTCATATGAAACATTTGACAGTTTCACATGTGCCTGGAACAATAAGCCAGGGAATGGATGGGCTTGCAACAAGCACATGGAACAAATTATTTATGTCAATATCCATCTCCCAAAAGCACTGTACAGTAACTGGAGAGACCTGGTAAAATAACTGCACCCAATAAAAAGCTAGATCTATTCATCATAAGAAGCTACTCCTCTCCTGCACTTCCAATTCACATGGCATTTCCTTTATCAATTTCGATTTGCTTCGATTTGCTTTTTTGGTGACCCAAATCAACAGAGAAAAACAAGGCCTTCAGGGAGTCCTTGCTCTAACTCAGAACACCTTGCTAAAACCACAATTTGACTTAGGCAAGAAAAAGTACCTGCAAGGCACCTGTTTGAGTTGTGATGGCTTATACAGAGCCACTGAACACCGCTAGTAAACATGCTTTTTGCAAAGCCACATTTCTCTTTTGTGCCTCTAATGTGCTGTGAAAAACATTAATGAAGTTAGTATTGAACACTGGTAAGTGTGACAGACTGACCAAGGAGGAAAGTGGTCTTCATTTGTATAAATGAATGTTACAACACCCAAATAACTTTGAATATGTTACTGCTCATTTGAATTTTTTTATTACTAATATATACTTCCAAAAAACACAGCACCTGACATCTCCTAAACCCCAAGCAGGAGGAGAGTTGTGTTTCAAAAACGCATTCGCCCATGCCCTAATGTATGTCATCTCTAGCCATGCAAATACTCATACCTCTCTCAACAGTCACTTAGATAGAGCTTTTGCTTGTGTAAAGACATTTCCAGGAACAGGAGCGTAAACCGGAGCCTAAAATAATGGGGTAGAGTTCGAGACTACAAAAAGCCTTAGAAACACATGGCAAGAGTCTGAAACACTTTGTGCCCTTTACATTTGTAATATGTAACTTCAACACAAAAACACGGAACTACTCTCACAATCTATTTCTTACTCTCTTTGAGACTAGGGATAGCAGTGAAAAATTTGTGTGTTGGGGGGGTCTTAATCAGAAAAATGTTTTATTTACATCTACCAAAACCTCCGTGTATGTGCGTGCCTTTTTGACACAACACTTTCCAACTACATTATTAATTTTTAGAACATCCATCTTTATTATTATTATTTCCCCTCGAATTTCCTATTACAGTAGCAGCGCACCGGAATGAAACTAATTTTTAACACGAGACCAGCGAGAGGCAGAGGCCCAACCGATCATTCAACTTTTTACCAAAGTTTTCTCACTGCTACGAGACGGAGAGACCCAACCACCCCAAAGTTAGGCAAGGAGTTTTGCCTGCCACTTTTCCTCCTCCTCCAGGTGAGGAGCTGGATCAGCGGCAGGTACGACTTTCTGGAGGAGGAGGAGGAGGAAGTCGCCGCCAGAGAGCAGGGCGACGAACACACACGCGTCCACGCGTCCACACATGCACGCTGCCCTCCTCCTCCTCCTCCCGTGTTCCTCGCTCTACTTACTGAGGGGAGAGCGAGCCCGCCTGCCTTCCGCCGCACACAGGTTGCCTGCCTGCCTGAGCCCCGCAGCGAGGGCTGTGCTTGTTTACATGGCCGGCGGCCGGCTCGGTTTCCCCCGCGTCCTCTCGTTGCCGCGGCAGGGCCCTTCCCAGAAACGCCTCTCGAGGAGCCTCGACTTCCTTCAGGCCAGAGGGCGGGAGCTGCCCAGCACCTGCCAAGGCGGCGGCGTTGGGCGACGGCGGTCTCTCTCTCGCCCCCTTCCTCCCGAAAGGCGAAAGGCAGCGCGGCCTAGGAAAGGCGGGAAGTTCCCGCCGCGGAGGGTAGGCCCGAGCCAGCGCCGAGCTGCTCGTTCTGAGGGGAAAGGATCCGCCAGAAGGGAGGCCGCCGCAGGGCCCGGCTTGGGCAGCAAGCGGCCGGCTTTCACCGGCCGGAGGCGAAGGCGCGGAGAGGCCGCCAAGGGCCACGGACATAGGGCCCCGTCAAATTCTACAGGAGTTTTCTTCCTCACCGGCCCTCAACTGTCTGAATTCCCTGTTTTACTATGTATCCAGGCATGGGGCGAAAAGCCAAGTTTGGCCTAGTGAAAAGTCCAGTGCAGAGTAAGGGCCTCCAGTCCGAGGCCCAAACGAGGCTGCTGAAGAAGCGAGCTAAATAAAAATGCGAACAGGTTGGAGAGCGAGGAATGGATCCTCTCTTAAACAGAGGTTAAAACGCAAAACGTTAGAAAGGGAAGGAATATGTGCACAAGTGAATAAAGTTGTGTGAGACCTAAGTAAAAATAAGAAGTGTAAAAACAAACTGAATACAGTATTCCGACTTTTCCCTAGGAAGACACAGCATCCTTTCTTAGGGAAGGTCCTCACAATTGCATATTTATCTTGTCCACCCAATAGATAAGCTGGAAACACATAAGTTGGCCTATTCACCAGCAGTTATGCTTCTAAACTATCCAATTGTCTTAAGTTCTCCGGGTGGTTTACAATAAAGGGTTAAAAAACCCCAAAGAAACAAAGAGGCAAAAACAATGCAGGTTTCAAGTTAGTGGTCTCTGCACTGCAGCCTGGAGGTGCACTTCCTTTGCCTCTTGAAACAGGGATGCAAACAAAATAATAATTAAAGCTTATATGCCACCTTTTCAGCAGCCTGACCTTGTGCAGGTTTAAACAGCCCTGAGTGCTCACTGGAAGGACAGATCCTGAAGCTGAGGCCCCAATACTTTGGCCACCTCTTGAGAAGAGAAGACTTCCTGGAAAAGACCCTGATGTTGGGAAAGATTGAGGGCACAAGGAGAAGGACGACAGAGGATGAGATGGTTGGACAGTGTTCTCGAAGCTACTAACATGAGTCTGACCAAACTGCGGGAGGCAGTGGAAGACAGGAGTACCTGGCATGCTCTGGTCCATGGGGTCATGAAGAGTCGGACACGACTAAACAACAACAAGCTTTTCTCCATTCCATGTAACAACTTCCAGTCTAACCCGACTGACCTGGGTGTAAAACCCCTTTGAATTCAGTATGGTAGCTGGGTATTCAGCCCAACCCACTGCATGGTTACTCAGAAATAAGTTGTTGTTGTTGTTGTTGTTGTTGTTGTTGTTGTTTTGTTGTTTTGTTTTTGTTTTGTCAAACTCAACTTTTATTTGAAACTCAAGGAAGTAAACAAAATGACGGGAGAAGTAAGATAAACAAGGGGAGGAGGAAGAAGGGGGGAGCCCCCTTCCCTTAGTACTGCTCTGGTTCAGACATAGGAAGGGTGTAGAAGCCATTTTCTATGCTGTTTTCAACATGCCATTTGGTTGGACATTTTTCAAAATGAAAGAGAACAAAGGATTCTATTATCAAGATGGATTAGGCTCCTGAGAAACACCTAAATAGGGAGCTCCATGCCTCATTTTTTCTTGCCTTTGGTGTTCTTGCACCTGGCTTTGCTGTCTGTGGGACATTTGATGCCCTTAGGAGGTTCCATGCCTCCGGGCGCTATCACTTGGGTTTCCTTGAGATCTCTTGCTTCCTCGCTTCTAAACTCTGTCATATCTCAAAAAAGGCACTGTGGCCAACTACACGACCACTAATACTTTTGTTTTCTGCTTCCTGGTTGCAATTTTAAAACTTGTATTTGTGCTGTGGTTTGTTTCCCTATGACTCCAGGGTCTATGGTTTGCTGTAATTTTATGTCATATATTCCATATTTTATGTTTTTATGGGCTTATAGCCGCAATAAATTTGAATTTGAATTTCCTCGCTTCATGCCTCTAGGGGGCTCCATTTCCTTCTTTTCCATCTCTCTGGGCTCCACGCTTTGATTTTTCTTGCCTCTGGGCTTTTTGCACTTGGGTTCCCTGCTTCTCTGGGGTTCGATGCCCTGAGGAGGCGCCATGCCTCTAGGTACTATCCCTGGAGGTTCCTTGCCTCAAGATCCCATGCCTCTGCACTGTATACCTCTAGGGGGCTCCATGCCTCTTCCACCTTGGAAATTGATCAAGAGCCCTCGTGGCTCTCCCATCAAATGCATATGTTCTCTCATCAGTCCACCTCTCATTACGCAGGACTCTCCCATCAAATGCATCTGCTGTCTTATCAACCCACCTCTCATTCATGGTCTACGTATGTAATGACCAGGCATCAGGTGCATTTGGGGGTCCTCGTAGCGAGGCCATTTGCCAAAGATCATACCCTCCAATGACTGACCGCCACATAGCTGCCCCAAAAGGAAGATTAGGGAAATTTATGGGAAGACATGGAGAGGATGTTGTGCTAGCTTCCATTGGCTGGAGTTGGTCGGATGTCTGTGGATCTGGCACGGTCACAAGAGAAAGGCTTATACAGCCTAGCAATGTCTTCCAATATGCTAGTGTTCAACCTGCAGGAAACCTTTTTGCACAGTGGAGCATACAATCATGGGAAACCAGCCCCCAGGTGTATCACTTCCAACACCTCACTTAGCAACACACAGGAGAACTGCCCAACACTATTCTGCAAACATTCATCTCCCCAGCCGAAATAAGTTTTTGTTGTGCTGAGCGGGACTTAGCAGTTGCGGATCTTGGGGCCTCAAATTTCAGTGGCACCCTGTGCAATGCCAAAATTTGGCACACACAAACACTGCCTCTTGCCTTCCATTCTACATCATAGTTGCAGGACCCCTTTAGCTAAAATCTCCACTAAATCCACCTCTAGATTTCTAACTAACTGTGCAAGATAATTCATTTTAGGACTGCAACCTTATTTGCAACTAAATCTAAATGATTTCAATGAGACTTCATTCCAATGAAGGCTGCAGTCCTGTCCAAGTGCATACAGTGAGCCCCATTGAACATATACCTCAATATGTATATTTAAATAGTACTGTACAGAAAAACACTGATCCCTCAATATGCTTGTTGAGTCGGTCTATACGTATCTACTCAGTAGGGGCGAGTAAAGTCTTGTGCTGAAAGTGCATTGAAATATCAGAGAGGTGTTGGTTTTTTTTTACATAAGTTTGAAAAAGATTTAACTTAAGATGAAAATGACAGCTGTTGTTCAATGTTCAACCAGTCCATACTTGTGAATATTTGCTAGGTGATTAATTGTTAAGTAACCACAACTGTAATAATGAAACTACTACAGTCAGTTGAACTGCTGCAGGTTAGCAGCCTGCCCCATGGGGCCTTGCAAGGAAAAGGAATCCTGGAGTAATCCCATCCCCCTCAATGACTGTCCAACTGGACAAATCAGTTGTAAGGTCTAAAAGGTCATTAATTCCATCAAGCTTCTGTAAAAAGAGAATGTCTCAATCCCGCAATTTACATGGGAGTTACGTTATGGGAATCACACCTAAAGCCAAAATCGCATATAATCAAAACACATTGGATTCAATGGCGGGTGGGATTGCCAAAAGTCTTTTTCCCGGTTTTTGCCCCCTTTCTTTTTATTTTATTTTTTATTTGCCAAGTGCATGAAGCTGAATGCACCCAAGTTAAATGGGCTTGCAAGTTGTGGGCTTGCTGTGTTTCTTTTTGCTCTTGGTTTTAATGTATATATGGGGAGGGGGCTGTCTGTCTGTTAGTTTATTTGTTGGTTGGTAGGTTGCTTTGGATTGCCCTGGCCAAGATAAAGCAATAAGAAATTGAATTAATAATAACCTCACTGCTAGTACATCCACTGGGAAGCAACTGGTATATTCACTCTCAATCTCTACTAAACTCATCTAATTTGCTTCCGAATTTGGCAGCAAACTTCAGTTTGCTTATCAGCCCACTCTTATCTAATTTACACATGAACAATAAGTATAATGTGAATAATTTAGATTTTAGCAAGTAATATGCATATCTTATTTTAGTATTACAATTACAATGATCAAACTTTAAAAATAGATACAAAGAGATAGCACAATGGAATTTGCAAATAAGTAATTACAAGTGGGTTCTACTATCTCTCTCTCTCTCTCTCTACACACACACACACACACACACACACACACATATATATATATATATATATATATATATATATATATATATATATATATATATATTTTTATATATATCAGTCTTGCCATACATGAAGAAAATTCCTGACACGTCCTGGTTTTCGGATGTAAAAATGGCATTGGGGGAATTTTGCCAAATCAGCAAAATGTTTGGGAAAACTCGGATGTATGGGAATGTGATTGAAAAAGCAGCAGAAACAGCTCTGAAAACTGTTTTTGGGGGGGAGATTTCCCCCAAAAAGCTCAATAATTTTACTTTTTGAAATATGGCAACCCTAATATATCGCAGTGTGGTATGCTTCTGTTCAGAATTCTAGTTAATTCATTACACTGCCCTTCCCATCTATTTTTCCATTCCACACACCCAAAACAGGCTGTCTGAATTCCATAGGCACTTAGCATGCTTAGTTCTAATGGGGGGGGGGACCCTGAAAGATTTTTTTTGGACTTCTGCAAATATCTCCCTCTTGTGTATGGGTGCTGTCATTTTGGCTACGTAAGCCTAAACTGATGAAACAAAGTCTAAATGTCAGAAATAAGAGATGACATAATAACGTACTTGCGTCTCACTCATGGGAGGTGCACATGATGTTCCTAAACAGTATCCGATTCCAAGTAATGACTCTGCCTAGACCTGCACATGTTCACAGAGGAAAATGCTTGAGGTCCCTGCCCCTACATTCAACCCATGAACACAAGGAATAGATCATAACAGTACAATACCGTATTGAGAAAAGTGTTAACTCCTCTGTTATGGTATCTATTATGGTATCTGAAGAAGTGTGCTTGCACATGAAAGCTCATACCAATAACAAACTTAGTTGGTCTCTAAAGTGCTACTGGAAGGAATTTTTTTTTATTTTGTTTCCTCTGTTACCTTTTAAAGCTACAGTTAATTTTAGTGCATATTGTTTTATGATAGAACATATGCCTAAACACAGCAGAGGGAAAATATAGCCAAATCTCCCCATTTTATTATAGTATGAAAACATTCAGCTGTTTTTTTAAATTTTAAAAAACTGCTATTAGTTGTTTTTTTAAATCAATTTATAATCTTACTTAGGTCATAACATGGGAGCAGGCTTCTGGTCAGTTGACACCTCAAGCTCTTCCAAAACTGCAATGGATAACTTCATATTTCTGTTGCCTTTTTATCCAGTATTAAAATTTACTAAAATGATATTCACATGCTTTCTTAGCATTTTAAATAAAAATATATCAGTCAATAGTGCTATCTAAATGCACAGATTAATGAAAGTGAAGGCCTCCAATTTGGTATTCCAAGGAAGCAATTTTAATCAAGATTAGTCATGCACACAGGCAATCAATTTGCTAATATAAACCAAAAGAAATGCAGTCAGGATACAGCTATTTGCCCTGTTTTTCTTTTGTGAGAATAATTGCATGAGTCTTGTGATCATGAGCTTAAATGGGAACAATGAATTGCAAGGAATGTGGCGCTGTGGTTTTCATTCTGGCAAATATTTATCCATCTCAGGCTCTCTCTTTTTAAAATGCATATTTAGCTCCCCAGCTGAAACATCACATTTGATTACATTTGCTGTAATGCAATAGGGTTGCCAATTTTGTTTTTCTAACAAGGCTCTTGACAGGCAGAAATTTCAGCTGAAATTTTTTCCATTAACAGACATCCAAGGCATGCAGTCCTGCCAGGGGAAAAAAAAGTTTTATTAATCCAATGATGTGTAGCAGCAACAATGAAGGCTTGATTTCCATTATTTGTGTGTGTGTTTTTTCTAGCTGGTGCTCCTTACAATGCCAAATATATAAGTAGAGTTCCCCTAATATTATGACTAAAATCCAGAGACCAATCTTAACTTATAAAGAAACTACCGGTATATGGTTTATCCAGGAGTGTCACTTGATTAAAGAAATTATACTGTGCAATTGTGTGCATGTCTATGCAGAAATAAGTACCACTGAGTTAAATGGGGCTTACTCCCAGGTAAGTGTAATCCTATTCACATGTACCTGGGAGTAAGCTCCACTGAACTCAATAAGGTGTACTTCTGAGTAAGATGTGTATAGGACTGAACCATCAGGCTGAAAGCCTAACCATGTTTACTTGGAAGTAAGTGACTTTGAAGTTGTATTTTGTTGGTTGATTACATTTCATACAAGTAAAAGCAATAGTTATGAAGTCAAAAGCCTCATTTTGCTTTTGGGTGGTAGACACATCTGCCTGCCTGAGAGCAAAAATCATAGAAGAGCCATTGCTTTCTTTAGGAAATAAATTTGTAGTTTAAAAAAAAAATCAGTTACCTGATTAATAACTAATGAAACATTGTAGCCCTAGTTTTAATGGGAACATTTGCTCTTCTAAGATAGAACAGTATGAAATATCACAAGTTGAGTGGTTTTTAATATTTTCATTGGCTTCATTTATTCTGATTTCACTATTACTCATCCATGTTAAACCATCCTCTTAAATTGCACTTCTGCTTAATTATCATTTAAAATTGCACTTCTGCCTCTTAAATTTGATATTTTGTGTTCATAAAAGGGGGAAATCTACAATGTTGCCTGAGTAATGTAGAGCTTAACATATTGTTTTGCCCAACCCCAATCTCTGAGCAATGTGAGATTCCCAGGGGTTTCAGGCGTTCACCCAGTATGATGAAGGAGTTCACAGCATCTACACCCCAAAAAGGTCTTATTTCTCCCATAGCCGCAGCCCTGGATTCCAGCAGAAAAGCAAACATTGTGCTCTTCCTCTCTGCCTTTTACAACCTGCCACCCCTTTGCCCCTGGGAGACATCACAGCCAACTCTAAAATTCTGGCTTTGTCTTCTAACTCATTTACTGTCTGGCACAACCCCACTCTCTTTTTGGTTTTCCTAATGATTCATCACCTTCCTTTTGTTTTCCTAATGGCCTGTCAGCCATGGCCATTTCCTGAGCATGGGAGGCTGGGTTTGGGGATTATGAGTCTGGCATCCAGACCCTGAGCCCCAAACCGTGATTAGATTCTAACATCTACCGGACCCAGGAATTTAAGGGGAGTCTGGCAACCATAAACTCATAAAAATATATTGCAAAATATATAGCTGCTGGCTTCTTGTTCTTGTTCTTTTTCTTGTTCTTTTTCACATTCTGTTATGAACAAAGAAAGGCTGGGTCAAAGCTATGCAGAAGGAATATGTTTAGCTTTCATCAGCTCCTACTGAACCTCATTGAACTCTGTCCCTTTGCTATTGGAATATGTGGCATTGGAAGTACAGTCGTACCTTGGCTCCCGAACAATCGAAAACCAGAAGTGAGTGTTCCAGTTTTCAAACGTTCTTTTAGAAGCCAAATGTCTGACAGGGCTTCCGTGGCTTCCGATTGGCGGCAGGGGCTTCTTGCAGCCAATTAGAAGCCGTGCTTTGGAAGTCAAACATTTCGGAAGTCGAACAGACTTCCAATGAATCTGACCCGAACAATGTCTCTGTGTCTCTTCACAGCTGTATCTTGATACAGCATGACCACAATTGCATGCCTCTGGCAGGTTCGTGGTGGCTTTTTTATTTTATTTTTAGATCACCAGAGTTTGGAAGGCTTTTCATTAACTATGAACTGTAAATGTATGTGCAGTTGGCTGCTCTGTCCCATTTGCCTTTGAGAGAAAGCGACTGAAAGCTACAATCCTATACCCACATAGGGTAGAGATTCAATCCAGTTTACAATAAAGGCACTATATAAAATTCACACTTGCAAAAAATGTGTTAGGAGAAATTTGCACTAAAATGGTGAAGACTTTTCGTTCAGATTTTTTAAGAATTAAATTGCTGCATAAATGTGGAGAATGGAATTCAAGATCTTAAAAATTAGAAACAGAAGCAAAATTGGCATTGCTACTTCTGAGTAATGTTTAGGACAAGGATGGGGAAGCTGTGGCTCTCCAGATGTTTCTGGACTACAGTTTCCATCTTCCATGGCCATTGACCATGTTGGCTGGGCCAACAACTTCTCCTTTAGGGTTACACTTCTGGCCACCAAAACAAAATGGGATTTGATAATATCAAGAGTACAGACATTCCTTCGTAATTCATTATTTCAGAGCATTTTCATCAATATTTCTTGAGGGTTTATGGCTGTGAATATACACATTCTTTTGTTTTTATTTTATTTTTTAAATCACACACTGACACCTGCTGGACAGGTAGAAAATAAATTTGTCGTTTCCTCCCTTATCTTTTAAAATAATTTATTTTTTAGGTCTGGCATGTAAATAATGTTTGGGCATGTTACAACATTTGGGAGAGAATATTTAATGGTGCAACTGCCATTAATTTTAATTCCTATCATTTTTTGTCTGATTTAAGGACTGTGTGTGGACGCTACATCAATCCAGACTTTGTAACTATAGGTTGCTTTTTAAAAACTGAAGTTTTAAATAAGTGTGGGATCTCATAGCCCCATATTTATCTCAGTTTAGCTCTCGATTAAGAGAAAGGCAGGTAGCATATCTGCTGAATAAGCCCACTAGGAAAATAGCCTTATCTGTGGCTAAATTCCTCTTCCTGGCGCTCAAGTGTTGGAAGCGCAAAATCGAATGTCTCGATGTGGGTTATCTGTATGAGGTTTACTAGTGCTGTCCTATTTTTAATTGTGTATCCCTCTGATGTTTTTAGTTCTATAATGTTGTATTGAGAAATGTTTTTCTTCTTTCTGACTATCAGTCGAATAAAGGATTTGTATGTATGTATGTAATAAGTGTGGGTTGTATTCAACTTAGTGCCAAAAGAAAGTTAGCACTGAACTTATTCCACCTAGTGGGTCACCCTGCGCAAGTTAAACTTCATTGTAGAGGGTTTGAATTGGTAAAGGATAGGAAAATAAAGGTAATTTAGCAACATTTAGTCGGACAAGCTCCTGCATTATGGTTCTGCCATTGGATCTAGAATTACAGATGAACAGGAGAAGTTCTAGTGGTAAGATTGCTTCTCATTTACAAACTTAAAGGATCGCCTTTTGTACTAAGAGCCTGGTTTAGTAAGACAACCACATGTGATGCAAAAGCTTTCCCATCAATGCAAGATTCCATACTGAAGAGTCATTTATATTACTCCTTAATACTAGATTGTTTGGTGTTGTGCAATCTCCATGGAAGCTGCCACCAATAAAGAGGTGGTAAGATCTTTCGGAACGAACTGCCACATGCTATGAATTAACTGGTTGTTTCACAGCCTCATCAGCACAGAAGAGAAGGAATCTTGCTTTTTCAGGTAGTCTCCAAATTTCCCCCAATCTTGTAGGAATTTTTGGTCACTACTTCCTCTAATTTTATCAGTTAATTTAGCCAGGTCTATATAATTAAATAATTTATCTTGCCAATCCTTAATTGCCAGTACTTCTTTCTTTGTCCAATATTGGGCGATCAACATTCTCGCCGCTGCCGTGGCGTAATGAAAAAGTTTCTCATCTTTATTTATTTCCCCATCCAAAATTCCCAGCAAAAATAATTCCGGCTTTTTCTTTATGTTATATTTCATCATTTTTTTAATTTCTTCTAAAACCTGGCTCCAGAAATTTTGAATCACCCCACAATGCCACCACATGTGTAAGAAGGTCCCCTCTTCCTTTTGACATTTCCAGCAAGAGTTGCTTTTTGTTTTGTACATCTTGTGTATTTTACTTGGAGTCATATACCACCTGTAGAACATCTTAATCATGTTTTCCTTAATCCCCTCCGCTGCTGTAAACTTCATGCTTCTTTCCAAAGTCTTTCCCATTTTTCCAAATCAACTGTCTTACCCAATTCTCTCGCCCACTTAATCATAGTTTCTTTGACCATCTCATCTTTAACCTCCCATTCCAGTAATATATTATACATATTTGATATTAATTTATTTCTGCAATGCCCCACTGTGAAATGCTGGCTCCATTTCTAAGCACTCTGTATTGGGAGCTAAAGTTAGCAAGGAAAATACAAGAAAATAAAATAGAAGGATTACACAAGAGTACCAAAGTAGTAAGGTAAACTAGAAGAGATAGAATGACAACCTGGGATGAAGACAAGTGGAAGCCGTAAGGGAAGGGGAAGTAACAGATAGTAGAAATAGACAAGTATGGACAGAAGTAAGGAAGAAAGAAGTATTACTAAAGGTTAATAGAATTGATTTATATGAAATATGGAATTGGATGTTATGTTTTGCTTTGTATTATTTACAACTGAATATAGGAAGGCATTAATTGAATGCATTTTGTGGTTTTTTAGGAAGAATTTAACATGTAATTTTTTAACATTGTTATTCTTTGGTTATTGTTTGTTTTTTATTCAATGTTCTTTTTTCTTTTGTATAGATGTAATAAAGTAACTAATAATAATAATAATAATAATAATAATAATAAATAAATAAATAAATAAATAAATAAATAAAAATAAAAAAGAGAAGGAATCTTGCAAATATTTTGGAGTTTGAGAGGTGTGAAGATGCTAACAATAAAGTGATTTTAAGCTGGCCTCCCTAATTTCAACCAAAATAGTTTAGTAGCCATTGCGCCAAAGGGCAGACTGCAGATCAGCTGAGATTGATCAGTGTTTCCCAACCATGGGGGCATATAGCCTTCTGCCCCCCCCCCGGATATTCCATGGGGGCCACAGGTGAAAATCACATAAACGGGGGACCACAGCACAAGGCTAGGCAGCCACAGATGGATATGAGAAGTGAAGCGGTGGGTCATTTAAAAAAATAAATCCCGATTGACTGGCTATCCGCTTGGCCAATCACAAATGGGTAAGGAGGCGGCCCAACAGGGCCTAATGCTCCTTTTTGCCACATGTGTTTTCCTGGAGCAGTCCTGGATTGTTTCCAGTGGGAGAGCACAATGGCTGAGGCTCCCATTTTGACCAGTAGAGCCCGCAATCCGAACTTCCCAGGTCAGTTCGTTGGGGTGGCAATGGGTGGGGCTGGGTGAGCTGGAGCTGCTTGTTGCTGCCGCCAGTGCTGGGCCCGGTGGCAGTCTGGGCCTGACTCTGCAAGGTGCAGAGTGCAATCGACCCCAGCGCCTAGCTGAGTGAGGTCTCTGGTGCTGCTGACTTGCATCTAGTAAATAACTACAGTGGTAGCTCTAGATACGCACACCTCTGGTTGCGTATTGTTCAGGATGCAAACGCGGCAAACCTGGAAGTCTTTTTTTATATATTCAGAGAATGATGCATATACTTCTGTTCTGATTTATCATGGCTGGTGTTTGGGCCAACCACTTCTGCATATTCCTTTAGCAGATTCATTAGGGATTGCCTCCTTGCAATTCATCAGCAGGAATGCTATATCATCTGAGAGGAGGTTTATCATATGAGACTGGCTATAATTCCTTTAATTATAAAATTACAGCAAACCTTTTTAGAACTAAAATATCCGCCTGATGAAGTTAAACAACAGATCAACAGAGCCAGACTGATACCCAGAGAGAACTTGCTGCAAGACAGACCCAAAAAAGAAAACAACACAACACCACTAGTAATCACATACAGCTCACAAGTTAAAACAGTACAACGCATCATCAGAGATCTACAACCTCTCCTAGACAACGACAGTTCTCTTTCTCAAGCTCTGGGAGGAAGACCTTTCATCGCCCACAGACAGCCACCCAGTCTTAAACAACTCCTCACCCACAATAATACAACAACAGGACTCAACATGGACACTGGTACCAGAGCCTGCAATAAACCCAGATGCCAACTTTGCTGCCACATACACCCGGACAACACCATTACTGGCCCCAACAACATCAAAGATACCATCTCAGGACTATTTAATTGCTCATCTTCTAACATTGTGTATGCAATCAAATGCCAGCAGTGCCCTTCAGCTCTCTATATTGGACAAACAGGCCAAACCCTACGCCAAAGGATAAATGGACATAAATCTGATATCAGGAATCACAAGACAGAGAAACCTGTAGGAGAACACTTCAATCTCCCAGGACATTCTATACAAGATCTCAAAGTAGCGGTCTTAATACAAAGGAATTTCAGAAATAGACTGGAAAGAGAAGTTGCTGAATTGCAACTCATTACCAAACTCAAAACCAGGGAGAGACCTGGCCTGAACAAAGACATTGGATTCTTATCTCATTATACATGTCAAAGCTATCTTTAGCCATCTCGCCCCTTGCTTTTTCCTTTAGGACTAATTGCAGTCGTTAACAATCATCAACAGGTTTTCCACACCCATCAGCCATCACCCATTCCCACCACCCTTCTGAGTAATACCCCTCCTCACTCTCTCACTATATACCGTATAAGGGTCTGGTGACTTCTATTTCAGTGTATCTGAAGAAGTGTGCATGCACACGAAAGCTCATACCAAGAATAAACTTAGTTGGTCTCTAAGGTGCTACTGGAAGGATTTTTTTATTTTTTATTTTGTTTTAATTATAAAGTAGGTTTAGATGGCATTATCTAGAAGTTTTATTGAGATGGTTAGTAGAGTTGCCAAAATGTACTGCCTCTGAGTCGAGCACCTTAACAGGAGCTCAGTCTGTAGATCATACCTAGAAGATACCTGTGCTGTGAATAAATGTCACCTGCTGGGTTTTGCAGATCAAGATGCTTTTAAATATATTGTTATTTAAGGAAGTGATGCTTCTAATCAGTATCCTGCAATTCCTATGGAAAGGTGTAAGAGGAAGTTTCAAGGTGAGTCCGATACTATCAGTGTGAGTCAATTCAAGGTGAGTAATTCAGGAAGTATTGGGAGGACAGCAAACAAGGAAGCAGAAGGGCAAGAATTTGGAAGGAATAACTACCTCATGTACATAAGACAGAGTAGCTGAAAGCAATAATATCAGAGACTGCAATCGTCAGCATACCGTAGTTATCTGGAAGAATATTACACTGAAATCAGCATAATTTGCTTCTAGGTAATCCTGGTTTAGGATTAGTGCTAGAATCTGTGCCCCCCCCCCCAAAAAAACATTGATTTGAATGGGCTCAGTATTTGCTAATTTTCTGGAAAAGTCCATCTGTTTTCTGAGGCTGCATCCACACTAGTGCTTTCATGCGTACCTGGGTCACTGTTTCTGTGGGATGTGATACATAAGTAGCAGTCAAGTACAACATTCCTTGTCTTCCTAGAGTGGACATGCGAGGGAATGTTTGGTCCAGCCAGTCAAAAATTTCCTGTTTCCTCCTGGCTGGGACATACTTCCTTTGCATGTGACTGGGGGGGGGCGTGACCTTACCTGTCCAGGTAAGAAAAGGACAGGGCACTCAGCACTCTCTCTCTCTCCCATCTTTCTTTCATCGTGTGAACTGCAGTGACTGCTAGCTTGCAGTCCCTGCGATTATTTCCCCATATGGGATAGATCTACATGCATACTACATATTACTTGTAACTAAGTCTGCCTTAAGGGATCCAACTGTGAACTGATGATGTGAGTAAAGTCTTTAAATAAGATTGTCGTGTGTTTATTCTTTTAAGAGGGATATAAGGGAACTTACCAGGAACTTAATAGTGAGAACTTACACAAGCCTGCAACCATCTATCCACTGTGCGTTTAAAAGGGGAATGTAAAACTCTGCTAAGTAAAATAACTTGCTAGCGCAAGAAAGGAAGGATATTAATAAACAATATATCCTCTCCTGCCTCCCTGAACATTCCCCCAGTTTCTATGTGTGCATTTGTGCATCTTCACCAACACACAAGTGCTTTCAGTTCTATGCCTCCCAAATCTCAGTGTTTCCTATCCACTTTGGTGAATGGCACGTGATGGGACATATTCACGCTGTGGGTTGTTCTCCACTGACTTAGTCCTTTCCTATCCACCATAAGTTCCTAAAACCCGAGGAACATTATAGACATGCACATGGGCAATTGTTTACCTGTGTCTGAACACCTGTGATTTTTTTTAATAAATACAAGTTATTTTAAATACCATGTTTGCACAAAAAGGATTTGCAGTCACTCCCATGAAAGACGGGTATTTATTTTCCTTCACTTTCTGGCCTCCTGTACCTGCAAGAATGAATTTTGTTTTTAATGCAGCTGTTTTGTGCTAGAGGCCTTTGGCACAAAATAGCTATTTAAAAAAATTAAATACTGCAAATGTGCCTTCAGCAACAGTCACTTGTAAAGGGAAGGCTGCATCATTTCCTTTGCATGAAATGGAAGTTTGGGGTGGGGTATGCCAATGGATGGCACCCAACAAAATGTTACAGCACAAGTTAAAAAAACACCCACATAATTCACTTCAGTATGTCCACAGTCAAGCAACATACACATTTATATTGGGCTTTCTTGTTGGATTATCCATGGATCAGGAATATCCAAATTTAGCAGGGAGAAAGTATGGACTGCCATTCTGAGGAAGATGTGTGGATGCCACAAAAATATAAAAAACAGAAGAGGTTTCAAATGCACATTAAACTTCAATGTGGCTGAGCCCTGAGGATTCCCTCTTAGCTCACAACATTGCCACATGAACACTGATTCTGCAGACCAGTTGAATTATCATATTTCTGGGTGAGTTTACTCTTTCCTGCAACATTGCATAGTACCAACCACGATAAAGAGCTCATTGGGGTGGGGTGGGGATAAACGCCACATAAAACTTCTGCAAGAAGCAAATTTAAATTGGGAGATCTTATGGATCAAATAGAGAAGATAGAGAAGGCTTCACCTTCAGGTGGTTTGATCATATAGTTCATTGCAATGAGCAAGAGTTTATTGGAGTATGCAGCTGTCTGAGACTGAATCATGCCTGCCCATGTATCTACAAAGCAGCTGGCTTTTTATTGTTCATGTAATTTCACAGCAATTAATGTGAATGTTATTAAGAATAAGGAATCAACATTAAAGAATTCCTGTGCATGTGCTTTGAGCATCTGGTCTGCTGAACTGCGTATGCTCGGTATAAAAGCATAAGAAAAGCTTGATGGATGAGGCCAGTGGCCGACCTAGACCAGCATCCGGCTCTCACGGGGGCCAACTAGATACCTATAAGAAGCCCACAAGCAGCACCTGAGATGAAGAGCACTCTTCCCTCCTGGAGTTTCTAGCAAGTGGCACAGGCAGCCCCGTTTACGCACTTTCAGTATGTGTGCAACCATGTATACGTGCTGAACCCGAAAGTGACCCAGAAACGTCATAAAGACATCACTGAAGTGTCACAAAAAGTGTGGAATGGGGCGGGGGGGGAGGCAGATTCCCCCCCTCCCGCCGCCGCCTTATTATACATGTTGTTGCTGTTGCTAAATATGTATTTATTACATTTTATAGCTTGACCTGAGATGAATAGATCATAACTTATATTGCATTTCACAGAATGCTGAGTTATAGAGCACATTGCTGCTGACATTGTAGATACCTAATTTGATGTTGCTGCTTATGATGAAGCTTCCTCTCCTAGACAGTTTTATGTATTTATATTTTATTTTGCATTTATATATTTTATGGATAGCAATATGTACATTAAGTTGTCCATACATTATCATATTGCCAATCACCTTTTGACAAAGGATGGTATATAAATTTATTCAATAAATATAATGAAGGATAATTATACACATGGGTGTTACAGATAAAATGTAGATGTTGGAGTCGAGTGGCAATGAAATACAAAAAGTACAATCTGTGACTTAGTACTTAAGTGCATGCAGAATAAGAATTGCACCAATTGCTGATAAAACAATCACCATTGATGAATAAATCAACAAAAGTATTGGCACATGAAACCATTTACTTATTTATTATTACATTTATATCCCACTTGTCCTCTGAGGAGCTCAAAGTAGTGCACATGATTCTCCTGCTCCCCATTTTATCCTCACAACAACCCTGGGAGGTATATTTGGCTGAGAAACTATGTTTGGCCCGAGGTCACCCAGTGAGCTTCATTGCTGAGTGGAGACTTGAACCCCGTTCTCCCAGGTCCTAGTGCAATGCTCTAACTAAGGTACTAAACTGTCTTTCACTTCACAACCAAATGCATAAAATTTAACTTCTTGATAAACTGTAATTCAGCAGTTTCCACATTGGAGTTTATTTCTGAAGTTCCTTTGTTCAAGGATGGCTGTCTTACGGTCAATCACAGAGTGTTCTGGGTCACTACAGGAATTAATTGCTTTGTGAAAATGTTTTAAGCTTTCGCTGAGGTGTGACCCAGTCAGTTATAAAATATTATTTGTATGACTGAGAAAGTTGGTGGGGTTTTTTTTAGTTTGTAAGAACAGGCTTATGGCTTTTAGAGCCTGTAGGAATAGTTTTAATTGTTTTTAGAATTTGTTCCATCTTGTTTGCAATCCCACTCTACACCGTTTTGATGGCCTTGGGCTGTGAATGGGTTTATAAATATCTCAATAGTAA
Source organism: Lacerta agilis (assembly GCF_009819535.1). Lineage (NCBI taxonomy): Eukaryota > Metazoa > Chordata > Lepidosauria > Squamata > Lacertidae > Lacerta > Lacerta agilis. The sequence goes on from NC_046321.1 coordinate 63,442,106, forward strand.
AAAGAAATCATCATTCCATAGGGTTGATAAAATTGATACACACACCAAGTGTTTGTCAGTCATCCCAAAGCCTTTATATTCACTGGAAGGTGGAATATTTGTGAAACCCTTTCATTCCTTAAGCATCTAGGTAGATCCCCAAAGAAGGCAAAAATAAGATACTTCCCTCAGACACAGCAAGGTTTTCCTGTGCAGAACCCACTGGAAATGGGAGTGCAAAACTAAAGCACTCAGATGTTGGGATTCCAGACTAAGTCAGGCTATGTTTATCAAAACAGGATCCTTTTCTGGAATGCCCCAGGCCCAGGATTTAAGATTTAAGAGGTGCAAGAATAAGCACCCAAGTGTAGCTCCAAAAACTTGGGCGGAGTGTCTACCAGCAATACTGAGCACAGGGAAGGAGAATCACAGAGGACTCAAAGGGAAACTTGTTGAGTTCAGGGGGTCCAAGGCAGCTCTGGTCTTTGATTGCGATGATTCATGGTGATCCTGAAATGTGCACAAGACCACCAGGTACACAAAAGAGAAACCACTGTATTGTTCCTGTTGAAGGTGGAGTTTGAAGATGTACTCAAAATCATGGGACTCTTCATAGCCAGCCAATGGGAGATCGTGTTCCTTTGATTAGATTAGGAACTGGAGAATGGGTAAATAATCCCTATTAATTACATTAAGTGGTCACTCCCAAGTGAATAGTGGGTGGGGACCTTTCCTTGTCCATTTCAATAGAGCGTTTCCACAAGGGCACTTTATCCTAGTTTGCAAGATTCTTTACAGACTTGTTGACCTTTCCAGACAAAAAGACAAACTTTTAAGCAAGGTACTCACATGAGCACACAAAATGGTGGTGGAATGGCATTGCCCAGCACCAAGTTTTAACATTAATAAATTTGTTGATTTCTGCAGTGTGTGTGCGTGTGTGTTTGTGTTTTAAAGCATAGAATATTATAGATGTCAGATGATAACCCAAACAGCAGCTTGCTCAGAACCATGAATTGCAAACAGGCAAAGCAGAGTAGTACTGTTCCAGTTTTCCTTTGGGGCTGGTCCTACAGTCTTAACACTGTAAAGCACTTTAAGCCATTGCAGACTGATGGCAGCAGAGGAAGGAACTTGGACCATGATTTTTGACAGCAGCAGATGCTTCCAAAGCCTTTGAGAAAGAGCAGTCTGTCTCCTGGAATTTCAGCAGCAGTGAGTTGTCTCCAACTAAGTTCTCTAACTTAGTTATGCCTATTAATTTCAGTGGGACTGCCCAGAGTATGATACATATTGGGTACAACCCGGTACTATAAAAGTCCACAAGGCCCTGCCTTTATCTTCAGTGCTAGTTCTCTACCCTGGGCAAGGGGACTGTGGAATTTGGGGCTCAGCCCTGGATGTAGACATAACAACATTTATATCCTATCCTTCCGGGATAGGATAGAAGACTCACACAGTTGTGTAATGGTGTGTGCATTCAATAGCAAGTAGGATTTCACATTCAACACACATGAAGTAGACAAGAGGAATGGGCAAAGGGATGACTACAGCTCATGGGTGGAAGAAACCTCTCTGGAACAATATCTCACCCACCTTTTCTCTGCCTTTGACTACAATGAGAAAACACATGTCTGCTAAGATTTTCCCTTCTGCACAAGTAATTAAAGGCATATACACACAACTCCCCCTTGTTATATAATTCAGCAGTTCCAAATGCTCACACACCAAGCTAACAATGTAATCTCATGATATTTTCAGCAAGGACCAATGTTCATCATTACACGCTTGCATGTCTGAGGATGACCACATACTACTGAAAAATCCACTTTTTTTCTCTTCTGAAACATCCTCCCTGATAAAGAACTGAATGACCCAGCTCTGCATGGGAACAGTGACCCAGTACTGACAACCATATTACCATGTGGTCGGGCTTCTGACCATATAGTTGTTTGATCAACTAGATTAATACGTACAACATCCAATATTTTGTCTGCCACAAATGTGTGGTAAAAATTGGGAGCTTTAACAAGTATTGGCACATTCCCAGGTGACTTAATGGCCATTTGCCTTAGTAACCCATGTCTGATTATGTTGAGTGAGGGAGGTATTTGCCCAAACTAGAGTCTTACAACCACAGCTGTCCAAGGAACAGATTATCTTTTCTTTGTTTTTTCTTTCCATGGTTTTCAGATATCAAGCAGCAATACTACTTGTCTGCTCAGAAGTAAGCCCCATTGGACTTACTCCCAAGTAGGTATGCATAGAGCTGTAGCTTTACTCATTGAACATAATGAGATATTAGGTTGTAGCCAACTAAGTTTTACTCAGAGTAGACTCATAGAGATTAATGGACCCAATTAGTCATGTCCATTAATTTCAATGTGTCTGTTCCGAGTACCATTAACACTGATACTCAGAAGTAAATCCTATTGAATTCAATAGGACTTACCCCAGGTAAAGATTTAATCCTTAGTTCTGAGTAAACATCCACAGGTCATGCTGTCTATTTTTTGTTCCAAACCTTATTTTGAAAGCTACAGTAAAAGCTAGAGAAAGCTGGGAGTTCCAGAAAAACATCTACTTCTGCTTCATTGACTTCACAAAAGCATTTGACTGTGTCGACCACAGCAAACTATGGCAAGTTCTTAAAGAAATGGGAGTGCCTGATCACCTCATCTGGAGGCAGTGAGAGATTTTACTTTCTTGGGTTCCATAATCACTGCAGATGGTGACAGCAGTCACAAAATTAAAAGACGCCTGCTTCTTGGGAGAAAAGCAATGACAAACCTAGACTGCATCTTAAAAAGCAGAGACATCACCTTGCCGACAAAGGTCCGTATAGTTAAAGCTATGGTTTTCCCAGTAGTGATGTATGGAAGTGAGAGCTGGACCATAAAGAAGACTGATCGCCAAAGAATTGATGCTTTTGAATTATGGTGCTGGAGGAGACTCTTGAGAGTCCCATGGACTGCAAGAAGATCAAACCTATCCATTCTGAAGGAAATCAGCCCTGAGTGCTCACTGGGAGGACAGATCCTGAAGCTGAGGCCCCAATACTTTGGGCACCTCATGAGAAGGGAAGACTCCCTGGAAAAAGACCCTGATGTTGGGAAAGATGGCGGGCACAAGGAGAAGGGGAACGACAGAGGATGAGATGGTTGGACAGTGTTCTTGAAGCTACCAACATGAGTCTGACCAAACTGCGGGAGGCAGTGGAAGACAGGAGTGCCTGGCGTGCTCTGGTCCATGGGGTCACAAAGAGTCGGACACGACTAAATGACTAAACAACAACAAAGTTTTAAATCTAGTCTGGTTCAAGTTTACTTATTTTTAATGGGAAACTGTTACCATAGCTGTAACATTACAGTTCTGAATAGAATATGAGAATGTGTGCATTATATATATTTACAGTTGCCATTGAAATTATTCAACTCCCATTGCAAATTGAGTTTATTATCAAAATTTGCAGACTTTCAGCTGTTTGCAATGAGCAAATCAAGCAAAAGCAATTCAAATAGCTCAACACAATGGATGCTTCAAGTGGTCCCCCCAAATTCAGCTGAAAATGGAACTTATATTGCCTTCTCCAGTCTCACAATTATTCAACCCCTTGAATAGAATATCTCACAGCAACACAAATACAACAGGTGTTGCCTCAACACTGAAGCAACTAATCAAGGGCTTCTTTAGATGTGCTTCAGCTGCAACAAATGAAATATCTGAGCTGGACATATCCAGGATTCAGGTGTCAGAAGAAGGGAAAATCTGGTCACATGGAGCGTAGATTTTGCCGAATTCCCTTAAAAATAGGCTCAGTTTCTTTTGAGATTTTGCAAAAGAAGTTCAACAACTTTGGCAAAACTAAAACTCATAAAAGCTCAACAACTTTTGTGTCCAGAGGTTTGAGGAGTGTCAAATTTGACTGCATGTCAGAAATAGGGCTAAGCAGTGTTAGAAACAGAGCTATGAAAGCTGGGAACTAAGTGGCACCTTAAACATAGGTTATGGGCACATAATGTCTAGGTGCGCTTGTTTATAACAAGCATACAGTGCTGAAAATGAACTGCAGCTAAAATCTTATGTTCATTTTTCACATGGTCTAGTCCTCATCTGAAGACTGCAAAAAACAAAGCCATGTTTCCCCCACCCGTCCCCCTAATATTATTAAGAAAGAGGGTCTCTTCTCCAGTCTTCAGAGGAGCTGGAAGTGGGGAGGCAGGAAAAGGCCCTCCTTTCCTTCCACTCTGCAATTTTAATCTGAAATCTTAGGTGCAGAACTGCTCTCAGAGCTCAGAAACTGCTCGCGCTAATGAAATTCCCTGTCGCAAAATGTGCCTAGAACAATGGGCGTTTCGAACACTGGTCAAGAGAATGGTCCAAGCAGAGATCATCACCCTTCACAAAAAAGGAGCAGGATACAAGAAGATAGCAAAGGCACAGGATGTTCCTAGAGACACTGCTGGGAGCATAGTTCGCAAGTTCAAAGTTAAAGGAACAGTGGTTACACTACTTGGATAGGGCAGAAAAAGGGAGCTATCTATGGAAGCAACCAGATTTCTGAGAAGGCAGGCTGGGAAAAGCCCTCGAGTGACTGCAAATGAGACTTGGAGGCAGCAGGCACTGAGGTTTCAGTGAACACAGCAAGCCACAGACTAAACACGTATGCCTCCCATGCCAGAACTCCAAGACGTACACCACTACTGACCCCAAAGCACAACAAAGTAAGTTCTAACATGCGCAAAATCATATGAATAAGCCACAGAAGTTTTGGGATTCTGTTCTGCGGAGCAATGGGGGGGGGGTTTGGAATTTTTCGGCCCCATGGATCAGTGTTATGTCTGGAGGAAGAAGAATGAAGCAAATGCTGAAAAGAATATAATGAAGAATGGTGGTGGCTCGGTGAAGCTTTGCTTCCTCTGGCACTGGAAACTTGCAGCGCATAGAAGGTTGGGTGGATTCATTGAAGCATCAGGAAATCCTAGGAGGAAACGTCATGCCATCTGCGAGGAAGCTGAAGCTTGGGTGTTATTGGACCTTCCAACAGGACAATGATCCCAAGCATCCCTCAAATTCCACCAAGACTTGGTTGCAGAAGAAGTCCTGGAAGGTTCTACTACAGTGGCCATTTCAGTCACCTGACTTGAACCCCATAGAAAATCTCTGGTGGGATTTGAAGAAGGCGGTTGCAGAACGCAAACCCAAGAATAGTACTGAACTGGAGGCCATTGCTCATAAGGAATGAGCTAAGATTTCTCAGGAACACTGCCAGAAGCTGCTGTCTGTCTATGCATTGCGTTTGCAGCTGGTCATAGTAGCATAGTGAGATTGTAGAAGCCAGGATAAATTCCAATTTCAGCTGAATTTGGGGGAGCCACTTGAAGCATCTGTTGTGTTGAGCTGTTTCAATTGCTTTTGTTTGATTTGCTCATTGCAAACAGCTGAAAGTCTGCAAATTTTGACAATAAACCTGATTTGCAAAGGGGGGTTGAACAATTTCGATGGCAACTGTATATATGCATTTTTTACTTGGAGGTGCAAAGCGAATGCTATTTTAAGTTTCTCTTGCTTGAAAATTGTTTTCATTGTGCTAGTGTTGCATGCTCATTGCACATGCAAAATATGTGCATAATTCAGAATTGCACACAATAGGTGGCTTCACAGGCTTAAAAGCAATAACGACAGACATTTTTCTTAAGAGAGAATGAATGACATCAAAGAGGGGGAAATGTTTTATTGACCTGTTTGCTCATACTGCTAATGTTACTGTTCCAAACTTTAAAGTCAGCAAGAGCAGAAGAAACCGTTGACATCCATAAAAACAAACAAGCCAGGAAATAGTGACATAACTGTGCAGCAATGCATGGAGGGATAGGCAGTGTTTGAAATATGCATTTTGCACCTGGCTAACAGCCACTTGCGACCACGTGAAGATACCTGAGCGACCAGATGGTGCCTGACTACCTCCCCCATCTGGAGGTGCATGCCTGGGGATCTTTGGACTTGGACTGTTTTCACACACAAATACCCCATCCTATAGAATTATATCTGTTATATTTTATCTGCACAATCAGAATGAATTTCAGGAACCAAAAAGTCATAATGGAAAAGTACAACTTTTGAACCGCCTGGTCCAAAAATGGCAACCAGGCACCCCATTTTGGCGACTGCAGCCCTGGTGTAAGGAGCCATTTGGCACCTAGCTGATATATCTGAGTTTCTAACACTGCGCCCAGAGTGACTGGGGCAACCCAGTCAGATGGGTGGGGTACTACTACTACTACTACTACTACTAATAATAATAATAATAATAAATTACCCCCCTCTCAGGCCTCCCACCAGCTCAAATGCAGTGCTCACTTGTTAAGCTTCGTGCTCCATTGAGTTGCATACAAACACACTGGACTTTTAAATGTTAAAAAACAAAAACATGCACTTTTCTCAATTGAAAAAGAGCAGAGTTGGAGTACAAATTCTGTGTTCTCTACTAGGCCTGACCCCCTGGCCTGGCCTGGCACCCAACCTAAGCTAAAGTAACATTTTGTATTTTTCCAACTGATTACAATAGAGAGATCTCACATCCTGGTGTGGAAAGAGTCTATGACACCTTTGGGCAAAGAACAACTATCAAAGATAATAAATAAGTGTCTAGATGTTGCCTGAAGAGCTCACCTGGCCGGAACTTATTGCCATTTGGTTTTATTGGATGAGAGGTGTTCTATTGTTCCCTGGCAATTATAATTTTCTAAACTTTTGTTACCTTTCCCTCCATCAGAGATGGGTAACTGTGGAACTCCAGAAGTTTCTGGACTCCAGTTCCCATCATCCCTGACCATTGGCCATGCTATTGGTCTGGAGGGCAGATTCTCCATCCTTGAAAGCCACCTCAGTTCTCAGGTTCCTTTATGTAGCCCCCCCCCCCAAACAGGACCAAGCAGAAGAGGGAGGTACCAGGTTCTCCTTATGGATTTCCCAAAGGCATCTGGTTGGCCACTGAGAGAACAGGATGCTGGGCTAGACACGGCAATCCCAAGGCAAAATGTCCCAAACAGCCTAATAGGGACTGGATGTGCTGAATAGCCCTGGAATGCTGACTGACTTGGGGTGTGTGGGTGACCCACAAAAATGACGTAGCAGGGCAAACAGAATGGAGTATCACGGAAGGCATGACTGACTGGACCATTTTGGGGGCAGGCCCTCTTTACGCTATCTGCTTTTTAATCAATATTATTGTACCTTTATGTTTTCTTTTTTTAATATATATTTTCATTAAGTTTTACATAAATTTTCCAAACATCATTTAACATTCCTTCATATCTTATACAATATTTTTTGGACTTCTAAAGATTTCCAGTCTTCATAACTTAATCTTGTATTTTCATACTTTCACTATTACTTTTAATAATCTATAACCAATTATCATGTTCCTAAATTTTCTCTGTAATATTTCATATAGTCCTCCTTACAAAACTTCTTGCAAACCTACTAGCGTGATTTGTTGTTTACAATTGTTTTTCAAATAATTCTCAAATTTCTTCCAAGAATCTCTGGTCGCCTCGGTTTCGAATTCTCCCTGTCATCTTGTCCAATTCTGCGGAGTCCATTAACTTCGTCTGCCACTCTTCTATCATCGGTAGTTCTTATTGTTTCCACTTCTGTACCATTACATTTTCATGTTGGTAGACTGCCTACCATTGATGATGATGGATAATGAAAGAACAGTTCATTAAAAAAAATTAAGCTAAATAAAATTAAAAATGCAACCACTTTTTAAATTTTGCTAGAGATTTTGATCATGTTGAGATTCTCCATTCTGCTGAGCCAGAAAGGTTAAGAATGGAGCACAAAAACCTCTGGACATACTGGTCTACTGAGGCAAACCAGCAAGGCGCCATTCTGGGGCACAGGGAAGCTACATGCAATTATTATCCTTTAAGGGCATGCATATATCCAATTATCATAACAGTGAATGCTTATAAGCTACATTGTGGCTTATTTTTTATTTTTTTACTATTTAGTTCTTCCCAAGTCATAGATTTTGAATTTCAATGTGAATTGTGGCATACACATCTCCAACCAAAGAAATACAAAATGGCACCCAATTTTTCTCCACATTATGTTGTTCTGGGAAACCGTCTGTCACTGTTTGCTTCAAGGAAGTGGGGACCTGCTTAAAGCCCTAGAAATGGAGATTATATGCAAAGGGGTCTTCTCTCCTTTTGTGGAACCAACAAACCCAAGAAGATGATGCCAGATTTGAGTGTTACAAATCCCCTCATCCTAAACTCGGAAGCAAACCCCCTTCACTGGCCAGAGTGTGGGCTCGAGCCTTGAGCCCACCAGCTCAGTCTCTCCCAAGCAGGGCCGTCTCGTCATAGGTGCTGGGTGGCGCGGGGCCCCAGGGCGCGGGGCCCCCCCAGGGGCGCCCCCGCGAGCCCGCCGGCATACCGGGCGCCCCCTCCCCAACCCGCCCCCACCCCCACGGGCGGGCGGGCGCTCGCGCGCCGGCGGGCGAGCTACAAGCCGGCCGCCCTCCGGAGCCCCAGCTGGAGCGCTGGGAAGGGCGCAAAGCCCCGCGCAGCTCCAGCGCCACGCCCCTCACCCCCCGCTCGCCCACCCCCCCTCCCGTGGGGCGGCCAGCGCGGGAGGGAGGCGGACGCAGAGGGCCGGGGGTGCCGAGGGATCGCGACGGCCACGCACCCCAACCGGGGCGTGGACGGGGCGGGCCTCCGCCGAGTGATGCCGTTCAAACGTGCCAATGGAAGGCCGCGGAGGCGTGCCAAGCGCGCCCTCCCCGCCAGGGGCTTTAAAAAGAGCACCATTTTGTGCCGGCTAGTCCGGGAGGCGGCGGGATATCGATCGGCGTGGTCCGCCTTGTGGAGAGGAAAAAAAAAAGAGCGAGAGAGAGAAGTTGCGCCCCCCGCGAGGGGGAAAAAAAAAGAGCGAGAAGAAGAAGAAGGGGGGTCGGAGGAGAAAAGCGCCTCCTCCTCCTCCTCCTCTTTGGGGAAGAAAGAGGCAGGAGGGCGGCGGAAGAGAGAAGCCAGAGTTGCTGCTCGCAAGTCCCTCGGCCGCAGTAGCTGCTGGACGGCAGGCGGCGGCGCTGGAGAGACCCAGAGGGAGCCGCCGCCGCCGCCGCCGCCGGGGTGCGAAGAAGGCGATGAAACCCCAAGGAGCCGCTACCGCCGCCGCCGCTGCCAGCCATGGAGCCGCCGCTGCCGCCGTCAGCGCCTCGCCTGCCCCTCCAGGCGCCCCGGGCTCGGAGGCGGCTTCTTCGGCGGAGAAAGTCGTGCACTCCCGCTCGCAGGCGCTGTTCTTCGGCGGCGGCGGCGGCGGCACGAAGGCGCTGGGCGACGCCTTCAAGCTGCTGGTGCCCAAGTCGACGGAGTTCATGAGCTCCGACGCCGAGCTGTGGAACTTCCTGTGCAGCCTCAAGCACGAGTTCTCGCCGGTCATCCTCCGCAGCAAGGACGTCTACGGCTACGCGTCGTGCCGAGCCTCCGTGCCGGACTTGTCCCGGGGCTTCGCGGCGGCGGCGGCGGCCACGCAGGGCAGGAGGGAGCGGCCGTGGAGGAGAGCCGCCGCCAGGGGGAGGCGCCTGCGGGTCGCCGCCGGAGGAGGCGCGAAGAGAGCGGCCAAGAAGCGCTGCAAAGAAGCCACGGAGGCGGAGAGAGCGGCGGCGGCGCCCGAGGTTTCCCGCTGCGCTTCCGACGGGCGCCCAGGGCAGCAGCAGCAGCAGCAGCCGCCGGCGCAGGAGGAGGAGCAGCAACGATCGGTTCGCGACCCTCAGCGATCGGTTCCCGGCCCGACAGCTCCGCCCTTGCCCGCGGGGACTCTTTTTGAGGGCAGGTCCCTCGAGAGCATATGGCGGGCGGCCACCCCCCGCAAGCTGGACTCCTTCCCCTCCGTCAAAGTGCGCGGGAGCGTGTGGAACCGGCGCAGCTTGGAGGCCACCCGGCGGAGGGCGCAGCGCCTCTTGGGGGTCGACCTGGCGCCCGTCGTGAGACTCCGCCGCTTGCCACTGGTCGGGCGAAGAGGAGCGGGCGCCCTTTGAAGGAGTCGCAAACATGCACCGGGGATGGGGTTGCGGAGAACCGGGATTGTGGTGTGCGTGGTGTTTTTTTTGGGGGGGGGGGTCTCCTCGCCAGCCGCGACGTAGCGAACAAGCGAAGGGGAAGTGTGTGACAGTCACCCGTTTACAATTACTTTGGTCCGGATTGGGTCGTCCTTATTCAATGATCTGCACTTTAGGGCGAAGTCTTGGGAGGACTGTCGCCCCTTTTCCAGCCCTCTTTCCCCATCTGGACTGGGAGGCTGCTCGCCACACGATCTACAGGGGAGCCTTGATAACCTTGGGCTGAGGAGGAGGCAAGAGATGCTGTCTGCTTTTTCCTTTCTTTCGGAGTCACTTTTTCTTTTCTTCCCATTGGGCTACCTCACTCACGAATTTGGCAAAGAGATCACTTGTTGCTTCCCCCCTCCCTTTCCACAGGAACGTTCCTATCAGTTTCATGCCAATTTTCCCCAATTAAGAAGTAGCCAATGGACTATTATGTATGACTTTTGTGCAATTGCACTAGATGCTCAGGGTTACTTGAATATGCTAAGTGTTTCCAGTTTCAGATAACGGGACTTAAGCTTTTGACCAAGGATGCTCAAGGAATGAAGACTTTAACAGCTCACGGCTGATTTGATGGTGCAAAAATGTTTTGCTTTTATTTTGTTTTTGTTTTGTACATGAGTTGGACTTTGTGATAACAAACTTTCAGTATAATAATGGTTGAATGTTTTGTATGTAATAAAGTTTTATAGTTGAAATTTAACTAGTATTTCTAATAGTTTCTAAAAATGAGAATTGTATTGGATACTTCATTTTATATAATCTTTACTTTAGAGAAGCTCTCAAGCTAAGTAAAAACTAATAAAAGTGTAAAAGGAAGAATTGCTTCTACAGTTTAATTTATTGAGAAAGAATGTTTGGCCTGGACTACAAGGTGTTAAGGTTCATTGAAAGTGTTCAGGGTGACAAGTTCAGCAAGATCACTAAATTACAGGAGCAAGTAGGAATTTTAGATTGTTTGCTACCTTTAAAAAAACAATGTGGCTATTCAGAATTGCTGTTCTGGCTGCCTTCTATTTCCCTTGAAATCTGACTGGAAATACAAAAAACATTGATCTTCAATATGCTTAAAGTTTAGAATAATCTGTGTGGCCTTGGCATGTGTTAACTATTTGGCATACAATGCAAGCGGATATAGTGTACAGTAGTGCAGAAAACTACTAATGGCTCAATCCTAACCACACCTACTCTGAAGTACCGTAACTCTTTACTAATTTCCGTGGTGCTTGTTCCCAGGTAAGGGGTTAGGATTGCCGTCTAAATGCTGAGCTCATTGAGAGCATTTCTATTTCAAACAACTTTTCCCAAATTTGTAGACAAAGGTAGAAATGCAGGATAATACATCAGCAGCAACTTTGTCCAAGCATTAGCAAAACTTGAATTGCAGGTAGCTGTATTTTAGTAATGGCCATGTGTTGTTGTTGTTGTTCAGTCGTTCAGTCGTGTCCGACTCTTCGTGACCCCATGGACCAGAGCACACCAAGCACGCCTATCCTTCACTGCCTCTCGCAGTTTGGCCAAACTCATGTTAGTAGCTTCGAGAACACTGTCCAACCATCTCATCCTCTGTCGTCCCCTTCTCCTTGTGCCCTCCATCTTTCCCAACATCAGGGTCTTTTCTAGGGAGTCTTCTCTTCTCATGAGGTGGCCAAAGTACTGGAGCCTCAACTTCAGGATCTGTCCTTCTAGTGAGCACTCAGGGCTGATTTCTTTGAGAATGGATAGGTTTGATCTTCTTCAGTAGGGTTGTAATGAAATGCAAGGCGAGTGTAATTGGGTAGTTGAAGAGTAGGTTGTTGTTGTTGAATTAAATCTCCTATTTGTTTTTGTCGTGTGACAGAGTTTCTATGTTTGGAATGTGGTAGTTGTGAAGCTTGAAAACGCATTTGTTGTTTTTGCAACCGTTCATTTTCACGTCTGGCTGTATGTTGTTCTTCTGCTTCATTGGCATGTTTTTGTGCAATTCTTTGTCTTTCATGTTGTACGTTCTTCCTGAGATTTGTTTTCAATGAATTTATTTTCTGGTTTTGGCTTTCCGAGCTTCAAAATTTCCAGAAATTTTACATCTCTAAAAAAGCCTGTCAGCTTCTCGAAGTCCAACGTTTGGTGGCTACAGTTTAAAAGAATTCATGGTTACCTTAAGGATCTCCTAGATGGATAGCCTGGTAGCTGCACTGGTTCCTGGTCGGGGACAAGGCAAAAGGTCTTTAAGGAACAAATTCAGCCAGTCCCAACCCCTACAATTCCTCTGTACCAGGTTTTCAAATAATTTGGCCTAAGGCAGCATTTCTCAAACTGGTCCAGGGATCACCAGTGGACCTCAAGTTTGCAGGCCACTGCCATTATTACCCTGCAGTCCAGACTTTGGGTTCGACTGCTGCCAACAAGCTGCTCCTCTGATGCACAGCAAATGGGCTCTGTGGGAGAAGTTGTGCACAGAGTGAGGCTGTGGAATGCAAAGCTGGAAGGAAATGAGCAATGGCAGGACAGAGTGGCCCTTTGTGAGAGAAGGAAGAGAGAGAATGGGAGATGAAAAAGAGGAGGTGTGTAGAGCTGCTGTGCCTTCCAGCTCTTCTGTCTCTTGCACATACTCATACCTCAGCCCTCCTTTCTTAACCACTTGCATCTCTTTGTTGAGCCCAAGAAGCCTCTCTTCCTCCTCCTGAAGGGAAAGAGCCTGAGGGCATACTGAAGGAAATGAGGAATATTTTAAACCATTTAAATATTTAAAATTAGCAGCCTCACACTCGGAATTCTAAGAAACAAACCAACCAGTGCATTTTTTAAATAAGTGGTTAAATTGGCACAGCTCTGAAAGGTTCAGTCCACCATCTTGATTTAAAATGGTATCCAATTATGTCTTAACAGGGATAAAAAACCTGCTCCTTGGTATCAGAAACCATCATGCCAAATTGGGTTATGGTATCTTAAGAGGTATCCAAACAATTTTTTTAATCTACGTAAGTAAACTGTGTGTAGATCAGCAGAAGAGCTAACATGGATAATATGCCTTTCTAAAAGGCATTTATCTCTCCATAACCCTTTAGAGAAGATAATGAAAAGGTAGAGGAAGGGACAACGAAAACTAGCGGCTGCAGCAGCTTCCTTTTGAGGAAAGCACACAGCAGTGTTCAGAATTTTTTAGATCAGAAAACAAGGCAAGTGTTAGGGGACATGATGTGTTAATAAAATTATGCATAGTGTAGAGAAAACAGTTAAATTTTTCCTCCATCTCTTAACACTAGAAGCAGGCACTATCCATTGAATACAAACGCTGTGAGATTTAGGAATGCCAAAAATCACATAAAGCATGGAATTCACTGCCAGGAGATCTTATGATGGCCACCAACGAGGATAGCTTTAAAACAGGATTATACAAATTCTTGGAGGATTAATCTATAAATTGCTACTAATTCTGATGGTGGGCTACTACCTCTGGTATCTGAGGGAGGTTGTCCTCCTGAGGGGCTTCTCCCAGGTATCTTACTTGGCCACTGCATGAGCAGAATGTTGGACTAGATAGGCCTGTGATGTAGACGGACCTGTGATGGGGCTGCTCTTACAACAGGAACAGAACAAATAATTTTTCTTCCTGTCTTCATATAAGAACCTGTCCAAACCTTCTAATAGTTCCTTATGTCCCTTAAGCTTAGGGTTTATGGAGCCTTCAAAGGTTCCAGCATGAGGCCCCTGTCCTACTGATGGCGGAAGAACAGAAGTTTCTTCTGCAGGTGGTTGAGCAATTAAAACCATGCAGGTTTTGCCTAGAATCCATTTGTGTTCCTCAAGATAATGTTTGTTTTCCCTTCAAGGTGCAAGTTAAAGGCTATAACAAATGTTACAGCATTGTCTCAGTATTCAATATATTTAGCATATTCCTTCCTAGGGGAGGAAAACCACACACAGAAGTATCAACTCTATTTAATTTGGAGGTGCTCTTCATTCTTCCTGATAATCAATTGCTTCAAAATCTGGACCCAACTTGGCTCCACTTTGCTGCTTAGAGACTTGGCAGGTGTATCCTATGATCTTTTTACTATTATCTGGAATTTCTGGATTAGAACCGCATCTATGAATCTACTTGGAAAGCATGCCAATATGGTGAGGATGAAAGAAAAGTTGATTCTTCTGTTTGCTAACATCGGAGAAGAATGTTTCTCCAAACAGGTCTGCGCAATGATTTCGTTTGAAGTACAGGCAACTCCCCACTTCTTACTCTCATTCGACCTGGAAATGGCAGGAAAGAGCTGGAGAGTGTTTGTGGAGCTGGTGACCCTCGCTGGAGCCCGAGGAAAACATAAGTGAGGGTGAGGAAACCCCAAAGAGACTTACATGTGCAGTTTACACTGCTCAGCCTCCCCACCTAACAGCTGGTGTGAGGGGCAGCACAGCCAACATCACTTCCCTGCATGTGGCAGAGAGGGTGTCTAAAGCAGGGTTAAGAGAGTGGTCCCCACTTTACGTGATTTCACTTATGTGCTTGGGGGCCCAGAACATAACCTTCGAATGCCAAGCAGCAGCCTCAGATTCTGTGCTATTAGGTAGTAAAGGGTCTACTCTAGAATGATTAATCTTGTGGGTTCAGTCTAGTTAGCAGAAGGTACAACTCAGCATGACAAAATCAGCACAGCTAACTTAGGAACCAACTCCCAGGGGCTGAGGGGGGTCTTTGTTCCTTTCCCATAAAATATTTGGGCATTGCCATTCAAATGGTGTGTGCACACCGTGTCATGTGACTCATTATGTGGGGCAGGGCTTACCTGCCCCCCTCCATATTGTATTCAAGTTGACACCCCTGACAACTAATTTATCCTCAGCAGAATTGAAGCTATACTTTCCAAACCTCTCATTGCTTTGCCTCCCTCCCAGCTATCCACTATGACATAACTCCCCTATCCCAGCATTCTGTTCCATTGCCTTGGTAACCAACCACACTCACTCCGATTCCACTCCTTCCCAACTAGCCCTTCCCTCAAAAGGTTGTTTTCTTTATTACAGGATGTTCTCTGCTGATCCCTTCAGCTGTTCACAGATGCCCATGATGGGATCTGCACTAGATTTGCAAGAGTGCTCACATGGAGCCTTTTGAGTAAAGGTCTAACTGCCTCCTTACCTGCTTCTAATGCAGTGTTTTTCAACCACTGTTCCGTGGCACACTAGTGTGCCGCGAGATGTTGCCTGGTGTGCCGTGGGGAAAATTTGTTTATTTGATTCCTATTCAAGAGAATTACTTTATATATAGTCAATATAGGCAAAGAGTTAATTTTTTTAACATTTTCTAATGGTGGTGTGCCTCGTGATTTTTTTCATGAAACAAGTGTGCCTTTGCCCAAAAAAGGTTGAAAAACACTGTTCTAATGTATTTTAATACTGTATTTTGGGTTTTTTAAATAGCCTTTATGGTTTTAGTGCTACAATCATTTTTTTTACCTTTTGCATTTCTTATTGCAACCTCCACCAAGGTTTGTTTTTTGTCCTCCTCATGTGGGGAAGACTTCCATTGTATGAAAAAAAGCCTTCTTGCCTTCAAAAGCTTTGTTGACTCTGGTTTTTTTTAACCATGCAGGCATCCTCTTGTCCCTAATGGTGCATTTTCTGATTCTAGTGGACCTTTTTAAATAGTGGCTTTGAATATCTCCCAAGCATACTGGAGAGATTTGATCTTCTTTTTCAACTTATTTTCTACCAGTTCTCAATTTTTACCTCTTTGTTCTGACCAGAACACACACTTACTTGGTTTGTGAGGGTCTTTTAAGTTGTCCATTACTGCAGTACTTCCTCCCTTGAATGCCTCTTTGATTCCATTCTCCATCTCAAGATCACCCTAGGTTTTTGTTTTTCAAGAGTCAAGCCATGGACCCCCTCCTTTTGAAAATTTTGATATCTCTATGGCAGTTTTTATTATGTGAATGGCGCTGGAAAAAACCCTGGGTGGGTAACATAGACACCCTGGGGTCTGCAGACCACCAGTTAGGAACCACTGCTGTAGAGAAGTCCACCCGTTTTGGGATTTCTTGTTCAACTCTCTCCTCATTGACATACAGATGGACACCACCCTAAGACCTTCCTATAGTGATGCCCTCTTTCAAAGCTGTATGCTCCAGCTTGCCCATCTTGGCTCTCCTGTTTCTAGCACTGGCATATAAAACATTTATACATGGTGCCTCTTTTCAAATGTATCTGACTCATATGTTTTTCCCTGCGGTACTTTGAGCTTTTTTTTTTTTTTTAATGGCTACCACTTTCATTGCCTACTTCTATCCCCATTCCCATTTAGATAAAAACATCTTCATTCTCACCTCCTAGAGATGGGCATTCCTCAGCTCCTGACAGCTTTTCACCAGCTATCAATATAAAAAATTCTCTGTGGTTCCATACCTCCACACCAAATGTGTCAACTACCTTCACTGGAAAAAAAAAGTGTTGTGTTTAAGGAGGCATTCCATGAAAAGATCTGCAGGGATATGTCTGTGATGGCTCAATCATGCTGTAGTCATCAAATGATGGACAGCAATGTATGGAAGAAGGACAACGTTATTGGTACTTAAAACCAACATTATATACAGCGGAACCTCGGTTGTTGAACATAATCTGTTCTGGAAGACTGTCCGACTTCCAAAATGTTTGACAACCGAGGCGCAAATTCATTGAAAAAATTGAGAAACGCGCCTTGGAAGCAGTTCAATTTCTGAGGCACGTTTGAAAACGGAAGCACTCCCAGGTTGTTGCCGTTCAAAAGCCGAAATGTTCGACTTCCGAAGCTTTTGACAACCAAGGTTCCAGTGTACCCTGCTTCTCTCCCCCCACCTCTTCTCCCCCCAACCTTATGCTGTCTGTTAGTGTCTCACACATCAAGAAAGAACTCGATGAACTGAAAGCAGAGATGCTGTATGTACTTTTGTAACCCAAGAAAATCTTAATAAAAACCATTTTTTATAAAAAACCCACCTTATAGAGATTGTTACAGTACTTCAGCAACTGAATAATTTTATATTTTTAATCTATTAAAATATATATATGCTTCATTTTGTCGAATGTTTCACACACTGTTTTGTGAATCTTGCATGTAAATGCATACGATTGGCAATAGAGTCCTTTTACTATTTCCTGGCAGGGCACAGAGCTATGGCTAGTCCTAGGCAGTGCTTTTTTTCTGGGAGGGACGCAGGGTTATGTATATCCCTAAACATTTTGTGAATATTTGTACTTTTGTCCATTTACTGTATTTATTTCCCCCAATTTGAACTATAAAATGGTGATTTTCTTGAGTCAAAATGAGAGTACCCCTAAACACTTTAAAAGAAAAAAAGCACTGGTCCTAGGCATTGAATTTAGGAGACTATTCATTTTGCATGTTCTTTTAGGGGAGATAGAAGAAGGGTGTTCAGATAGTCGTAACTTTGCAAACTAACTCTCATTAACTAAGCGTCATATTTTTTGGGTGTGGGGAGCCACTGAATTATGATCGCCTCTCTTACTGCTGAGTCACGACACTAAAAATAAGCTCCCTGGCTGAGTTTATATGATCCCTGGCTCCAGCAAAGCCCTGGATCTTTGGAACTAATCCAGTCATTGTTTACTTCTGATCTTATGGCATTATGAAGTTAGAATTGTGGTACGCATTGTCCTGTAGAAGGAACAATTAAGAAGATTCCTGAAATCTAAAGGCTCCTGATGACAAATTGTTTTAATTTCAATTTATTAATTGTAGGCATTGCTTGATCTGGCCCTCTTCATTGAATACAATTCCAGCCACCATTTCCGCCCTGTTGGCAGAGCAATCCCAACTCTCTTGGCGCTCGACTGGGATGGGGTGGGTGCATTTGTCAGAGAGCCAGTGTGGTGTAGTGGTTAAGAGTGGTAGACTCGTAATCTGGGGAACCGGGTTCGTGTCTCCACTCCTCCACATGCAGCTGCTGGGTGACCTTGGGCTAGTCACACTTCTTTGAAGTCTCTCAGCCCCACTCACCTCACAGATACAGGTGGGTAGTCGTGTTGGTCTGCCATAGTCGAAACAAAATAGAAAATTCTTTCCAGTATCACCTTAGAGACCAACTGAGTTTATGTTAGCCGCTTTGAGACTCTTTCGGGTAGTGAAAAGCGGGATATCAAATCCAAACTCTTGTCAGAGATGTTCCTCCACTCTGACCTGCTGCTCTCCCTTCTGCCTAATGAACATAGGATTCTGAGCCCGTCCCAATGTTACACATTATGCCTGTCTGCATTTCACACAATTCCACAACTACTCTACCAATATGTTGGAGAGGTTGCTTAATCCCTGGCATGTATGTGGTGGACTTGCTCTTGGGTTCAGCAATTCTGGACTTGTATTATTGATGAAATTCAGAAAATTACAGTATACCTCAAAATTCAATTATGAACCCACAACTGGCACTTAAACCATATAGGAAACTAGGCGTCTCTGACAAAGGTGTAATTGGGCACTTATTAATGGCCACAAGACTAACTATCGCAAAACGCTGGAGGAACACAACTGGTACCACATGCTGGTACCACAAAATGTGGTATATCGCTCTTATGGATAAGCTAACGCCCAAATTGAGTGTCTTACATGGCACTTTGAAGACAGACAAATTTACTTCAACTCACAGCTCTTTTATCAGTTAATACAGAAGACAATTCACAGACTCCTCCCCTATACTATGCAAATTAAGAACGCTTAACATCTATATTTATGTTTTAGCACTGAATTCTCATCTTGTTCATTGCACTGACTGACGATGATCTTGTTCTTTTATATCTTGTCATGTAAACAGTTTTCCTGACCTTATTTATCTTCTTTGTCTTCCACTTGTAACAGAGTTTTGCTGAAGTGTTATTCCAGAGGAGGCATTGTGTGTGGATTGCTAACAAAAATAAAAGTTTTATTGGGTGTGTGTGTTGTGGCAAGGTAGTTATTTGCTCTGTTGTTACTTGATGTACTGTATTCATCAACCTTTGCAATAAGTTATTGACTCAAAAATGGCAAATATCTGTACCTATATTATAACACAGAAGAAAGCAGAGCATCATTATATACTAACTTGAGTGGAGGCAGAAAGAAAGATGGCCAGATTAAAATTTGATAAAGCAAATTTGCTGGTGCACTGATTTTTCGAACAATATGCCAAAACAGACTGGATTATTTTACTCATAGGAGTGACTGGCAATAAGTTTATGTGGAAACCAGCTTTTGTTTAGATTTGTGATATTTGACACCTTTTTTGGGGGGGGTATAATTTTGTAGGGAATATCTTTATCAACACTAGGCTCCATCCTGGGTAATGTGGCAACCAAGCTATTGCTGCCACCTTCTGAAGTTTCTCACTAGGTACCAGGGATTGGACATGCTCCTGTGAAAGGGGCATCTGGAATAGTCCAGGAAGAGGGTCCCAAGCTGTGGTCGAGATTTGTTTTTTATTTTTTTGACTGATACACCAAAAAAGCAAAAGCAAAAAGCAAAGCAAAACAAGAAATACAAGCCAAATCAAAATATTGACATCATTAATTAAAAATCAATAACACAATAAGTGGTCATTGGACTCAACCGGACCTCCCGTCCCCCCCTTATCTCAATTATTTATTATTTGTTGCCAATACACATTTTTGTCTATGGGGGTGGGAGCTGGGTGGGGATTTTGGGAACCATTGGTCCTGACCAAATGAACATGCGTGCAGCTATAGTGGTACCTCAGGTTAAGAACTTACCGGTAATTCGTTCTGAAGGTCCATTCTTAACCTGAAATTGTTCTTAACCTGAGGTACCACTTTAGCTAATGGGGCCTCCTTCTGCCGCTGCACCGCCTCTGCGCAATTTCTGTTCTCATCCTGAAGCAAAGTTCTTAACCTGAGGTACTATTTCTGGGTTAGCGGAGTCTGTAACCTGAAGTATCTGTAACCTGAAATGTAAAGCGAGGTACCACTGTATAGTGTAGCTTCTCTTCACTCCCCTCCCCTAATTTGGAACTAAGAATGCAAGGAACTTGGCGTTGCTTTTTTCCCTACAGCGCAATGCTGGAAGGTAATGTTACCTATGCTGCAATTTCTACAAGCAACAAGACTGAACATTCTCTCTATCTTAAAGAAATCTTGGAGGGTTTTGTCATTCTCTCTGAAGAGGTACTAGAAGAATGAAAGGATGTGTGCTCCCTTTGAGAAGGAAACATTCTACATGACCTTTTTGTAGCATCTTCCAATGTATCACTTAGGCAGATTGCTCAAGGACAACAAGCTTCAAGAAGGCAAGGCATATGCTGACTTAATTAAACAACCATACTCGAATTTATTAAGGGGTGTTTACAAGGAGATGAAAAGAGAACCCTTGAACTCTTAGCCCGAATCTTCTGAAAAAGGTTTAGTGGGTATGTACACATTCGTGACTTGAATGAAACATGAGGTTGTTTCTCCCCTTTCTGGCAGTGAAAAATGGAAAAACAATGGTATGTTTAGCCCGGTCAATCTGTTGTGAACAAGTAATTGAGAGGAAAATAGCAGAGGGTTGCTTCAGAAGTTGCCTTTTGTATTTGGAAACAGATTCTTTCCAAAATCCATACTCTTAAAGCCACATATGAACAGCATGTACAAATTGTTTTGTTGTTTTTTTTACCTGTATTTTTGTGTTTCATTATGTTTTGATCTTGTACATTCCTTTGATGGCTTTATGCTGTGAATAAATTTGAATAATAATGATGACAACTTTTGGATATGTTGAAAACCAGCAGCAGCAGCAGCAGCCCAGAAAGGGACATTTGGTGGTATGTAGTAGTAGTAGCAGTAGTAGTAGTAGTAGTAGTAGAAGTAGTTGTGTGTTACATGTTACATTTTATGTACATACAGTACAATGCATATGCCTATTATTAAAATTGTTGTTGTTTGAAGTTTGGTTTCATTATTCAAGTTTTGTTCAAAATATTCTCTTATTGTCTTTTTTGTTTTTTCCAAAAAAAAGTTGATCATCCAATATTTCTTCATTCAATCTCCACCGAAAGGTGGACAGGGTATCTCTTTGTATTTCCATAATTATAGAATTATGATCTGACAATATGCTTGGATCAATTTCAATTTTCTTAATTCATGGTTCCAGTTCCTTAGAAACTCAAACTGCATCCAGTCCGGCGCTACTTCCATGAATGTCCATTTATGAATACAGTGGTACCTCGGGTTGCACACTGGGTGCCGTTCGCAACCCGAACAGTGCTCAACCCAGGCGGCAATCTCGTGTTTTCGCACATGTGCGGACGGCGCAGAACGCTTCTGTGCATCCACGGACCGCACAGACATGCGCAGAAGAGTCCGCGCTCCGTGTTTCACTTCTGGGTTTGCAGAGTACGCAACCCAAACGTACTCAACATGGAGCGTTTACAACACGAGGTATGACTGTATAGACACTTAAATGACAAGCTAAGTCCATCCACTTATAATTGCCTAGTTGGAAACAGGACCCTCCATCATCTGTTAAGCCTTACTAAGTAGGGGACCCCAAGAATTGGAGGTGACTCAGATCATCACACAGACAGACCCCACCTCAAACTTGCTCCAATCTGTACAACCATTTCCTGACCCTAAACATGTTTATACGCAAATGTTTCAAGGAATTTAATGGGATTGGCTCTCCCATGAGCTCAGGACTTCACTTAAGATAGCCACCACTCCACTACAGTACACTTGCAGCTTACATCAGATAGGGTTGCCATATGCCCAGGAATTACTGGACCTGTCCCCTTTTGGAGGTCCTACATGCCCATCCGAGGGAATGTTACATTTTAAAGCAAATGTACTGAACCTGGGGTTTGTTTGTGTATTACCGGTAAAAATTGGGCGCTGGTGTCTCTGGTTCAGGCTCTGGCATGAGCTGCTTGGGCATAGCAGCAGCGGTGGCAGCAGGGTTATCAGGCAATTGCCCTAAAAAAGCTCAACCACTTTTAGTGTCCCGATTTCCCCCTCTTGAAATACGGCAACCAACTCTACATCAGCAAAACTAAACTTCTAGCAGTAATGTGGAAAACAACAATTGCAAGGGGAACACAAAAGTCACAACTACTAAATTGATTTCAAGAAACCATCACCACTAAACATTTACAGTATATATGTCACACTTGAGGATGCCCTCACCTTAGTGTGTTGAAGGCACGAATCAACACATGACAATAGTGGAGATACCATAATTACTTTATTTGGCCCATCCCACATCCTCTCTCCCACCCACAAGGCACAATCATGTTGTCAGAAAGAGGATTCCATACACCCTTCAGTAACATCGAATGCCACAGTTTGCCGCATTATGCGTGGTACAATTTATGCCTATGTAATGACCTGAGGCTCCAGCAGCTACTTTCTTTGTGACGTACATCCCATACATTTAACACACATTTAAAGCACAACGGCTCCCCCACAAAAGAATTCTGAGAACTTTAGTTTGTTAAGGGTGCTGGGGATTGCAGTTTTGTGAAGGGTAAGGTACAGCTCCCATGGTTCTTTGGGGGGAATTCATGTGCTCTAAATGTGCTTTGAATGTGTGGTGTGGATGGGAATCAAGTCAGAGACTGCAGAGACACTAGTTAAAGAGTCAGACCAGGTTCTTGACTCTAAGCCTGATGCGGGGAGTGTCACTAAACCTAAGGCTAGCAGGCAGGACCCCTCTGGACCAGATCCAACTGCACCAAAAGTCTAAAGTAATATAAAACAAAACATGAATCTGTCAGTGCAGAACATCAGGAAATATCAAAATTGAAATCCATGATGTTCATAGCAGCCAGAAAGTTTTGTACAGTATTTCTTTTGTGCTTGCATAAGCAATAAAACAGTGCCAATCTGCCACAAAAGAATCTTCTTATTTTGTTACTTTAGCCAGATGTAAATTATTTTCCCTCCAAAACGAGTTGCCAATCCATCTTCTGCCACTTAATTTACATGGCATCCTCTAGGTCCTTCCAATATTGAGCAACAACGAGCCAGGTAGTTGCAAGAATAATAAATTTGAAATTACAACCCCATATTGTTGTTTTGAAAATCCTGGCCAGTTCCCAAGATTTCAACAGCTGCTGTCCAGTCATTTTGGTAATATTTGCAAAGACCATATTCCAAAATGGCAACGCCTTTTTGACAAGTCCACCACATATGCTGGGATGACCCCAGTGCCTAAATTATTTTCAGCCCTCCTATCCCACTCCTGGGGGGGGGGGAAATCAGGGTGTGGGGTTTGGGATGCTGCCTTGCCTTGCCCTGCCCTGATAGTCAGCTGGCTCATGGAGAAGCACAGGCGCCAAAAGACAGGCGAGTCAGCTGGCAGCTGCTCGCTCTCTTCCCTTCTCACTCCCTTCCTCCTCCCATGCTTACCTCAAGCCACCAAGTCAATGGCAGCAGGAGACAGGCATTGACAAGTCCCCTGCCTCTGCTCCAGCGGGGAAATGCATCCCTTGTGCACAAGGGCTCTTCTTAAGGAGTGCTTAAGTGCTGGCTCCTCCTGCCTGCTCTGCGGTGGCGACTCAGAGGGAAAGCAGACCATATTAACTATTGCCCTTCTTTTTTCTTCCCTTCCCTTCAGAGGAAGCTACCTTCTCCAGAATTAAAACCATCAGCCTATCTACCACAATATTGACTGCACTGAGGAGTCTTAATAAATAAGCTTTGTGCTCCCACAATCTCAGTTGTGGGATTCCCTCCCCACAGAGGTATACCCTGCTTTTTCACTATACAGTGCTACCTTGGTTCTCAAACCTAATCCGTTCCGGAAGTCCATTCCAAAACCAAAGCGTTCCAGAACCAAGGCATGCTTCCCCATAGAAAGTAATGCAAAAAGGATTAATGAAAAGTAATGAAAGTAATGCAAAAAGGAGGGGCCGCCGCTTGTCACCCCCATGCACCGCCGCTCGCTCCGTCGCCGTGGGAGCAGCAGCGCAGTGTGTGTGTGGTGTTGCTGCTCCCGGGGCGACGGAACGAACGGCGGCACGTGGGGTGACAAGCGGCGGCCCCTCCCACCACTCCCATGCGCCGCTGCTCCCTCCGTCACCCGGGAGCAGCAGCGCACGGCCCACCTCCAGCCAGTGGCGAAAAAAGCCGCTGAAAGAGGGGGCTTTCCCCCTTTCAGCGGCTTTTTTCGCCGCTCCATTCCCTGCCCGCTGTGCTCAGGGAGCGGAGCCCCTGGGGAAAGGACAGGGGCAGGCCAGCGAGGGGAATGACACTCCCCTCGCTGGCCCAACCCCTCTCCTTTCCCTGGGACGGCTCCGCTCACGGAGCGCAGCAGGAGGGGGCGGGCCAACTGGCCCGGGCGGAGGCGTCGTTCCGTGCGCATGCGTCATGACGTCATGCGCACGGAGCGACGCCCCGCCCCCATGGGTGCCGCTTGGCTTGCCGCCCCCGGCAGCCCAGCGGCTAGCTACGCCCCTGGGGGGGCGGACACAATTTAGCAGCGCAACAAGAAACACAGGGGGACTCTAAACGGTTTGGTTTCCGAAATAAAAGTTTGAAAACTGCAACACCTACTTCCAGATTTGGAGCATTCAGGTTCCAAGTAGTTCGTGAACTAAGCTGTTAAAAACCGAGGTCAAAGTGTGCATCCCCCCCTCTCAAATTCCCAAATGTTCTTCATAAATTCCATATTTAAAAACAGAATCAACTTCCCATTCTATTTTCCGTGATGTTTTTCTTATTCCCCCCCTTAGCTGCACCTCCGTCTTCCCTTTTTTAAAATGTAGTCATAACACAATAATCTTTCATTTTTCTGTTGCCTGTAGTTGACAAAAGAGAAGAAAGGACCTGCTGGTGGCTTCACACCGCCCTACTTGGGGGATCCTCCTCGACCTGGGCATCCGGCACCTGCGCTATGCATGCTACCTGCTGGCGGCGCTGCCTTTCGCCCACATGGCCAACGAGGCTTCACACCGCCTTACTTGGGGGACCCTCCTCGACCTGGGCATCCGGCACCTGCACTTTGTGTGCTACCTTTGCTGCCTGAAGGCCCCATCCTTCGGGCCACTGGAGGCCCGCCACCACACAACCCAGCACGCCTCCATCAGCTGCGGTCAAAGCTCCTTCATGGTGGTGCCCAGCAGGAAGGGCTCATGGATGCCCTACGACTCGTCAGGGCTGGTGGGCAGCACCCTGAGGCTGACCATCATAGAGGTGCCCCACCTGCTGGACCTCAAAAAGAACACCCAGGTGTACACCTTCGGCAATGCCCTGGCCTGCCTCAGAGGGATGGCGCTGGCGCTAGGCCTGGTAATATTATAGGCCCTGGACTTCCCGGCCGAGCTGCTGCCAGTGGGCTTTGGCGTGGTGGGAAGCGGGGTGTGCTCGTCAGCCATGCCCCTGGACCCATTTTTGTGGACCTCTGTGGCGGCAATCAACACCCTGCCCCACCTGCAGGACTTGACCATCTCCCTGCCCTGCCGCGGAAGGATGGCAGCCAAGCCACTGACGGTAGCCTTCTTCTTCGGCGGGGTAAAAAACGTGGAGAGCTCACCAGTCATGCCCCTGGACCTGCACCTTCCGCAATGCCCTGGACTTCCTAGCCAAGCTGCTGCCGGTGGCCTTCCTTTCCGGCGTGGTGGAAAGCCAGGTGTGCTCAGGGGCCATGTTCCAGCAGCCAATCATGCCCCTGGACACCTGGACCTGGTTGGCGGCTTGTTGGGAGTAACCTGCTCCAACAATAGAAGGTTGTGAGCAGGGCCGTCTTGAGTATATCTGGCGCCCTGGTGCGAAGATCCCTCCAGCACCCCTGGCCTGGCTCGGAAGGATGGCAGCCAAGCAACGGAAGGTAGCCTTCCTCTTCGGGGGGGGGGGGGGAAACGTGGGGTGCTCACCAGCCATGCCCCTGGACCCATTTTTGTGGACCTCTGTGGCGGCTATCAGCACCATGCCCCACCTGCAGGACTACACCATCTCCCTGGCCTGGCTCGGAAGGATGGCAGCCAAGCCACTGACGGTACCCTTCCTCTTCGGCGGGGTGCTCACCAGTCATGCCCCTGGACCCCTTTACCTGGACCTCTGTGGCAGCTATCAGCCCCATGGGGCTAATCAACATGGCGGTGCCCCACCTGCAGGACCACACCATCTCCCTGGCCTGCCTCGGAAGGATGGCGCTGGCGCTTGGCCTGGTCATGTTCTGGGCCCTGGACTTCCCAGCCAAGCCACTGATGGTGGCCTTCCTCTTCAGCGGGGTAGAAAACGTGGTGTGCTCGCCAGTCCTGCACAGGCCTGTCGTGCCCCTGGACCCCTGGACCTGCACTTGTGTGGGGGCTATCAGCATCCTGCGGCTGATTATCATGGCTGTGTCCCACCTGCTGGACCTTAACAAGAACAGCCAGCAGTACATCACCTTCGGCAGGGCCCTGGCTTGCCTCAGAGGGATGGCGCTGGCGCTTAGCCTGGTCATGTTCCGGGCCCTGGAATTCCTAGCCAAGCTGCTGCCGGTGGCCTTCCTCTTCGGCGGGGTAAAAAACGTGGGGTGCTCACCAGTCCTGCCCCTGGACCCCTGGACCTGCACCCAAGTGTACACCATCAGCATTGCCCTGGACTTCCTAGCCAAGCTGCTGCCGGTGGCCTTCCTCTTCGGCGGGGTAAAAAACGTGGGGTGCTCATCAGTCCTGCCCCTGGACCCCTGGACCTGCACCCAAGTGTACACCATCAGCATTGCCCTGGACTTCCTAGCCAAGCTGCTGCCGGTGGCCTTCCTCTTCAGCGGGGTAAAAAACGTGGGGTGCTCACCAATCCTGCCCCTGGACCTGCACCCAGGTGTACACCATCAGCATTGCCCTGGACTTCCTAGCCAAGCTGCTGCCGGTGGCCTTCCTCTTCAGCGTGGTGGAAAGCCAAAAGACGCACCCGGCTCTGGTGTGTGCCGTGGTGCTGGCGGTCCATCATGCCCATTATCATCTGGGCGGGAGTCATCGTTGGGAGCATTCCCATCACCACACTGCCAAAGATGACGAGGCCAAAATTGATCAGCTGAGAGAGACTTCCGGCGGAGCTGCAGCCATTGTAAGGAGCGCGAAATCTCCTCCTGGAGTTTCCAGCAGTGCAGGGGGAAAAGAGGCCATACAAAGACTATGCAGACCTCATAACCTTGAGGGGGGGCTACCGCGAGGCACCTGGTACCTGGCAGTGTCCTTGGCTGCTTTCCAAACCCCCGGGTTCTTTTTCAAGGACTCGGGGAAGGATCGAGCGGCAGATGCGCGTGGGGTACATCATGGGCCCAGCGCTGTGCAGTCTCAGGCTCTGGATGAAAGCAGCCCGCTTCCAAAAAAAGAAACATCGATTTGGACTTTAAAGAAAGGTATCTTGAACATCCAGATACCTAGAAATCTTACATAAAATTAAGAAGAATTCGAAACGTTGTGGGGCGTAAAAGGTAAGTCCGTCCCAACAGGTTACGAGGTCTGCATAATCTTTACACAATCTCTTTTCTTCCTGTGCTGCTTGAAACGCCAGGAGGAGATTTCACACTCCTTACGATGGCCGCAGCTCTGCTGGAAGTCTCTCTCAGCTGAACAATTCTGTCATCTCCTCATCTTCGGCAGCGTGGTGATTGCGATGCTCCCAATGATGACTCCCGCCCCAGATGAAAATGGGCATGACGGACCGCCTGCACCACGGCGCACACAAGGGCCGGGTACATCTTCATCATGGCGTAGCTGGCGCATGGGAAGGAGACCAACACCAGGAAGCAGATAGCCGCCACACAAGTCCAGGTCCCTGGGTCCAGGGGCATGACTGGCTGCTGCAAGAGGAACGTGGCTGGAGATTTTGAGCTCCTTACGATGGCTGCAGCTCCGCCGGAAGTCTCTCTCAGCTGAACAATTTTGTCACCTTGTCATCTTCCGCAGCATGGTGATGGCGATGCTCCCAACAATGACACCCGCCCAGATGATAATGGGCATGGCGGACCACCAGCACCACGGCGCACACCAGGCCGGATGTGTCTTCGTCATGGCGTAGCTGGTGCATGGGAAGGAGACCAACACCAGAGAGCTGATAGCCGCCACACAAGTCCAGCTCCCTGGGTCAAGGGGCATGACTGGCTGCTGAAAGAGGAACATGGTGGGAGATTTCGCGCTCCTTACGATGGCTGCAGCTCCTCCAGAAGTCTCTCTCAGCTGAACAATTATGTCATCTCGTCATCTTCTGCAAAGCCCAGAACATACACAATGTCATATAAGAAATGGTGGATATTTTTGTTCTAACTATATAACTATATAACTTTGGGTAGCATTTTGACATCTTCAGCAATTCTGTTTCCATGTAGGATTTATGAAAGATATATGGCTGCCAATTCCATACAAATATTTCTAAATCCTTTTTCATCAGCAGGATGATCTCTATCACTAGGTTTAATTTTATGGACTCCCAGGACTCCCAAGAGTTCTTTGCTTGGTGGTAACGGTAAAAACTCAAGCAACTACTGCAAGTAATTCTCCCCCAAGAAGGTCCCCAGAATACGATGACCTCCCCACATACATCTTGGACCAATGGCTTGCTTGTCCCCTCCCCATTTGTTTTTCTATGCCATTTTAAAATGATATGCAGGAGCTCTTGGGTGTGTAGAAGGTTCCATCAAGCAATTACCAGAGCTCAAACTCTTGCCGCTTTTGCATTATTTTGTCCCCACACAGGGAGAGGAACTGAAGCAAGGAAGTACAAAGTTATGTAGAAAAAACGAGCGATATCTCATGCCTGCTTCAGAGGGAACCATGGGATGAGGAGCGTGAGGTCCTCCAAATGTGGCTGGCCCACCATCAACTCCGGCCATCCTCCAGTAACATCTGCAGGGACGTAGGTTCCCCACAGCTGACCTACATAGTTTATAATACACCATTCACCTTTACTCAAACTTTAGACACAGCCTACTATTCTGTATATGACATGGTTGAAATCATGTCACATTTAATAATTTAGCCAACATCAAGAATTAAACTTGGTCCACGTGAGATCGACCCACTCACCTGCCATTTCCCAGCCTGAGACTTTGCTGTCCCTGAATATCGATTTCACCCTTCACTTTTTCAATCTTCTCTTTGACTTCTTCTTCATTTACTTTTAACTCCTGCACTTCCCGGTGCAACTTTTCTGCCTCAAGGCAACTTTCCATGCTATGGATCTGGGCCACATATTCCTTCAGCTTGCTTTTGCAGTCCAAAATCCTGTGCCTGATCTCCTGGAGCTGCTCCTTCAGTTGCTTCTCATTTTCTTGCTTGATCTGGAGTTTGTTTTCCCAGAATTCCTCCTCTTCAATCTCTACCTCATTCCTTTTAATCTTCTGCTCCAGTTTGACAATTTCATCTTCCAGGCTGTGATTAAACGTGCTCCCAGTACTTGCCTTCAGCATCATTTGAATCCAGCTGTTTCTCAATGGACTGCAGCTTCTCCGTCTCAAAATGAATGAGCTTCTTCAGCTCATCAACTGTTGCCTTGCAGTTGAGAACTTTCTGTTTGAACTCAGACTCTTTGACTTCGCCAAAATGTCCATTAATCCTTTTGCCCCTCCTGTGAAAGTCAACAATTTCCTTTTTGGTTCCCTCCTTTTTATCAGCTTATCATTCTGAGGCCTTAACTTAGCCAGCGGAGGTAACCTCTGACGCTCCAAAGTTCTTTCTGGTATCCGATCAACACTGTCTGAAGTTGGCCTCTCACTGAGAGATGGCCCAGTATGCCACAATACTAACTGCACAGCACTTGAATATTGCCCCCATTTGTTCTAGGTAATGATAGGATTCTCATGAGGTGCCAGGTGTCTCTCTGTGTCTCTCCATTTTTCTATCAAGGTATACCTTCTTGTGCAGCCTAGAAAAGAAAATACAATAATGTCTGAAACTTTGGGTAAAATATCTAGAACAGTCCAGTAGAGGGTGCCATTGCACAATGAGAGGCATAGGGCAGTCAAGTCAAACCAGGGCTTTTTTCCCTAGAAAAATAGGTGCTGGTACTCGCCATGAAGTTTTTACACTTTTTAACAACAAAAAAGAGGTGCCAGTATTGCATACCCCTGAGTAGCCTCTGAAAAAAAAGGATTGAGCCAACCATATTATCAGTGTAGGCTGAACCCATATAGCCACCTATTTATGAAAGCTAAGGAAGACACCATCTTTAACTGATGCACTGCAGCCGGCTTATTGGATGACAAGTACTGTGAGCTTTTTAGCATATTGTTCCATTACAATGGTACCTTGGTTCTCAAACGCTTTGGTTCTTAACCGCCCGAAACCTGGAATTGTTCCGGTTTTCAAACGTTTTTCGGAAGCCGAACGTCCGATGGGGCTATCAGCTATTGTTTCTGGGGCACCTGCACCAATCAGAAGCTGCGTCTTGGTTTTGGAACATTTCGGAAGTCAAACGGATTTCTGGAATGGATTAAGTTTGGCGCTTTTGTTTTTGCTATTTATTTTGCAGTTTTTGTTTTTGAGGCTCTTTCGGTTAATTTGTTTTTGTGACTGTGTGGAACCCAGTTCAGCTAACTGATTGATTGATTGATTGATTGTGTGACTGCAGAAATGGATAAAAGTCCCCCATCCAAACAGTGACTATCATCAGTGCAGGTGAGCCTCACTCCCCTCGCAGACAAAACAAAATAAAATAAAAAATTCCTTCTACTAGCACCTTAGAGACCAACTATTATTATTATTTTTTTGTTTTGACTATGGCAGACCAACACGGCTACCTACCTATCACCTCACAGAGTGTTTGTTGTGGGGGAGGAAGGGAAATGAGATCATTAGCCACTTTGAGACTCCTTAAGGGGAGCGAAAAGCAGGATATCAGGTCCAAACTCTTCTTCTTCTTAACTAACTACAGTATCCAGAATTCTTTGAGGCGGCGGGGTGTGTGTGTGTGCTTTGGATTTGTGTTAAAGGTACAATGTGTACACAATCAAGGAAGTGTGAAACAAGGCAAATGCTCAAGCAGGGGTGTGCTCTGGAAAAAGTTATTAGGGACAAAGAGAGAGGCTAGAGAAGCCACGTTTGTACCCTGGGCCTGAGGTTATCCACCCCAGCAGTAACTTCTGTTTGTGATCAGAGGATCACAAAATTCCCCCGTTGCCATGATCCCACAGTACTATGGTAAACATGGAAACTCAATGTCCCAGAAGCTGAGCCTTTCTGCACCACGGGTCCATAGGGGTGGGGGGACATTTTTCAAAAGTTGCATGATTATTCCTCCTTCACCCATCACACTGGAACTCGTCGTTTTAGGAGCATTTGCTCCTTATTTTGTCATTTCCTAGCAGCCCGTTCTGCTGTTTTTTAATGTCTGCACTGGTGTCCTCATCTAACCTTGTGCTGCCAACAGTGCCAAGCTCATTCCCCTTCTCCTGCACATGTCTCTGTCCTCTATCCAATCAAGGAAGAGTTCAAGGACACATTGCAGCTAGGTGGGGACACTCAAGGCCTGCATACACAGTATACTTTAAAAGCAGATTTGAAGCACATTATTTCCCTCAAATAATTCTGGGCACTGCCGTTTGCACCTCACAGAGTTACAACTCCCAGAAGCCCTTTAGAAACTCTGATGCCCATAATTCTTTGAGGGGGGAAATGTTCTTTCGAGTGTGCTCTAAAGCCATAGTGTGTACTCAGACTAAAAGCACACACACATCACAGTCATGCCACAAACAGTTTGAACTAAGTTAAAGGCCCAGCTTAACAGGAATGTCTTAGCCTGCTGACAGTTTCGGTGCAGAGTGTGGCTCTCTTCAGAGAATATGCCATTGCAAGTTGAAAAGTTAGTGCAGGAACATTTGGAATATGGGAGAGTGGTGGCTGGTAAGACAGAAGGCAAGGAGACCAACAATTAGTGGAACATCAGCCAAATAACAAATTCTACTTTGGTCGCCTTCCTGCCTATGTGTTACATTCTGAAAAGGCAAACTTTAGTGTAAGGAGGAGGAACAAGACAGTGAGCTGGACCCCCTTGGCTGGTTGATAAGGAGGAGGATGGGATTGGCAAGACTGAGAGGTTGGTGATCTTGCACCCCTGGCAGAACCGTCCAGATTGAGCCCCCTAGCCACAAACAAATTAGCTCTTCTTTCTGCCTCTCCTCCACCCCACTACACCCTGGCAGTCATTCAATTCCTCACACACTTCACCTTGTAACAAATTATTTTTCGTAATGAATTCTGATTGAAGGAGGACACCAAGATGGGGAAGGCTGACCTAGATAACAGTACAGCGGTACCTCGGGTTACAAACACTTCGGGTTACAGACTCCGCTAACCCAGAAGTAGTACCTTGGGTTAAGAACTTTACCTTGGGATGAGAACAGACATCGCGCAGTGGCAGCATGAGGCCCCGTTAGCTAAAGTGGTACCTCAGGTTAAGAAAGGACCTCCGGAAAGAATTAGGTTCTTAACCCGAGGTACCGCTGTATTAGAGATTAGTAAGTCCTAAAAAGACTCCCATCAGAGCATTTACTACTTAACACTTCTATCAGCAGCTGCCTAACTGACCAACCGACACAACTGTCACATAGAGGCAGTTAGTCCTCTCTTAGAATGTTGGATTTGACTGACATGATAACTGCTCTCTGTTCTTGTCACCAGAGCATTGGGGACTATTCATATTGTTGAATGCCACCCCAACCTCTGAGAGGTGCCAAGTTCCAGGGGTGCTTACCTAGGTTTCGTGTGTCCTTTTGGAGGTGAGGCACAGCGGAGATATACATAACTTTAGCTGCTGGGCTTCCCACGTCCTGGAAAGTCGGCCTATGTGAAGAAAATGAGACTAGGCCGAGTAGATTAGGCCTTGCCTTGCCTTCGCCCCGCCCCCTGCCCACAGCCGATTGGCCAGCTGGGTTGGTGGCGGGGCGAAGGCAAGGCAAGGCCGAATCTACTCGGCCTAGTCTCAAATTCTTCACATGGGCCTACTTTCCAAGGCTGCTGCCTGTCCCACACACCCCCTTTGGGCCCCAATCCCTATCCGAAAAGCCTCTGTTATCCCCGAAAGTGGAGCATGAGCTGCTGCCCTGTTTTGCCCGTGCAT
This sequence comes from Lacerta agilis, assembly GCF_009819535.1. NCBI lineage: Eukaryota > Metazoa > Chordata > Lepidosauria > Squamata > Lacertidae > Lacerta > Lacerta agilis. The sequence goes on from NC_046321.1 coordinate 63,475,170, forward strand.
GGCGCAGGGAGGAGCAGCTCAGTGCCACCCTTGGCACTTGGCATGCCGGCCTCCCCTTTGCCCCCAGTCTTCCCTGCATGAAGCGAGGACCCCCAACCCAAAAAAAGCAGTTGTGTAATTAAAAGGTGAGAAAAATCAGCAAAGCTATTCTGTGGCTAATTGGCCAATTCCTTTAAAAAGGGTCTATTAATGAAGTTCACACTTTTGACAACTAGTCTGATGCTTTTGCAGAAAAATATTCCTAGACACGAGACTTTTATTTTTTAAGCCCTTTCAGTCTCCCATCTCGAGGCTAAGTACAGCAAAATGTGCATTCCCACTAGGAGATACAAACCGGTGTATCTACAATTTCCCTGCAGGTGTTTGTCATGAGCTCCTCAGGTCTGTCAGGATTGGGTTTGGATTGGCAGAATCTGATGCAGGAGGAAGAATTGGGCTGGGGGCTGAATGGTGAGAATTTGGGTTGTAAGAGGGGGAAGATATATTTGTGCTCCAACTTCAGTCACTTTAGAATAGGGAGGAGGGATGCCGGCTATCCCCACCCCCTCCTCAATCTTCCCTTAGAGCAGAGAACCTCAGTGGAGGCTGGGGAGAACCTCAGCAAGGAGGGAGAATGAACAGGAGGCAGCTGTGACTGAAGAGGAGCCTGAGTAGACTGGTGCAATCTTGTTACCCAGAACCAGGTGCCACCTTTGGAGATGGGAGCATAGCCACCCATCTCAACAGAGCATGTGTTCCTCCTCCTCCTCTGCCGACAGCGGCAGCTTTCGGACTGCTCGTTCCTCCTCCACCACCTTTGCCGGGTCATGGGGAGCACCAAAAATGCCCCACCAGAAGACTCAGCCAGCATTTGAAGTGGAGCAGTAAGGAGTCAGGCAGTACTTTGGACCCAGTGGATAGCATGTTGCCAGTAGCTGCAACTTCCAGAACAGATGCAAGGGTGAGCCCCACATAAAGCGCATTGTTCAAATAGAGCAGTGTTTTTCAACCTTTTTTGGGCAAAGGCACACTTGTTTCATGAAAAAAATCACGAGGCACACCACCATTAGAAAATGTTAAAAAAATTAACTCTGTGCCTATATTGACTATATATAAAGTAATTTTTCAATTTTTCCCACGGCACACCAGGCAACATCTCGCGGCACACTAGTGTGCCGCGGAACAGTGGTTGAAAAACACTGAAATAGAGCCTTGAGTTTTCCATGACTTACTAGGTCATCTTTTGCCATCCTTTTCCCCTCCCAAACTAAGTGAAATTAAGCCCAGTCGTGCTTATTTCTCCACCGATGAAATATTTGTTGTGGGATGATGGAGGTAGATTTCTGTAATTACTTCTTAAATGTCTGTGAATGGGTTTGAAAACCTTTAATAGTTCAAGAGAATTTCCACACCTTGAAAGCAACCAAGAGAAACCTGAATTGCCTGTGTGCATATATGAAGACTACTTGCCATATCTAATTTGATTCTGTATTGCAGTTTCCATTTAGTGCAAAGGTTCAGTTTCTCTATTGTATTGAGGAGTGGGCATCTTCACACTGATGCATGAAACATTTTTCCTCTTTATAGACTATTCTTGTTCAGTCATGGTATCCCATCACAGTGGCCACAAACTCAAGAGAACAAAAGAAAATCTTAGCAAAATATCTGCTAGAAACCTCAGGCACTTTAGAAGGTCTGGATTTCAAGAGACCATCACCACCAAACATTTACAGTATATATGTCACACTAGAGGATGCCCTCATCTTAGTGTGTTGAAAGCACGAATCAACACATGACAATAGGGGAGATACCATAATTACCTTATTTGGCCCATCCCACATCCTCTCTCCCACCCACAAGGCACATGATTGTGGTACAATTTATGCCTATGTAATGACCTGAGGCTCCAGCAGCAACTTTCTTTGTGACGTACATCCCATACATTTAACACACATTTAAAGCACAACGGCTCACCCGCAAAAGAATTCTGAGAACTTTAGTTTGTTAAGGGTGCTGGGGATTGCAGTTTTGTGAAGGGTAAGGTACAGCTCCCATGGTTCTTTGGGGGGAGTCCATGTGCTCTAAATGTGCTTTGAATGTGTGGTGTGGATGGGAATCAAGTCAGAGTCACTAGCTAAAGAGTCAGACCAGGTTCTTGACTCTAAGCCTGATGCGGGGAGTGTCACTAAACCCAAGGCTAGCAGGCAGGACCCCTCTGGACCAGATCCAACTGCACCAAAAGTCTGAAGTAATATAGAACAAAACCCTGCTTTTTCACTATACAGTGCTACCTTGGTTCCCAAACGTAATCCGTTCTGGAAGTCCATTCCAAAACCAAAGCGTTCCAAAACCAAGGCATGCTTCCCCATAGAAAGTAATGCAATGCGGATTAAACCGTTCCAGACTTTTAAAAACAATCCTAAAACAGCAACTTAACATGAATTTTACTATCTTACAAGACCGTTGATCCATATAAAGAAACAAGAAGCAATGTACTGTTACTGTAAAATAAATAAGACAGTATTGTAGATGATAAAAATGAGGAAAAAAAAATTCTTACCTGCACTGATGATAGTCATTGTTTGAATGTGGGGCTTTTATCCATTTCCACAGTCAGTCAATCAATCAGAAACTGAACTGGGATCTGTCTTCCCTTTTTTAAAATGTAGTCATAATACAATAATCTTTCATTTTTCTGTTGCCTGTAGTTGAAAAAAGAGAAGAAAAGACCTGCTGGTGGCTTCACACCGCCCTACTTGGGGGATCCTCCTCGACCTCGGCATCCGGCACCTGCGCTATGCATGCTACCTGCGCTGCCAGAAGGCCCCGTCCTTCGGGCCACTGGAGGCCCCCCACCACATAACCCAGCGCGCCTCCATCTGCTGCGCTCGAAGCTCCTTCATGGTGGTGCCCAGCGGGAAGGGCTCCATGCTGGTGCTCTGCATGGAGAACGGCAGCCTGACGGCCTACGTCTGGGCAGGGCTGGTGGGCAGCACCCTCTACTTCCCCGCCGAGCTGCTGCCAGTGGGCATTGGCGTGGTGGGAAGCTCGTCAGCCATGCCCCTGGACCCATTTTTGTGGACCTCTGTGGCGGCTCTCAACACCATGCCCCACCTGCAGGACGAGAACATCTCCCTGCCCTGCCGCGGAAGGATGGCAGCCAAGCCACTGACGGTAGCCTTCCTCTTCGGGGGGGGGACGTGGGGTGCTCACCAATCCTGCCCCTCGACCCCCGGACCTGCACCTTCCGCAATGCCCTGGACTTCCTTGTTGGGAGTAACCTGCTCCAACAATAGAAGGTTGTGAGAAGGGCCGTCTTAAGTATATCTGGCACCCTGGTGCGAAGATCCCTCCAGCACCCCTCGTGCTCCGCCTGGCAGGGCCAGGCACGGTGGCAGCTGAAAGGCGCAGTGCGGCGGGAACAGGGAGCCAAGCCAGGGCGCGGGGACCCCATCTGAAGCAGTCGTCACCGCCACCTCTGCCTCCAGCAGAAGTACGGGGGGGGCTGTCTGATCATCCACCGAGACTGGACGGAAGGTGTCTCCGGAGGAGGTGGGCAGGGCAGCAGTCCACCACCACTGGTGGCGGCAGCCCCGCCGAGCGCCCACCTGGAGTCGAGTGCGGCGCAGAAGCAGCACGAAAGGGCGGGCTGCGAAGGCAGAGAGGAGGCAGCCACGCTCGCTCGCCCTCAAAGCCGGGGCGGCTCGCAGGAGGAGTCGCGATTGGGGCCAGGCGGGGCGAAGGCAGGCTGGGCGAAGCTGCTCCGCCCTAGGGGGTCCCAGCCAGGCAGAAAGGGAGCGTCTGGAGGGATCGGCAGGACAGCAGCTGTGCGCGCGGGAGGCGTCGGAACGTATTCCCACATATCCACTTTCTTTATTTAATTATTTTAATAATTAATAAAAATTAAATTATAACCAAATACTGTTTCTGATTCATCTTTGTCATCCCCAAAACCGGATTCAACAAAAAAGGCTGTCATCCAGAGGGTGATAAAAAACTTAATATATTTGGCGTATAAATTAGCAAATATAAAACAATACAAAAACATTCAAAATTAGCAATAATAATGAGCATAACCAATGCCTTTAAACCAGGCAAATTTGGGAAATCAGATACTAACGTGATCCTTCAGATTTATACGAAAACAAATCTTTTTCAAAATTATATATATATCAGTTATTGAATATCCTATGGTCAACTGTTGCACAACCTTTCTCACTGTATCAACTTTTCAAGCAAATAATCAATAAACAATAATTAATAAGAAATAAGTTGAGATATTCCACAAACCCCTCCCCCCTTTTCCAAAAAATAAATTATATACAGTGGAACCTCAGTTGTTGAACGTAATCTGTTCTGGAAGACGGTTCGACTTCCAAAATGCCTCTTCCCCCATACTATGCAAATTAAGAACGCTTAACATCTATATTTATGTTTAGCACAGAATACTCAACATGTTCATTGCGCTGACTGACGATGATCTTGTTCTTTTATATCTTGTCATGTAAACAGTTTTCCTGACCTTATTTATCTTCTTTGTCTTCCACTCAAAACAGAGTTTTGCCAAAGTATTATTCCGGAGGAGGCATTGTGTGTGGATTGCTAACAAAAAAACAAAACAAAAAAACAAATCTTATGGGGGGGTTATTTGCTCTATTGTTACTTGATGTACTGTATTCATCAACCTTGGAAATAACAGTTATTGACTCAAAAACGTCAAATATCTGTATTGTTGAAGACATTTTAATTATTCTGTACCTATATATTCTGTACACACACACAACAGAGAAGAAAGCAGAGAGTCATTAGATACTAACTTGAGTGGAGGCAGAAAGAAAGATTGTCAGATTAAAATTTTATAAAGCAAATTTGCTGGTGCACTGATTTTTCTAACAATGTGACAAAACACACTTGATTATTTTACTCATAAGAGTGACTGGCAATAAGTTTATATGGGACACAGCTTTTGTTTAGATTTGTGATATTTGGCACCTTTTTTGGGGGGGGGTATAATTTTGTAGGGAATATCTTTAACAACACTAGGCTCCATCCTGGGTAATGTGGCAACCAAGCTATTGCTGCCACCTTCTAAAGTTGTTCACTAGGTACCAGGGATTGGATGTGCTCCTGTGAAAGGGGCATTTTGAATAGTCTAGAAAGAGGGTCCCAAGCTGTGGTTGAGATTGATTCAGGCAGTCTGCGGCGTTTATGTGGATTTGTGGTTGAAGATGGGAGGCAGCATCTCATTAAATACCCTTGTTTTGTTGTTGTTGTTGTTGTTGTTGTTTTGTATTTTTATTTACACATTTATGTATTTTGTGGCGCAACTTGAATACTATGGAATTCAAATGTACAATATGCAAGAAATAAGGGAAGCAATAAAAATACAATTACCGGGTACATTTTTTACAGCATCTAAAGCAGCACATTACCATTGCTAAAACAGGCAGAGAAAAGAATTAAGTGGTCCATCAAGGCTATCTTTCAGATTTTCAAATGCTCTATGGCGGTGGGAGTGGGGTGGGGAGTTGGGAACCATTGGTCCTGTCCAAATGAACATGCATGCAGCTACAGGTGAAACTCGAAAAATTAGAATATCGTGGATAAGTCCATTTATGTAAGCAATTGTTTTCATTAGCTACTGGAGTTTAATATATGAGATAGACACATGACATGCAAAGCGAGATATGTCAAGCCTTTATTTGTTATAATTGTGATGATTATGGTGAACAGTTGATGAAAACCCCAAAGTTGAAATTGTTAATTTGGGGTTCTCATCAGCTGTACGCCATAATCATCACAATTATAACAAATAAAGGCTTAACCTATCTCGCTTTGCATGCCATGTGTCTATTTCATATATTAGTTTCACCTTTTAAGTTGAATTACTGACAGAAATTAACCTCTCCACGATATTCTAATTTTTCGAGTTTCACCTGTATAGTGTAGCTTCTCTTCACTCCCCTCCCCTAATTAGGAACTAAGAATACCAGGAACTCAGCATTGCTTTTTTTCCTACAGCGCAATGCTGGAAGCTAATGTTACCTATCCTGCAATTTCTACAAACAGCAAGACTGAACATTCTCTCTATCTTAAAGAAATCTTGGAGGGTTTTGTCATTCTCTCTGAAGAGGTACTAGAAGAATGAAAGGATGTGTGCTCCCTTTGAGAAGGATCGCATGAAACATTCTACATGACCTTTTTGTAGCATCTTCCACTGTATCACTTAGGCAGATCGCTCAAGGACAACAAGCTTCAAGAATGCAAGGCATATGCTGACTTAAACAACCATACTCAAATTTATTAAGGGGTATTTACAAGGAGATGAAAAGGGAACCCTTGAACTCTTAGCCCGAATCTTCTGAAAAAGGTTTAGTGGGTATGTACACATTGGCGACTTGAAACATGAGGTTGTTTCTCCCCTTTCTGGCAGTGAAAAATGGAAAAACAATGGTATGTTTAGCCCGGTCAATCTGTTGTGAACAAGTAATTGAGAGGAAAATAGCAGAGGGTTGCTTCAGAAGTTGCCTTTTGTATTTGGAAACAGATTCTTTCCAAAATCCATACTCTTAAAGCCACATATGAACAGCATGTACAAATTGTTTTCTTGTTTTTTTTAGGGGTGGTTTTATTGCTTTTAGAGCTGAATTGATTTCATTCGTTTTTAGACCTGTGTTTTTGTGTTCCGTTATGTTTTGATCTTGTACATTCCTTTGATGGCTTTATGCTGTGAATAAATTTGAGTACCGGTAATAATGATGACGACTTTTGGCTATGTTGAAAACCACCAGCAGCAGCAGCAGCCCAAAAAGGGACATTTGGTGGTATGTAGTAGTAGTAGTAGTTGTGTGTTACATGTTACATTTTATGTACATACAGTATAATGCACATGCCTATTGTTGTTGTTTTTGTTGTGGTTTTAGATTTAAATACTGCCCTTCCTCAAAAGATCTCAGGGTGGTTCCAAAATAAAATTTAGGAAAAAAACAAGTAAATAAGTAAATCAGAACAGCAAAACAATACCCTCTTCTTCCCACAGATACATTTAAAGGCTGTGGAACATTAATCAGCCAAAGACCTGGTTGAAGAGGACCATTTTTGCCTGGCACCTAAAAATATGTAATGAAGGTGCCTAGCGCCCGTTCTCATGTTGCCACCCGCCTAACCTCACGTGCAGAACAGCCTCAGATGATGAACATAGAGTCCAGGATAGTTTATATGGGGAGAGGTGGTCCTTCAGGTTTTCCAGTCCTGAGCTGTTTAAGGCTTTATCGGTCAAAACCAGCACTTTGAATTGGGCCCGGAAACTAATCGGCAGTCAGTACAGTCGGCTCTATCCCACTGCTAAAGAGCTCAAGGTGGCATACATAATTGCCTTATAATTACAAATCTGTGAGGTAGGTTAAGCCGAGAACCATTGACTGCCTCAAGGTCACCCAGAGAGCTTCATGCCTGAGTAGGAATTTGACAGGAGCTTCCCAGAATTTTTGTCATCTTGGAAATGGTTTCAGAGCACGAGGGGTCATGGAACAACTCTAAAGTGTTGGGCTGTATCCAGTTGTGTTCCTCTGCCAAGGGAAGGTTCTTTGATCCCACAGAATCTGCCCTTAGCATAAAGGAAACATGGAGGGAGAAATTTGTTAGTGATTGTTTGTTTCAGCAACTCACAAACAAAACAGAAAAAAGAAAAAGACACGAGATAACACATAACAAAAAAAAAATCCACATATAATTACAGACAACTTTCCCTTTCCCCCTCACCACCCACCACCCCGTGTAGACTTCCAATCTTCCTTCTTCTGTCTTCTTAAAAATGTCTATTATTTTCGCATTGATTTCCAATTTTTATGAATTGTTCTCTCTTTTTCTGTATTTTCTAAGATTAATCAAATAATATGCATCTTGACATCTTTACCGCATGCACTACTTTACAATATTACCACTTGTTTTACCATACCAATATAATATCTTCCATCCTCGAGGTTTATCTCAGAATTTATATATTTAACATCTCTTTCCTATACAGTCCACAAACTTTCCCCATTCTTTTTGAAATGTTTCATCCCCTTGTTGCCTGATTTTCGCGGTTAGTCTTGCAATTTCTGCATACTCTGTTATTTTCTGTTGCCATTACTCCACTGTTGGGGAGGGGGAATTTTGTAACTGTTTCCTTCTTCCTTCTGTATTCCCAGCCGTCCAATTCCTATCACCCCCAGTGCAAATTCTAGGAAATTAGTATTGAGCACACTAAGCTTCACTTCAGAATGAAGGCATCAAGGACTGGGGCAGAAGTCAAGTACCCCTAAGTAAATTTCAAAATAAACAAGCATGGCGTAGAAAAGGCTCAATTAAATTAGGAGTTTCCAGACAGCAGGGGGTGGTAGGATCAAAGATCAACTCTCTCTCTCTCTCTCTCTCTCTCTCTCTGTGTGTGTGTGTGTGTGAGAGAGAGAGAGAGAGAGAGAGAGAGAGACTAATCCTTTGATTCAATCAGAGCTTTGGATCAAATATTGCAATTGTATTAGTTGGAAAACAAAATAAGCAAATCAGTGTTTTTTATGTAGATGCAAGTAAGGTTGCATGCAAGATAAAAGGCATGGCTAAGAGGCTTGAGTGAAGGAGAGAGTTGTTACTAGACCATGTGCTGGGTAATGCAATCATTCATGGCAGGAGCAAAGAAAGCTGGCCTGACAATCATGTCTTACAACAACAACAACAACAACAACAACAACAACAACAACAACAACAACAACAACAGCAACAATAAATAATAATAAATTTATTATTTATACCCCGCCCATCTGGCTGGGATTCCCCAGGCACTCTGGGCGGCTTCCAGCAGAATATTAAAATACAATGATTCATCCAGTATTAAAAGCTTCCCTAAACAGGGCTGCCTTCAGATGTCTGCTAAAAGTCTGTTTATTTAGTTGTTTATTTCTTTGACATCTGATGGAAGGGTGTTCCACAAGGCGGGCACCAATACTGAGAAGGCCCTCCGCTTGGTTCCTTGTAACTTTGCTCTCACAGTGAGGGAACCACCAGAAGCCCTTGGAGCTGGATCTCAGTGTCTGGGCAGAACGATTGGGGTGGAGACGCTCCTTCAGGTATACTGGGCCGAGGCCGTTTAGGGTTGTGTACTAGGGTTGTGTACACACTGTACCTTTAAAGCACACTCAAAGCACATTTCCCCCCTCAAATAATTCTGGGCTCTGTAATTTGTTAACAGTTGCTGGGAATTATAATTTTGTGAAGGGTAAACAACATGAGGTCACAAACATGTGTGCACAAACATGAGGTCACAAACGTACCAGCAACCTCACTAATTACTCTTACTGCTCCTTGGTGCCTTTATTTGAGAGAGAGAGAGAGAGATGGTAAGACTTGTTTTTTAAATTCTGTTTGTCATGTTGGTTATTTGCTTTTGGGACTGGCGGGCAGCACGGGGGTTGGTGGATGCTGCTACTCCATCCACCACCTCCCGCGCCGATCGCAAAAGCAGGCTTGACAGGGAGCCTTCGCTCCATAAGATGCACAGACATTTCCCCTTCCTTTTTAGGAGGGAAAAAGTGCGTCTTATGGAGCGAAAAATACGGTAGTAAAACAGAATGAAGCATCTTTTCAGAGCTGTTAGGAAAAAATATACTGCAATTCCGGATACATAGGTGCATAGGTTTTAAGATTAGGCCATGTTCGCCCTTAAGAGTGGGAATACTCATCTTACCTTCTAGGCAAACAAAACATAGCAAAGCTCTTTTTTCTCTCTCAACAATTTTTTATTACATTTTCTGTTCTACATTTTAGAATATTCATTTCAACAACCTTAAAATATCAATGACCTCCCTTCGTCTCTTTCCATGGTTCATTTTGCATAACATAAATCCCTGCATATTTTATATAAACTAAACCATTCAGTATTCCATTATTACATCCATCAAAACTTATTTACACCATGGAATTTGTCTTAATGCTGCCCACATTTTCAAATATACACAAATCTCCTCCATATATTCAATAAATATTTTCCAGTCTTCTTTAATATAATAATATATATAATAATTTATTATTTGTACCCCGTCACTCTGGGCAGCTCTCAATCAAGTGTTAAAAACAATACAGCAATAAATATTAAAAGCTTCCCTAAACAGGGCTGCCTTCAGATGTCTCCTAAAAGTCTGTTTATTTAGTTGTTTATTTCTTTGACATCTGATGGAAGGGTGTTTCACACGGCGGGCGCCAATACTGAGAAGGCCCTCCGCTTGGTTCCTTGTAACTTTGCTCTCACAGTGAGGGAACCACCAGAAGCCCTTGGAGCTGGATCTCAGTGTCTGGGCAGAACGATGGGGGTGGAGACGCTCCTTCAGGTATACTGGGCCGAGGCCGTTTAGGGTTGTGTACTAGGGTTGTGTACACACTGTACCTTTAATGCACACTCAAAGCACATTTCCCCCCTCAAATAATTCTGGGCTCTGTAATTTGTTAACAGTTGCTGGGAATTATAATTTTGTGAAGGGTAAACAACATGAGGTCACAAACATGTGTGCACAAACATGAGGTCACAAACGTACCAGCAACCTCACTAATTACTCTCACTGCTCCTTGGTGCCTTTATTTGAGTGAGTGAGAGAGAGATGGTAAGTCTTGTTTTTTAATTTGTGAATTTGAGGTTGCTTGGACTTGCTGGTGAAGGGCTAGTAAAAGAATTGACAAAAAATTAGTAAGTCTACAGCCTCTCCCAGTCCATCTGCCAACAGGAACCCTTTTAATTGCATGTTGTTGTTTGTTATGTTTGTTATTTGCTTTTGGGATTGGCGGGCGGCGCGGGGGTTGGTGGAGGAACTAGCGGGGATGTTGCTACTTCCTCCACCACCACCCCCGCACCGATCACTGATCGCAAAAGCAGGCTTGACAGTGGCATGAGTGGCTTGGGCTTGGCAGTTAAGGGTGCTGGGGATTGCACTTTTTGTGAAGGGTAAGGTACAGCTCCCATGGTTCTTTGGGGGGAGTCCATGTGCTCTAAATGTGCTTTGAATGTGTGGTGTGGATGGGAATCAAGTCAGAGACTGCAGAGACACTAGTTAAAGAGTCAGACCAGGTTCTTGACTCTAAGCCTGATGCGGGGAGTGTCACTAAACCCAAGGCTAGCAGGCAGGACCCCTCTGGACCAGATCCAAATGCACCAAAAGTCTAAAGTAATATAGAACAAAACCCTGCTTTTTCACTATACAGTGCTACCTTGGTTCTCAAACGTAATCCGTTCTGGAAGTCCATTCCAAAACCAAAGCGTTCCAAAACCAAGGCATGCTTCCCCATAGAAAGTAATGCAATGCGGATTAAACCGTTCCAGACTTTTAAAAACAATCCTAAAACAGCAACTTAACATGAATTTTACTATCATACAAGACCGTTGATCCATATAAAGAAACAAGAAGCAATGTACTGTTACTGTAAAATAAATAAGACAGTATTGTAGATGATAAAAATTAAAAAAAATAAAAAATTCTTACCTGCACTGATGATAGTCATTGTTTGAATGCGAGGCTTTTATCCATTTCCACAGTCAGTCAATCAATCAGAAACTGAACTAGGATCCGTCTTCCCTCTTTTAATATGTAGTCATAATACAATAATCTTTCATTTTTCTGTTGCCTGTAGTTGACAAAAGAGAAGAAAGGAACTGCTGGTGGCTTCACACCGCCCTACTTGGGGGATCCTCCTCGAACTCGGCATCCGGCACCTGCGCTATGCATGCTACCTGCGCTGCCAGAAGGCCCCGTCCTTCGGGCCACTGGAGGCCCCCCACCACATAACCCAGCACGCCTCCATCTGCTGCGCTCGAAGCTCGTTCAAGGTGGTGCCCAGCGGGAAGGGCTCCATGCTGGTGCTCTGCATGGAGAACGGCAGCCTGACGGCCTACGTCTGGGCAGGGCTGGTGGGCAGCACCCTCTACTTCCCCGCCGAGCTGCTGCCAGTGGGCATTGGCGTGGTGGGAAGCTCGTCAGCCATGCCCCTGGACCCATTTTTGTCGACCTCTGTGGCGGCAATCAAAACCATGCCCCACCCGCAGGACTTGACCATCTGCCTGCCCTGCCGCGGAAGGATGGCAGCCTTCCTCTTCGGGGGCGGAAAAAACGTGGGGCACTCATCAATCCTGCCCCTCGACCCCTGGACCTGCAGCTTCCACAATGCCCTAGAAGGTTGTGAGAAGGCAGTGCGGCGGGCGGGGACCCCGGCTCCCTGGACGGCAGCGCCACACGGAAGGTGTCTCCGGAGGAGGTGGGCAGGGCAGCAGTCCACCACCACCGGTGGCGGCAGCCCCGCCGAGCGCCCACCTGGAGTCGAGTGCGGAGGAGAAGCAGCGCAAAAGGGCTGTTTTATTTTCTTTTATTATTTTATTGACTAAAACTATTTGATAGCCAAATTCTCTCTTTTATTTTCATCTCCCCTCTGTCTCTCCTTCCTTTTTGGGTAAGATATGTGTAATATTGTGCATACATAGTTTTTGAACTGATCTGTATATAAATTGACATAGCTGGTGGGCTTGGAAGTGGGATTTTCCAGTACCCAGTTCTCCAAAGGGAAAGAGATAAGAGTTGGTTGCTTTGACCTTCAAGTTGGCTTTATTACAGCAATTGTTTTGAGAACAGCCATGGCAGAAAAAAGTAACAGATTATAGTAACAAGACAGAAAGCAGTAGAGAAGAGAAGAGCCTCAGCTCGGGAAGAAGCAGGAAAAAAACAGCCAGATCAGATTTGTCAGAACTTATGACTTTGCAGAATTTAAAAAGGGGGTGGACCAGGCTATGGAGAAACTAACTAGGGTAGTAAAAGCTGACATGGAGAATAGTACCGAAATACTCTCACAGAAATTTGATAAATTAGATGAAAAGGTGAATTCATTGGAATTAAAGACTGAAAAATTAGACATGTCAGCTGGAGAGGTAGAAGCTATTAAGACAGAACAAGGGGCAATGGCGGGGACAATGAGGGATCTTACTACGAGACAGAATGACCTCGAAGATCAATTTCTTCTTCTTCAACCCCGGCAAAATGTGAACACGGTTTGAATAAGGGGGTTACCAGAAAGTGAAAAAGAACAAGGCCTAGCTACATACTTGAGCAAGATCTTAGCTTTCTGCTGTCCTGGTCAAGTATCTCGAGTCCGTTGGCCTTAGAAAAGGTAACCGGCCAGTTACCTTTTATAAGGAAAGGCCAACAGACTCAAGATATTTGACCAGGACAGCTACTGGTCCACCTGCTTCTCCCCATCATGGAAGCAGAAAGCGGGTTTAGGGAAATGCCTAACCCTTTGAACACACACATTATTTTCACTTCCACATGGCGCTCCCCCAAAAAAGAACAGCTGTCTTCTTCTACCTCATTTTCTTAACTTTATTCTCCACAACAAAGCCCCAAGTGTGGTCGATCACACATGACGCACTCACCAACAGGGAAATGACACAAGCTGAAGGAAATGGCACTGCCACACAACACACAGCCATGTGATTTGTCTGTAACCTTTTTTGCAGCCGTGTGGAATAGAGCCTGCTCAGTTTGAGCATGCCTGTGAGGACTTTGCAGAAGAGGAATCAACTTTACTTCAACTATTACTCTGGGGTTGCGGCGCTCATCTCACTCTATAGGCCGAGGGAGCCAGCGTTTGTCCGCAGACAGCTTCCGGGTCATGTGGCAAGCATGACTAAGCCACTTTCTGGCAAACCAGAGCAGCGCACGAAAACACCATTTACCTTCCCTCCAGAGTGGTACCTATTTATCTATTTGCATTTTGACATGCTTTCAAACTGCTAGGTTGAAAGGAGCTGGGACTGAGCAACAGGGATTCGAACACACGACCTTTTGAACGTCAAGCCCAAGGCTCAGTGACGGGGTAGTTACACTTTTTTTTTAATCGGAGGGGCTCATTCACCCTGGCACAAGCCTCAGGGCGCTGCATGTCACATTCTCACACACTCTTGGCTGGCACTGGCACACTGGCACACACACGGAGTGTTAGAAACTCAGATATATTTAAGCAAGGTGCCAAGTGGCTCCTTAAACCAGGGTCACAGTTGCAAAAATAGAATACCTAGTTGCTAATTGGGGGGTAAGACGGTTCTAAAGTCTTATTTTTCAAATGATGGACTGACTGTGATTGATTCTCAGTTAAACATCTAGCTGCTTCAGAGGACAAACTTGAGCTGGGTTTAAGAACTTTGAGAACTTAAAAAAGAAAAGTCACTGGATCCAGGAACAGTCCACGTATATATTGATCCATTTCTACCTCTTTCTTAATGGTGACACAGATCATTTAAAATGTAGGGATATTCTTCACAACTGTGAGCAGGGCAGCGGGGTGGGCTATGTGAAGAGAAGCTACAATAATTAACTATAATGTTGTTCCCTGCTCCTGCTCAGGCTGCACAGAAGAAGCATTTTGGTTCCTGAAATTCATTTCAATTGTGCAGATTAAATATAACTGATAAGACTCCTACAGGATGGGACATTCGTGTGTGAAAACAGTAAAGATCCCAAGATCCCCAGGCATGTAGCTACAGATGGTGGAGATGCCAGGCACCATCCTGGCACCCAGGAATCTTCACTTGCTAATTTTGAACAACACACACACACACACACACACAGCTATCTCCTCAGCTGATCACCAGGGAGGGGGGGTTGCATTTCTGCCCCCCCCCCAGCTCAGGGTCTACTTTGATTTTCTTTTTCTTTTCTGCTATCAAAAACAGGGTCCTTGGCCTGAAACATACACTGGGGGGGGGAGGATTAGGTCCCTTAACTGGGAGTAAGACAGTAGGGTTTATGATACCATGCCATCCTCTCTAGATGTCAAACATTTACTGGCCAGAAATATGATGTAACATGTGATATCTACATACAGTATTTCCTCCATTGGGGGGGGGAACAAAGAACTGTGTGAACTGAGTACACACCTATGATATACAACAATTAGTTCCCTGTTGCATCATGTGTGGGATACAATGTCACCCCACACATTTAGGACATCTGCAGGATTCTTACTCATGTATTTGATCCAGACTATCATTCTTTCCACCAACATTTAAAAACCTTGTCTCTGGAAGGATGAGATTTTGAAACAGAAAACAGAATTAAATGGAATTCTCAGGATTTTAGCAAAGCAAAGCCTAGAACATACACAAGAGATATTTCATGTCATATAAGAAATGGTGGATATTTTTGTGCTAACTATATAACCTGGGGAGCCTTTATGACATTTTCAGCAATTCTGTTTCCATGTAAGAATGCAGTATTTATGAAAGATATGAGATATGGCTGCCAATTCCACACAAATATTTCTAAATCCTTTTTCATCAGCAGGAAAAGTATCACTAGCTTTAATTTTATGGACTCCCAGGACTCCCAAGAGTTCTTTGCTTGGTGGTAAAGGTAAAAACTCAAGCAACTACTACAAGTAATTCTCCCTCAAGAAGGTGCCCAGAATACGATGACCTCCCCACATACATCTTGGACCAATGGCTTGCTTGTCCCCTCCCCATTTGTTTTTCTATGCCATTTTAAAATTATATGCAGGAGCTCTTGGGTGTGTAGAAGGTTACATCACGCAATTACCAGAGCTCAAACTCTTGCCGCTTTTGCATTATTTGGTCCCCACACAGGGAGAGGAACTGAAGCAAGGAAGTACAAAGTTATGTAGAAAAAACAAGCGATATCTCATGCCTGCTTCAGAGGGAACCATGGGATGAGGAGCGTGAGGCCCTCCAAGTGTGGCTGGCCCACCATCAACTCCGGCCATCCTCCAGTAACATCTGCAGGGACGTAGGTTCCCCACAGCTGACCTACATAGTTTATAATACACCATTCACCTTTACTCAAACTTTAGACACAGCCTGCTATTCTGTATATGACATGGTTGAAATCATGTCACATTTAATAATTTAGCCAACATCAAGAATTAAACTTGGTCCACGTGAGTTGGACCCACTCACCTGCCATTTCCCAGCCTGAGACTTTGCTGTCCCTGAATGTCGATTTCACCCTTCACTTTTTCAATCTTCTCTTTGACTTCTTCTTCATTTACTTTTAACTCCTTCACTTCCCGGTGCAACTTTTCTGCCTGAAGGTCACTTTCCATGCTATGGATCTGGGCCACATATTCCTTCAGCTTGCTTTTGTAGTCCAAAATCTTGTGCCTGATCTCCTGGAGCTGCTCCTTCAGTTGCTTCTCATTTTCTTGCTCGATCTGGAGTTTGTTTTCCCAGAATTCCTCCGCTTCAATCTCTACCTCATTCCTTTTAATCTTCTGCTCCGCTCCAGTTTGACAATTTTATCTTCCAGGCTGTGATTAAACGTGCTCCCAGTACTTGCCTTCAGCATCATTTGAATCCAGCTGTTTCTCAATGGACTGCAGCTTCTCCGTCTCAAAATGAATGAGCTTCTTCAGCTCATCAACTGTTGCCTTGCAGTTGAGAACTTTCTGTTTGAACTCAGACTCTTTGCCTTTGTCAAAATGTCCATTAATCCTTTTACCCCCTGTGAAAGTCAACAATTTCCTTTTTGGCTCCCTCCTTTTTATCAGTTTATCATTCTGAGGCCTTAATTTAGTCAGCGGAGGTAACCTCTGATGGTACAAAGTTCTTTCCGGTATCCCGAAGTCAAAAATAAAGAATCCAAGAACTCTGGCCAGGCGGGAGATCAGTTTTAAAGTCTTCAAACAGTTTTATTATAGTATTGAAACAAATTCCAGTTGAAATAAATTCCAGGACAAGGCCCTGTTTCGCTAATTCTTTGTCAGCTGGAATGTTAAGAAATCCTACGTTAGAAATAAATCTTATAATACTTATAAGTACTTATATACATTATACCCTTTCGTGAAACCATTAGTTATACATTTTATACCAAACTAAATCCATAATTTACGCAGTATATAACTAACAAAGACAGCTTACCTAGATTTTCATGGTCAAGATGTACCAATTCTCTGTATGCACCTTGACCATGAAAATCCACCTCATGAGAAGAGAAGACTCCCTGGAAAGGACCCTGATATTGGGAAAGATGGTGGGCACAAGAAGAAGAGGACGACAAGTTGGACACTGTTCTCAAAGCTACCAACATGAGTCTGACCAAACTGCGGGAGTCAATGGAAGACAGGAGGGCCTGGCGTGCTCGGGTCCATGGGGTCACGAAGAGTCGGACACGACTAAACAACTAAACAACAACAACAACCACCACATAGGGATGTGTTAATCAGTTTGGGACTCCTTAGTTAAGAGGAAAATCATAACTACTCTCTGTCTTGTCACCAGAGCATTGTGGACTATTTATATTGTTGCATGCCACCCCAAACTCTGAGAAGTGCAAAGTTCCAGGGGTGCTTACCCAGGATTCGTGTTTCCTTTTTGAAATGAAGCACAGTGGAGATGGGGGTGTTTCCAGACAGCAGGGGGTGATAGGATCAAAGATCAACTCTCTCTCTCTCTCTCTCTCTCTCTCTCTCTCTGTGTGTGTGTGTATGTGTGTTTGTGTGTGTGTGTGTGAGAGAGAGAGAGAGTGTCTGTGAGTGAGAGAGAGACTAACCCTTTGATTCAATCAGAGCTTTGTATCAAATATTGCAATTGTATTAGTTGGAAAACAAAATAAACAAATCAGAGTTTTTTATGTAGATGCAAGTAAGGTTGCATGCAGGAAAAAGGCATGGCTAAGGGGCGTGAGTGAGGGAGAGAGTTGTTACTAGACCATGTGCTGGGTAATGCAATCATTCACGGCAGGAGCAAAGAAAGCTGGCCTGACAATCATGTCTTGCTACAACAACAACAACAACAACAACAACAATAAATAATAATAAATTTATTATCTATACCCCGCCCATCTGGCTGGGATTCCCCAGGCACTCTGGGCGGCTTCCAGCAGAATATTAATATACAATGATTCATCCAGTATTAAAAGCTTCCCTAAACAGGACTGCCTTCAGATGTCTCCTAAAAGTCTGTTTATTTAGTTGTCTATTTCTTTGACATCTGATGGAAGGGTGTTTCACACGGCGGGCGCCAATACTGAGAAGGCCCTCCGCTTGGTTCCCTGTAACTTTGCTCTCACAGTGAGGGAACCACCAGAAGCCCTTGGAGCTGGATCTCAGTGTCTGGGCAGAACGATGGGGGTGGAGACGCTCCTTCAGGTATACTGGGCCGAGGCCGTTTAGGGTTGTGTACTAGGGTTGTGTACACACTGTACCTTTAAAGCACACTCAAAGCACATTTCCCCCCTCAAATAATTCTGGGCTCTGTAATTTGTTAAGAGTTGCTGGGAATTATAATTTTGTGAAGGGTAAACAACATGAGGTCACAAACATGTGTGCACAAACATGAGGTCACAAACGTACCAGCAACCTCACTAATTACTCTTACTGCTCCTTGGTGCCTTTATTTGAGAGAGAGAGAGAGAGATGGTAAGACTTGTTTTTTAAATTCTGTTTGTTATGTTGGTTATTTGCTTTTGGGATTGGCGGGCAGCACGGGGGTTGGTGGATGCTGCTACTCCATCCACCACCTCCCGCGCCGATCGCAAAAGCAGGCTTGACAGGGAGCCTTCGCTCCATAAGATGCACAGACATTTCCCCTTCCTTTTTAGGAGGGAAAAGGTGCGTCTTATGGGGCGAAAAATACGATAGTAAAACAGAATGAAGCATCTTTTCAGAGCTGTTAGGAAAAAATATACTGCAATTCCGGATACATAGGTGCAATTATTATTTTGTTTTAAGATTAGGCCATGTTCGCCCTTAAGAGTGGGAATACTCATCTTACCTTCTAGGCAAACAAAACATAGCAAAGCTCTTTTTTCTCTCTCAACAATTTTTTATTACATTTTCTGTTCTACATTTTAGAATATTCATTTCAACAACCTTAAAATATCAATGACCTCCCTTCGTCTCTTTCCATGGTTCATTTTGCATAACATAAATCCCTGCATATTTTATATAAACTAAACCATTCAGTATTCCATTATTACATCCATCAAAACTTATTTACACCATGGAATTTGTCTTAATGCTGCCCACATTTTCAAATATACACAAATCTCCTCCATATATTCAATAAATATTTTCCAGTCTTCTTTAATATAATAATATATATAATAATTTATTATTTGTACCCCGTCCTTCTGGCTGAGTCTCCCCAGTCACTCTGGGCAGCTCTCAATCAAGTGTTAAAAACAATACAGCAATAAATATTAAAAGCTTCCCTAAACAGGGCTGCCTTCAGATGTCTCCTAAAAGTCTGTTTATTTAGTTGTTTATTTCTTTGACATCTGATGGAAGGGTGTTTCACACGGCGGGCGCCAATACTGAGAAGGCCCTCCGCTTGGTTCCTTGTAACTTTGCTCTCACAGTGAGGGAACCACCAGAAGCCCTTGGAGCTGGATCTCAGTGTCTGGGCAGAACGATGGGGGTGGAGACGCTCCTTCAGGTATACTGGGCCGAGGCCGTTTAGGGTTGTGTACTAGGGTTGTGTACACACTGTACCTTTAAAGCACACTCAAAGCACATTTCCCCCCTCAAATAATTCTGGGCTCTGTAATTTGTTAACAGTTGCTGGGAATTATAATTTTGTGAAGGGTAAACAACATGAGGTCACAAACATGTGTGCACAAACATGAGGTCACAAACGTACCAGCAACCTCACTAATTACTCTCACTGCTCCTTGGTGCCTTTATTTGAGTGAGTGAGTGAGAGAGAGATGGTAAGTCTTGTTTTTTAATTTGTGAATTTGAGGTTGCTTGGACTTGCTGGTGAAGGGCTAGTAAAAGAATTGACAAAAAATTAGTAAGTCTACAGCCTCTCCCAGTCCATCTGCCAACAGGAACCCTTTTAATTGCATGTTGTTGTTTGTTATGTTTGTTATTTGCTTTTGGGATTGGCGGGCGGCGCGGGGGTTGGTGGAGGAACTAGCGGGGATGTTGCTACTTCCTCTACCACCCCCCGCACCGATCACCGATCGCAAAAGCAGGCTTGACAGTGGCATGAGTGGCTTGGGCTTGGCAGTTAAGGGTGCTGGGGATTGCACTTTTGTGAAGGGTAAGGTACAGCTCCCATGGTTCTTTGGGGGGAGTCCATGTGCTCTAAATGTGCTTTGAATGTGTGGTGTGGATGGGAATCAAGTCAGAGTCACTAGCTAAAGAGTCAGACCAGGTTCTTGACTCTAAGCCTGATGCGGGGAGTGTCACTAAACCCAAGGCTAGCAGGCAGGACCCCTCTGGACCAGATCCAACTGCACCAAAAGTCTAAAGTAATATAGAACAAAACCCTGCTTTTTCACTATACAGTGCTACCTTGGTTCCCAAACGTAATCCGTTCTGGAAGTCCATTCCAAAACCAAAGCGTTCCAAAACCAAGGCATGCTTCCCCATAGAAAGTAATGCAATGCGGATTAAACCGTTCCAGACTTTTAAAAACAATCCTAAAACAGCAACTTAACATGAATTTTACTATCATACAAGACCGTTGATCCATATAAAGAAACAAGAAGCAATGTACTGTTACTGTAAAATAAATAAGACAGTATTGTAGATGATAAAAATTAAAAAAAATAAAAATTCTTACCTGCACTGATGATAGTCATTGTTTGAATGCGAGGCTTTTATCCATTTCCACAGTCAGTCAATCAATCAGAAACTGAACTAGGATCCGTCTTCCCTCTTTTAATATGTAGTCATAATACAATAATCTTTCATTTTTCTGTTGCCTGTAGTTGACAAAAGAGAAGAAAGGATCTGCTGGTGGCTTCACACCGCCCTACTTGGGGGATCCTCCTCGACCTCGGCATCCGGCACCTGCGCTATGCATGCTACCTGCGCTGCCAGAAGGCCCCGTCCTTCGGGCCACTGGAGGCCCCCCACCACATAACCCAGCGCGCCTCCATCTGCTGCGCTCGAAGCTCGTTCAAGGTGGTGCCCAGCGGGAAGGGCTCCATGCTGGTGCTCTGCATGGAGAACGGCAGCCTGACGGCCTACGTCTGGGCAGGGCTGGTGGGCAGCACCCTCTACTTCCCCGCCGAGCTGCTGCCAGTGGGCATTGGCGTGGTGGGAAGCTCGTCAGCCATGCCCCTGGACCCATTTTTGTCGACCTCTGTGGCGGCAATCAAAACCATGCCCCACCTGCAGGACTTGACCATCTGCCTGCCCTGCCGCGGAAGGATGGCAGCCTTCCTCTTCGGGGGCGGAAAAAACGTGGGGCACTCATCAATCCTGCCCCTCGACCCCTGGACCTGCAGCTTCCACAATGCCCTAGAAGGTTGTGAGAAGGCAGTGCGGCGGGCGGGGACCCCGGCTCCCTGGACGGCAGCGCCACACGGAAGGTGTCTCCGGAGGAGGTGGGCAGGGCAGCAGTCCACCACCACCGGTGGCGGCAGCCCCGCCGAGCGCCCACCTGGAGTCGAGTGCGGAGGAGAAGCAGCGCAAAAGGGCTGTTTTATTTTCTTTTATTATTTTATTGACTAAAACTATTTGATAGCCAAATTCTCTCTTTTATTTTCATCTCCCCTCTGTCTCTGCTTCCTTTTGGGTAAGATGTGTGTAATATTGTGCATACATAGTTTTTGAACTGATCTGTATATAAATTGACATAGCTGGTGGGCTTGGAAGTGGGATTTTCCAGTACCCAGTTCTCCAAAGGGAAAGAGATAAGAGTTGGTTGCTTTGACCTTCAAGTTGGCTTTATTACAGCAATTGTTTTGAGAACAGCCATGGCAGAAAAAAGTAACAGATTATAGTAACAAGACAGAAAGCAGTAGAGAAGAGAAGAGCCTCAGCTCGGGAAGAAGCAGGAAAAAAACAGCCAAATCAGATTTGTCAGAACTTATGACTTTGCAGAATTTAAAAAGGGGGTGGACCAGGCTATGGAGAAACTAACTAGGGTAGTAAAAGCTGACATGGAGAATAGTACCGAAATACTCTCACAGAAATTTGATAAATTAGATGAAAAGGTGAATTCATTGGAATTAAAGACTGAAAAATTAGACATGTCAGCTGGAGAGGTAGAAGCTATTAAGACAGAACAAGGGGCAATGGCGGGGACAATGAGGGATCTTACTACGAGACAGAATGACCTCGAAGATCAATTTCTTCTTCTTCAACCCCGGCAAAATGTGAACACGGTTTGAATAAGGGGGTTACCAGAAAGTGAAAAAGAACAAGGCCTAGCTACATACTTGAGCAAGATCTTAGCTTTCTGCTGTCCTGGTCAAGTATCTCGAGTCCGTTGGCCTTAGAAAAGGTAACCGGCCAGTTACCTTTTATAAGGAAAGGCCAACAGACTCAAGATATTTGACCAGGACAGCTACTGGTCCACCTGCTTCTCCCCATCATGGAAGCAGAAAGCGGGTTTAGGGAAATGCCTAACCCTTTGAACACACACATTATTTTCACTTCCACATGGCGCTCCCCCAAAAAAGAACAGCTGTCTTCTTCTACCTCATTTTCTTAACTTTATTCTCCACAACAAAGCCCCAAGTGTGGTCGATCACACATGACGCACTCACCAACAGGGAAATGACACAAGCTGAAGGAAATGGCACTGCCACACAACACACAGCCATGTGATTTGTCTGTAACCTTTTTTGCAGCCGTGTGGAATAGAGCCTGCTCAGTTTGAGCATGCCTGTGAGGACTTTGCAGAAGAGGAATCAACTTTACTTCAACTATTACTCTGGGGTTGCGGCGCTCATCTCACTCTATAGGCCGAGGGAGCCAGCGTTTGTCCGCAGACAGCTTCCGGGTCATGTGGCAAGCATGACTAAGCCACTTTCTGGCAAACCAGAGCAGCGCACGAAAACACCATTTACCTTCCCTCCAGAGTGGTACCTATTTATCTATTTGCATTTTGACATGCTTTCAAACTGCTAGGTTGAAAGGAGCTGGGACTGAGCAACAGGGATTCGAACCCACGACCTTTTGAACGTCAAGCCCAAGGCTCAGTGACGGGGTAGTTACACTTTTTTTTTTTTTTTAAATCGGAGGGGCTCATTCACCCTGGCACAAGCCTCAGGGCGCTGCATGTCACATTCTCACACACTCTTGGCTGGCACTGGCACACTGGTGCACACACGGAGTGTTAGAAACTCAGATATATTTAAGCAAGGTGCCAAGTGGCTCCTTAAACCAGGGTCACAGTTGCAAAAATAGAATACCTAGTTGCTAATTGGGGGGTAAGACGGTTCTAAAGTCTTATTTTTCAAATGATGGACTGACTGTGATTGATTCTCAGTTAAACATCTAGCTGCTTCAGAGGACAAACTTGAGCTGGGTTTAAGAACTTTGAGAACTTAAAAAAGAAAAGTCACTGGATCCAGGAACAGTCCACGTATATATTGATCCATTTCTACCTCTTTCTTAATGGTGACACAGATCATTTAAAATGTAGGGATATTCTTCACAACTGTGAGCAGGGCAGCGGGCTGGGCTATGTGAAGAGAAGCTACAATAATTAACTATAATGTTGTTCCCTGCTCCTGCTCAGGCTGCACAGAAGAAGCATTTTGGTTCCTGAAATTCATTTCAATTGTGCAGATTAAATATAACTGATAAGACTCCTACAGGATGGGGCATTCGTGTGTGAAAACAGTAAAGATCCCAAGATCCCCAGGCATGTAGCTACAGATGGTGGAGATGCCAGGCACCACCCTGGCACCCAGGCATCTTCACTTGCTAATTTTGAACAACACACACACACAAACACACACTGCTATCTCCTCAGCTGATCACCAGGGAGGGGGGGTTGCATTTCTGCCCCCCCCCAGCTCAGGGTCTACTTTGATTTTCTTTTTCTTTTCTGCTATCAAAAACAGGGTCCTTGGCCTGAAACATACACTGGGGGGGGGGGAGGATTAGGTCCCTTAACTGGGAGTAAGACAGTAGGGTTTATGATACCATGCCATCCTCTCTAGATGTCAAACATTTACTGGCCAGAAATATGATGTAACATGTGATATCTACATACAGTATTTCCTCCATGGGGGGGGGGGAGACAAAGAACTGTGTGAACTGAGTACACACCTATGATATACAACAATTAGTTCCCTGTTGCATCATGTGTGGGATACAATGTCACCCCACACATTTAGGACATCTGCAGGATTCTTACTCATGTATTTGATCCAGACTATCATTCTTTCCACCAACATTTAAAAACCTTGTCTCTGGAAGGATGAGATTTTGAAACAGAAAACAGAATTAAATGGAATTCTCAGGATTTTAGCAAAGCAAAGCCTAGAACATACACAAGAGATATTTCATGTCATGTAAGAAATGGTGGATATTTTTGTGCTAACTATATAACCTGGGGAGCCTTTATGACATTTTCAGCAATTCTGTTTCCATGTAAGAATGCAGTATTTATGAAAGATATGAGATATGGCTGCCAATTCCACACAAATATTTCTAAATCCTTTTTCATCACCAGGATGATCTCTATCACTAGGTTTAATTTTATGGACTCCCAGGACTCCCAAGAGTTCTTTGCTTGGTGGTAAAGGTAAAAACTCAAGCAACTAAATCTCCCTCAAGAAGGTGCCCAGAATATGATGACCTCCCCACATACATCTTGGACCAATGGCTTGCTTGTCCCCTCCGCATTTGTTTTTCTATGCCATTTTAAAATTATATGCAGGAGCTCTTGGGTGTGTAGAAGGTTACATCACGCAATTACCAGAGCTCAAACTCTTGCCGCTTTTGCATTATTTTGTCCCCACACAGGGAGAGGAACTGAAGCAAGGAAGTACAAAGTTATGTAGAAAAAAACGAGCGATATCTCATGCCTGCTTCAGAGGGAACCATGGGGTGAGGAGCGTGAGGCCCTCCAAATGTGGCTGGCCCACCATCAACTCCGGCCATCCTCCAGTAACATCTGCAGGGACATAGGTTCCCCACAGCTGACCTACATAGTTTATAATACACCATTCACCTTTACTCAATCTTTAGACACAGCCTGCTATTCTGTATATGACATGGTTGAAATCATGTCACATTTAATAATTTAGCCAACATCAAGAATTAAACTTGGTCCACGTGAGATCGACCCACTCACCTGCCATTTCCCAGCCTGAGACTTTGCTGTCCCTGAATATCGATTTCACCCTTCACTTTTTCAGTCTTCTCTTTGACTTCTTCATTTACTTTTAACTCCTGCACTTCCCGGTGCAACTTTTCTGCCTCAAGGTCACTTTCCATGCTATGGATCTGGGCCACATATTCCTTCAGCTTGCTTTTGCGGTCCAAAATCCTGTGCCTGATCTCCTGGAGCTGCTCCTTCAGTTGCTTCTCATTTTCTTGCTCGATCTGGGGTTGTTTTTCCCAGAATTCCTCCGCTTCAATCTCTACCTCATTCCTTTTAATCTTCTGCTCCGCTCCAGTTTGACAATTTCATCTTCCAGGCTGTGATTAAACGTGCTCCCAGTACTTGCCTTCAGCATCATTTGAATCCAGCTGTTTCTCGATGGACTGCAGCTTCTCCGTCTCAAAATGAATGAGCTTCTTCAGCTCATCAACTGTTGCCTTGCAGTTGAGAACTTTCTGTTTGAACTCAGACTCTTTGCCTTTGCCAAAATGTCCATTAATCCTTTTGCCCCCCTGTGAAAGTCAACAATTTCCTTTTTGGCTCCCTCCTTTTTATCAGTTTATCATTCTGAGGCCTTAATTTAGTCAGTGGAGGTAACCTCTGACGGTACAAAGTTCTTTCCGGTATCCCGAAGTCAAAAATAAAGAATCCAAGAACTCTGGCCAGGCGGGAGATCAGTTTTAAAGTCTTCAAACAGTTTTATTACAGTATTGAAACAAATTCCAGTTGAAATAAATTCCAGGACAAGGCCCTGTTTCGCTAATTCTTCCTCAGCTACATTTCCAAGGTCAAGGTGTACCAATTCTCTGTATGTCTCTGTTTCCTAGGATCTTAGCCTGCAGCCTCCTTTCAGTTCAGCTCACACACAACTGCCCAGGTTTTTGTCCTTCTAACTACCAGCCCACTCATTTGCCATCTGGAGCAGAGCAAAGTATTTGTTTATATGAATGTAGACGCTTAAATGGCAAGCTAAGTCCATTCTCTTACAATTGCCTAGTTGGAAACAGAACCCTCCACCATCTGTTAAGCCTTACTGAGAACGAGACCCCAAGAATTGGAGATAACTCAGAGCATCACACAGACGGAACACACCTCAAACCTGCAACAATATGTACAACCATTTCCTGACCCTAAATATGTTTACATGCAAATGTTTCAATTAATTTAATGTGATTGGCTCTCCCATGAGCCCAGGGCTTTACTTAAAATAGCCACCACTGCACTACAGTACACTAGCAGCTTACATCAGATAGGGTTGCCATATGTCCTGGAATTCCTGGACATGTCCTCTTTTGGAGGTCCTACATGCTCATCTGGGGGATTTTACATTTTAAAACAAATGTCCTGGATTTGGGGTTTGTTTGTGTATTAAAATTTTTGCGCTGGTGTCTCTGGTTCAGGCTCTGGCTGTGGCATGAGTGGCTTGCCCTTATCAGCAGTGGCGGCAGGGTTATCAGGTAATTGCCCTAAAAAGCTCATCAACTTTTAGTGTCCAGATTTCCCCCTCTTGATATACAGCAACTAACTCTACCTCAGCAAAACTAAACTTCTAGCAGTAACGTGGAAAGCATAATAACAACAATTGGAAGAGGAGCACAAGAGTCGCAACCACCATCTTGATTTCAAGAGACCATCACCACCAAACATTTACTGTATATATGTCACACTTGAGGATGCCCTCATCTTAGTGTGTTGAAGGCACGAATCAATACATGATAATAGTGGAAATACCATAATTACTTTATTTGGCCCATCCCACATCCTCTCTCCCACCCACAAGGCACAATCATGCTGTCAGAAAGAGGATTCCATACACCCTTCAGTAACATCGAATGCCACAGTTTGCTGGATTATGTGTGGTACAATTTATGCCTATGTACTGACCTCAGGTTCCAGCAGCAACTTTCTTCATAACGTACATACCATACATTTAACAGACATTAAAAGCACAACGGCTCCCTCGTAAAAGAATTCTGAGAACTTTAGTTTGTTAAGGGTGCTGGGAATTGTAGTTTTGTGAAGGGTAGGGTACAGCTCCCATGGTTCTTTGGAGGGAATCCATGTGCTCTAAATGTGCTTTGAATGTGTGGTGTGGATGGGAATCAAGTCACAGTCACTAGCTAAAGAGTCAGACCAGGTTCTTGACTCTAAGCCTGATGCGGGGAGTGTCACTAAACCCAAGGCTAGCAGGCAGGACCCCTCTGGACCAGATCCAACTGCACCAAAAGTCTAAAGTAATACAAAACAAAACATGAATCTGTCAGTAAAGCCCATCAGGAAATATCAAAATTGAAATCCATAATGTTCATAGCAGCCAGAGAGTTTTGTACAATATTTCTTTTGTGCTTGCATAAGCAATAAAACAGTGCCAATCTGCCACAAAAGAATCTTCTTATTTTGTTACTTTAGCCAGATGTAAATTATTTTCCCACCAAAACGAGTTGGCAATCCATCTTCTGCCACTTAATTAACATGGCGTCCTCTAGGTCCTTCCAATATTGAGCAACAACGAGCCAGGTAGTTGCAAGAATAGTAAGTTTGAAATTACAACCCCATATTGTTGTTTTGAAAATCCTGGCCAGTTCCCAAGATTTCAACAGCTGCTGTCCAGTCATTTTGGTAATATTTGCAAAGACCATATTCCAAAATGGCAACACTTTTTTGACAAGTCCACCACATATTCTGGGATGACCCCAGTGCCTAAATTATTTTCAGCTCTCCTACCCCGCTCCTGGAAAAAAAAAATCAGGGCGTGGGGCTTTGGATGCTGCCCTGCCCTGATAGTCAGCTGGCTTATGGAGAAGCACAGGCGCCAAAAGACAGGCGAGTCAGCTGGCAGCTGCTCGCTCTCTTCCCTTCTCACTCCCTTCCTACTCCCATGCATAACTCAAGCCACCAAGTCAATGGCAGCAGGATACAGGCATTGACAAGTCCCCTGCCTCTGCTCCAGCAGGGAAATGCATCCCTTGTGCACAAGGGCTCCTCTTAAGGAGTGCTTAAGTGCTGGCTCCTCCCGCCTGCTCTGCGGTGGCGACTCAGAGGGAAAGCAGACCATATTAACTATTGCCCTTCTTTTTTCTTCCCTTCCCTTCATAGGAAGCTACCTTCTCCAGAATTAAAACCATCGGCCTATCTACCACAGTATTGACTACACCAAGGAGTCTTAATAAACAATAATACCTATCGGTAAGCTATATTCTTACTTAAACCTTTGTGTATGATAAAAGAGCTAGCTGTTCCTTCTTTATTGTTACATTTCCAAGTCGACCCCAACCACCTCAATAAAGTCCCTGCCTATTCCATGGCTTTCCCTTGAGTTGCTATGGCTGTCTTCTACATGCTAGTGATCACTGTGGGAGCACATATGGCTTTGGGCTTTGCCAATGGACTGGGTTTGTGTGGAGGCACAATTTGTGTGAACCAGCACTTATTAAGCAGCTGACATTGGGGCTTGTGGGTTTCTGACAGGCACCTGTTTGGCCACTGTGAGAACAGAATGGTGGACCAGAGGAGCCATTATTAGGTTCTTATAAACAGGAACATCTATGTGTTTAAAATGATCCACACTGTTTCAAATAAATGGGACTTTGGAGCAGTTGGGCAGATCCAGACTGTACACTTCAAAAACATTCAACACACCCAACTTCCTCAAAGAATTATGGGAACCGTAGTTTGTTAAGCATGCTGCATATTGTAGCTCTGTGGGGGGGGGGGTTGGAGTACAATTCACAGGATAATTTTTTTGGGGGGGAATCATCTGCTTTAGATGTGCGGTGTGCACAAACATGAGGTCACAAACGCACCAGCAACCTCACAAGCTACAGTACGGGAAATAAGTATTTGATCCCTGGCTAAATTTGCCCTCTGATGAAGAAATGACCAGTCCATAATTTTAATGGTAGGTTTATTGTAGCTGTGAGACACAGAATCTCTGATTTTTGTCTTCTGGGTTTCTGGAGGTTTTCCTGTTGTTATTCTGTCTCTCACAGCTACAATAAACCTACCATTAAAATTATGGACTGGTCATTCCTTTGTCAGAGGGCAAACGGGCAAATTTAGCAGGGGAATCAAATACTTTCCCCCCTCACTGTACTCTCGTTGCTCCTTGGTGCCTTCATTTGAGAGACAACTCTTGGTGCCTGCGCATCTATGATAAGGTTAACCTTGCTCTATGGGAAAATATCAAAGAGAGACAAAGAGAATGGCTCTTTCTCATTTCTGAATTTCTGAAGCAGGTTCTTCAGAGGCAGAAGACCTTCATGGGAGGGGAAGACAGTATTTCAGAGCTAGGAGAACAAGGAATGACTGAAGGCGCGTGTGTGTGTGTGTGTGACCAAAAGGTACCCATGCTGTTGTTGCAGCCGCTGCTAATCTTCTTAGTCAGTTTCTTTTAGAGCAAGAAGCATGCTGTGGAGATGCTTAAAAAAAAAACAACATGCAGAGGGTGCCCTCGTACCTGACTGTTGCCGAAATGCGCTCCTCATTCTGCCCACACAAACATTGGGAGATTTTCTGTGTGAGGGGGAGGGCGTGCTATTTTTTATTTTTTATTACTATTTTCTATTATTTTCCTTTGGAAATTTCGTGCCCCTAAGATCTTTGCACCCAGGGCAACTGTCCCCGTGGCTACGCCACTGCTTGGTTAACACTAAGACTCCATTTCTGAGACTCGCTGCCCATCTGAGTAGGCAACCAGGCAGGTTTGGATATTCATCAGACTACAATTGGGGAATCTGGCTTTAACCCATAAATTGATGCTTGGGAAATGTGAGTTTTCAGTTAAAACAGCCCCAGCCTCTCCTTATCTGAAACTTATTTCCGGCCTCACAGGTGAGCTTGTTTAAAAACCAAGCAGGTGGATAAAAGCTGGTGGCACACCTTTGTAAATCAAAAAAATCTTTAATAAAACAATAATAAAAGCTGGTGGCAGATGTATGCCACTCGAACAGAGACAGCTGGCTTCACTTGCAATCTCCCTTTGTTTCCCCACCCTCTCTTGCAGATACCTGCTGGCTCCCAGTGATCATATGCTGTCTCCGCCCTTGGCGTCTCCCCAGCCCCCCCCCCCGACCTAGCAGCCTGGACCGTGGCTGCCCTCCTGCGTTTCTCTCCCCTGCTCCTGCCATGACGCCTGCCCTGGAACGCCTACCACCAATCCAGGAGCATGAAGGGCCTCCTGAGATGTGTGCAAACCTGGAGGCCACCTACAAGAAACGTCTGACCTCTGTAATTGCCAACTCACTGTACTCTCACTGCTCCTTGGTGCCTTCATTTGAGAGCCAACTCTTGCTCCTTGCGCATATATGGTAAGGTTATCAGATTGTTTTCAATGAATCCAGGGACACTTATTGTTTGCTATGTACATGTGAATGCCGAAAAAACTATAAATCCAGGGACATCTGGTAACCTTACTCTATGGGAAAATATCAAAGGGAGACAAAGAGAATGGCTCTTTCTCTTTTTTGCCTTTCTGAAGCAGGTTCTTCAGATGCAGAAGACCTTCATGGGAGGGGAAGACAGTATTTCAGAGCTAGGAGAACAACGAATGACTCAAGGGGGGGTGAACGAAAGGGGGGGAGATGCTTTAAAAGGGGGGGGTAGAACTGGTCGACAACTTTTGCACAGGGCACCACATGGGAAGAAGAATCTGTTGGTTCTTTTCCAAGGAGAACAAAGGGGCAAAGAGAGGAGAGGAGCACTGCTTGTGGGCAGGAGGAGGAGGAGGAGGAATTGAGGGTTTTATTTGTGGAGAAAGAGAAGCAGAGCCTCGCTGATTCTCCAGAGCCTAGAAAAGGTTGCCAACAAGCCAGGGGGGAAAGCAGCTTGACCTGCTCTTGCACAGATGGTTTAATATGCAGAAATCAACATAACAGTGCTCATTTGATTGGTTCACAAACTTCTTTCTTTGGGGCCATACTTTCAAAATAAAAAAATTGCAGCTCCGTCAGTAGTTCTCATTTCCTGGGAGTTACTTATTTTTCACCTAAATGGCTGAGTTGATCTCAGACTGGAGCTTGTGGTGCAATTGAAGAAAATGTTTTTATTAACGTCGTCTTTGAAACTCATGCTATATGCCTTTCCATGTTAAGCTTAATCAAAAGCCATTGTGCTCAGCATGTATTAGAAGCCAGAGTTCTTTTTTATGTCTGTTACTAAGCTATGATTACTAATTGGTCTTTCTGATCATGCAGATCACTCGATCACTGCCGGGGCATGGGGAAGCCCCACACATTGGAAGTTTGGAGTGCCCAGCACAGGTAGGACTGGAGACACTAATGAATGGTGGCTCTGAAGATAGGTGGGGGCTGGAAGAGTTGGGGAGGGCTCCTTCTCCAAGCTCTGCTCTTTAATTTTTATTTGTACCAGTTGATCTGAACTTGTTAGGTTGGCAAGGCAGAGTGGGCTACAAAGAGAAATAAATTGAATTAAAATAAGAACTGGCATATGCCTACTACTGCTTCCTGACTGTTCAGAGCACTTCATATACATACTCAGTCAGTACTCCAAATAACAGCTCTGTTAAATAAATCAGTATTAATGGCTTGTCTAATTTGCCTCCAGGAAAGTTCGTAACAGGCATGAGACTCGAACTTCAGAGGCCTCCGGATTCACAGCAAGACACTATAGAACACTGGCTCTCTAGCACAATTCTTGCTTTTGTAAGAATATACACCTGCCAAATAATTCCTTCAGTGAATTTGCACTAATGCATCAACGCAGAAATATAAGTAAGAGGGCATCAAGGAGTCTCACAGTAACAACCCTGACCAAACAAAGTGGCTATGCGCCTGTATGCCAGCAGAGGGCAATGTTGAAGTGATTATGCTGTCCTTGTTATCTAAAGCAGTGTTTTTCAACCTTTTTTGGGCAAAGGCACACTTGTTTCATGAAAAAAATCACGAGGCACACCACCATTAGAAAATGTTAAAAAATTTAAGTCTGTGCCTATATTGAATATATATAAAGTAATTTTTCAATTTTTCCCACGGCACACCAGGCAACATCTCGCGGCACACTAGTGTGCCGCGGAACAGTGGTTGAAAAACACTGATCTAAAGGAAATCATAAACTGCTAAGCAAAGGCTGAACCACCATAGTGTTTGAAGTCTGTATTGCTGCTAGGGTTGTGAACAGCTCTTTCCCCTGCTCCCCGAGTCATGGGGGGGGGAGGACTTCAGAAATACTGCCTCTCCCTCCCACCTCTGCTTTGTGACACCTAGACTACTAGACCCCCACCCTTCTAGAACCAAGGCATAGAACCCAGACGCCCCGTCCCCTTAAGATGGCCCTGTTGGGGACTATTCATATTGTTGCATGCCACCCCAACCTCTGAGTGGTGCAAAATTCCAGGGGTGCTTACCTAGGATTCGTGTTTCCGTTTGGAAATGAGGCACAGCGGTGTTGGTGGTATCTTTTATGGTATACACAACTTTAGTCGGCCTAAGTGAATAAAATGAGACTAGGCCAAGTAGATTAGGCCTTGCCTTGCCTTCGCCCCGCCCCCTGCCCACAGCCGATTGGCCAGCTGGGTTGGGGGCGGGGCGAAGTGAAGGCAAGGCCGAATCTACTCAGCCTAGTCTCAAATTCACATGGGCTGACTTTCTAGGCTGCTGAGGAGGCCTGCCAAGGCCGGTGTCTGTCCCACACACCCCCTTCAGGCCCCAATCCCCTTCCGAAAAGCCTCTGTTACCCCCCCAAAGTGGAACACGAGTTGCTGCCCTGTTTTGCCCGTGCGTGGTGCTGGGAGCAGCAGCTCAGTGCCACCCTTGGCACTCGGCAGGCCTGCCTTCCCTTTGCCCCCAGTCTTCCCTGCATGAAGCTAGGGAACCCCCCCCCCCCAAAAAAAAGCAGTTGTGTGATTAAAATAAGATGAGAAAAGTCAGCAAAGCTATTCTGTGGCTAATTGGCCAATTCCTGTAAACAAGGTCTATTAATGAAGTTCACACTTTTGACAACCAGTCTGATGCTTTTGCAGAAAAATATTCCTAGACACAAGACTTTAATTTTTTAATAATAATAATGAATTTTTATTTATACCCCACCCTTCCCTGCCAAACCGAGCTCAGGGCGGCTAACACCAATAAAATCACAACAAAAACATAAAAACAATTCATTAAAATACAGATTAAAATACAATTTAAAATTTAATTTAGACTGCAGCCTCATTTTTAAATAGCCCACCAATCACACCAGAAGAATGAAACATCAGAGTTAAAGTGAAACCAACCCAAAGGCTCCGTCTTGCAGGCCCTGAGGAAAGATGCCAAATCCCACAGGGCCCTGGTCTCTTGTGACAGACCGTCCCACCAAATCGGGGCCAGTACTGAGAAGGCCCTGGCCCTAGTTGAAGCCAACCTAGCATCCTTGTGGCTCGGGACCTCCAACTCTGGCAGGGTCGACCTCTGTCTTTCAAGGATTTAACTTCAACCGGTTCCCACGCATCCATACAGCCAAACCCTCCAAGCCCTTTCAGTTTCAGAGGAAATTGAAGTAATTTTAATCTTAATATTTTAGCTTTTATATGTTTTAAAGTAGGATTGTTCATTTTTCTTGATTTTACTGCTGTGGTTATTTTTTTTGTTTTTTTGTCTGGAACGAGCTGGAACAGGGGGCATGCCGCTCTCAACGCCCCCACCTTCCCACGCCACTGCTCCAAAGAACAACTCTGTTAAATAAATCAGTATTAATGACTTGTATTAATTTGCCTCCAGGAAAGTACATAACAGGCATGAGACTCGAACTTGAGAGGCCTCTGGATTCACATCAAGACACTATAAAACACTAGCTCTCTAGCACACTTCTTGCTTTTGTAAGAATATACACCTGCCAAATAATTCCTTCAGTGAATTTGCACTAATGCATCAACACATAAATATAAGTAAGAGGGCATCAAGGAGTCTCACAGTAACAACCCTGACCAAACAAAGTGGCTATGCACCTGTATGCCAGCAGAGGGCAATGTTGAAGTGATTATGCTGTCCTCGTTATCTAAAGGAAATCATAAACTGCTAAGCAAAGGCTGAACCACCACAGTGTTTGAAGTCTGTATTGCTGCTAGGGTTGTGAACAGCTCTTTCCTCTTCTCCATCCCTGCTCCTCGAGTCATTGGGGGGGGGGGAAATACTGCCTCTCCCTCCCACCTCTGCTTTGTGACACCTAGACTACTAGATCCCCACCCTTCTAGAGCCGAGGCATAGAACCCAGACGCCCTGACAACGGACACTGCAGGAGGGAGGGAGAAAGGGGTGGCTTCTAGTCACCCTCCCTCCTGACCCAGAATCTAGGAAACATGGAGGAAGGGCCCCAATTCAGGGATATACCTGCATTGAATGCAGAAGACCCCGGGGTCAGACTCAAATGCCATCTCAAGATACGGCTGGGGGAGAGACCCATCTGAAATCTTGCCGCTCAGTGGGGACAACATTGAGCTGGATGGACCACTGTGGTCCGATTCGGGAAGTTTTCTATGTGAGAAAATCCCTGCCCCATGCAAGATACACGGAACCTGAAAAGAAAAAGGACCAAAAGGGGCCTGGCTGAACGGCTCAGCTTCTATTAACTGGCCATTGACCCCTCCCCCGGCCGGCTGTCCTTTGTCTTACCTGGCCAAGGGCGGGTCAAAGGGGGCCTACCTAAGCTGGTGGATGGCACCTGCCCAGGTGACCCCTGCTCGGTGCCGCAAACCCCTCCCACCTGGGTAAAGGGGGGGGGCGGAAAATGCCCTTGGCTAACTGATCCCTCCACATGCCCCTGTTCACAACCCTAGCAGAAATAGAGGCCTCAAACAGTGTGGTGGTTCTGCCTTTGCTGATAGCCGCCGCACAAGTCAAGGTCCAGGGGTCCAGGGGCATGACTGGCTGCTGCAGGAGGAACAGGACTGGCGACCGCGTTTTCTACGACGCCAAAGGCCACCATCAGCAGCTTGGCCAGGAAGTTCAGGGCCTGTAAGATTACCAGGCCGAGCGCCAGCGCCATCCCTTTGAGGCAGGCCAGGACATCGCCGAAGGTGTTGTACAGCTGGGTGCACACCATGCCCCACCTGCAGGACTAGACCATCTCCCTGCCCTGCCGTGGAAGGATGGCAGCCTTCCTCTTCGGGGGGGGGGGAAACGTGGGGTGCTCACCAATCCTGCCCCTGGACTCCTGGACCTGCACCTTCCGCAATGCCCTGGACTTCCTAGCCAAGCTGCTGCCAGCGGCCTTCCGCTTCGGCGTGGTGGAAAGCCAGGTGTGCTCAGGGGCCATGTTCCAGCAGCCAATCATGCCCCTGGACACCTGGACCTGGTTGGCGGCTTGTTGGGAGTAACCTGCTCCAACAATAGAAGGTTGTGAGCAGGGCCGTCTTAAGTATATCTGGCGCCCTGGTGCGAAGATCCCTCCAGCGCCCCTCGTGCTCCACCGGGCAGGGCCAGGCACGGTGGGCAGCTGGAGGGCACAGTGTGGCGGGCGGGGACCCCGGCTCCCTGGACGGCAGCACCACACGATTCCGGCCTCCCTCTTCTTCCTCCTGGGACCGGGCTACCCGCTCCTCCTCAGCGCGCAGCCTCTCCAGCTTCATTGTGCCCGCCTCAGCCTGCTCATGCCGAACAGGGAAGAAGAAGAAGAAGAGGCTGGTCCCGTCAGGGAGGCCCCGGCTCTCCTCCAGCAGCCTTGCCCTACGCAGCCCAACCACAAGCCCGCCCTGTCCAAATCACAGCTCGGCACTGGGCTCGCAGAGCGCGCCGTGGCCAGAGTGCACGGGGTTGCGCGCCGCCTGGCTGCGGGAACAGGGAGCCGAGCCAGGGCGCGGGGACCCCATCTGAAGCAGTCGTCACCGCCACCTCTGCCTCCAGCAGAAGTACGGGGGGGCTGTGTGATCATCCACCGAGACAGGACGGAAGGTGTCTCCGGAGGAGGTTGGCAGGGCAGCAGTCCACCACCACCGGTGGCGACAGCCCCGCCGAGCGCCCACCTGGAGTCGAGTGCGGCACAGAAGCAGCACGAAAGGGCGGGCTGCGAAGGCAGAGAGGAGGCAGCCACGCTCGCTCGCCCTCAAAGCCGGGGCGGCTCACAGGAGGAGTCGCGATTGGGGCCAGGCGGGGCGAAGGCAGGCCGGGCGAAACTGCTCCGCCCTAGGGGGTCCCAGCCAGGCAGAAAGGGAGCGTCTGCGAGCAGAGGCGTCTTAGCCTTTGAGCTTACTGGCGGTGTGGCAGCCAGAGCTCCCTGGCTCACCGACAGCCTCCCCCCATCCGCAGCCCGAGAAGAGGTGGGCGAGGGCGACGCTGCCGGCGGGGCTGGAGGTTGGAGGCGCCCTCCAGGCCATGGCGCCCTGGTGCATTGCGCCAGTGGGCTCAATGGCTAAGATGGGTCTGGCTGGGTGCACACCGCGCCCCAGCAGGCCCTTCATGGTAGGCGTTCCAGGGCAGGCGTCATGGCGGGAGTGGTGGAGAGAAGTGCAGGAGTTCAGCCTCGGTCCAGGCCGCTAGGTCGGGGGGACCTGGGGAAGATGCCAAGGGCAGGGATGGCAGAGGATCCCCGGGAGCCAGCAGGTATCTGCAAAAGAGGGACGGGAAACAAAGGGAGGTTGCAAATAAACACCCTTGTGGTGCAGTGACTACATAATTGCATGAGCACAATTCCAGAGTATTTTTCATTTTCATGTATATTATATCTATTTGAAAAAAAAGATTGGTTAATGAAGAAATTACATATCTTCCTACTAACAAGTGTTGAACTGATTCGCTGATGAAGAATTCAACGAAACAGGAGTTGTTATCCGGAAACACTGTTCAGAGTTGGACATCAGAATTGGACATTTGCTGATTATACAAAGCTTCACAGCTTGTTCTCCGCTGGGGAGAGTCTGGCACCGTGATTCATTTAAGGACTTTCAAAGACTTCAGTTTGTTAGTTTTGATGTTTTGAATCATTCCATAAAGTTTTTCATATTGTATTTGTTTCTGGTCATCGTGTTGCTTTGCGTTCCCCCTCACACAGAAAATCTCCCAGTGTTTGTGTGGGCAGAATGAGGAATGGATTTGGGCAACACTCGGGTGCGAAGGCACCCTCTGCATGGGCTTCGGATAGATACCTGCTCCCAAACAATCCCTCGTCCTGTTCTCTGCTATGCTGAATGCTCACAGAAGCTGCGGCTGCCACTCATGTAGGTTGCAGAGCTATTGGCCCTTTGTTGCAGCTTATTTATTGGCAGGCAGTGCTGAGTATCCTTGCCTTGCCCTGGACCCTGGCAACCCACGCTATGCCACGGTGTGTGAAATTAAAATTATTTATGTAGTAAGGAGTGTTGAGAGGACTGTTTTCAAATATTAAGAGCATTAAAACAGCCTTGTGGATCAAGCCAATGACCCATTCAGTCCAGCATCCTGTTCCCACGGCGGCTATCCTGTGCGAAACCCGCATGAGTCATCTAGTCTGACCCCCTGCAACATTGTGAGGTAGATTAGACTGAGAGACAGGGACATGCCCCCAAGGTAACCCAGTGAGCTTCATGGCCAAGTGGCGTTTGAACCCTGGTCTCCCAAGCCACAATCTGACACTAACCATTATACCAAATACCCAGCGATTCTCTTCAAAGTCTACCTTTCCTTTCTTGAGCTCAACCATCTGCCTAATATTCCTGGGACGGATGGGGGGAGCAATTAGCCAAGGGCATCCCATGATCTTGCATGGGGCATGAATTTTCTCACATAGAAAGCTGCCCGAATCGGACCACAGTGGTCCATCCAGCTCAATGTTCTCCCCACTGAGGTAGGCGGAAAGATGACACACACCTACTTGGCCCTTAGGTCTCCGTGTTCAAAGGGTTAGGCATTTCCCTAAACCCGCTTTCTGCAATCATGATGGGGAGAAGCAGGCGGGCCAATAGCTGTCCTGGTCAAGTATCTCGAGTCCGTGGGCCTTTCCTTATAAAAGATAACTGGCCAATTACCTTTTCTAAGGCCATCACCTCCTGGCAAATAGAAGGGGAAGAAATGGAGGCAGTGAGAGACTTTACCTTCTTGGGCTCCATGATCACTGCAGATGGTGACAGCAGTCACGAAATTAAAAGACGCCTGCTTCTTGGGAGGAAAGCAATGACAAACCTAGACAGCATCTTAAAAAGCAGAGACATCACCTTGCCGACAAAGGTCCGTTTAGTTAAAGCTATAGATTTCCATAAAGAAGAGCTGGACCATAAAGAAGACTGATCGCCGAAGAATTGATGCTTTTGAATTATGGTGCTGTAGGAGACTCTTGAGAGTCCCATGAACTGCAAAAAGATCAAACTTATCCATCCTTAAAGAAATCAGCCCTGAGTGCTCACTGGAAGGGCAGATCCTGAAGTTGAGGCTCCAGTACTTTGGCCACCTCATGAGAAGAGAAGACTCCCTGGAAAAGACCCTGATGTTGGGAAAGATGGAAGGCACAAGGAGAAGGGGACGGCAGAGGATGATATGGTTGGACAGTGTTCTCGAAGCGACTGGTATGAGTTTGGCCAAACAGCGGGAGGCAGTGGAGGATAGGGGTGCCTGGCGTGCTCTGGTCCATGGGGTCATGAAGAGCTGGACACGACTGAACGACTAAACAACAACAAGGCCAACCAACTCAAGATACATTGCTTCTCTCAAAGAATTCTGGGCACTGTAATTTACCCCTCTCAGAGTTATAGTTCTCAGCAACCTTTCCATGCTCGGAGTCAGCATGCTGTAGTGGTTAAGGGTGGTGGACTCGTAATCTGGTGAACCGGGTTCGCTTCCCCGCTCCTCTACATGCAGCTGCTTGGGTAGTCACACTTCTCTGAAGTTCCTCAGCTTCACTCACCTCACAGAAGAAGAGTTTGGATTTGATATCCCGCTTTATCACTACCCGAAGGAGTCTCAAAGTGGCTAACATTCTCCTTTCCCTTCCTCCCCCACAACAAACACTCTGTGAGGTGAGTGGGGCTGAGAGACTTCACAGAAGTGTGACTAGCCCAAGGTCACCCAGCAGCTGCATGTGGAGGAGCGGAGACACGAACCCGGTTCCCCAGATTACGAGTCTACCGCTCTTAACCACTACACCACAATGGCTCTCAGAGTGTTTGTTGTGGGGGAGGAAGGGAAAGGTGAAACAAGGCAAATCCTCAAGCAGGGGTGTGATCTTGGAAAAGTTATTGGGGACAAAGAGAGAGGCTAGAGAAGCCACTTTTGTCCCCTGGGCCTGAGGTTCTCCACCCCTGCAGTAACTTCTGTTTGAGTCCAATTGATCAGAGGGCGCACAAAATTCCCCTGTTGCCACGATACCACAGTACTATGGTAGACATGGAAACTCAATGTCCCAGAAGTTGTGCTGGTACTGGCCAGCTGAGCCTTTCTGCACCACGGGTCCATAGGGGTGGGGGGACATTTTTCAAAAGTTGCATGATTATTCCTCCTTCACCCATCACACTGGAACTCGTCGTTTTAGGAGCATTTGCTCCTTATTTTGTCATTTCCTAGCAGTCCGTTCTGCTGTTTTTTAATGTCTGCGCTGGTGTCCTCATCTAACCTTGTGCTGCCAACAGTGCCAAGCTCATTCCCCTTCTCCTGCACATGTCTCTGTCCTCTATCCAATCAAGGAAGAGTTCAAGGACACATTCAGAGCCGTCTCATCCATAGAAGCCGGTGGCGCGGTGCGCCAGGGCGCTGGGCGCCCCAGGGGCACCCCCGCGAGCCCGCCGGCATACCGGGCTCCTCCTCCCCAACCCGCCCCCGCCCCCACGGGCAGGCGGGCACTCGCGCGCCGGCGGGCGGGCTGTAAGCCGCCCGCCCTCGCCTCCCAGAGCCCCAGCTGGAGCGCTGGAGCGGCGCGGGGCTTTGCGCGACCTTCCAGCACTCCAGCTGGGGCTCTGGGAGGCGAGGGCGGCCGGCTCGCGCTCCCGCGCGCAGCCGCCCGCCCGCCCGATGCAGCGCGAGCTGCCCAGCAGCGCCGCGCCGTCCAGCTGCGCGCGGAGCGCG
The DNA here is from genome assembly GCF_009819535.1 of Lacerta agilis. NCBI lineage: Eukaryota > Metazoa > Chordata > Lepidosauria > Squamata > Lacertidae > Lacerta > Lacerta agilis. The sequence goes on from NC_046321.1 coordinate 63,515,205, forward strand.
AGCTGCGCGGGAGCGCGAGCCGGCCGCCCTCGCCTCCCATCCCGGAAGCGCTGGAAGGGCGCGCAGAGCCCCGCGCCGCTCCAGCACCACGCCCCTCACCCCCCGCTCGCCCACCCCCCTCCCAAGGGGCGGCAAGCGCGGGAGGGAGGCGGCGGAGAGGCGGCATGGCGGGGGCGCCGGAGGGATAGCCGCGCCAGGGCGGCAGATCCCCTTAAGACGGGTCTGGACACATTGCAGCTAGGTGGGGACACTCAAGGCCTGCATACACAGTATATTTTTAAAGCAGATTTGATGCACATTATTTCCCTCAAATAATTCTGGGCACTGCCGTTTGCACCTCACAGAGTTACAACTCCCAGAAGCCCTTTAGAAACTCTGATGCCCATAATTCTTTGAGGGGGGAAATGTTCTTTTGAGTGTGTTCTAAAGCCATAGTGTGTACTCAGACTAAAAGCACACACACATCGCAGTCATGCCACACACAGTTTGAACTAAGTTAAAGGCCCAGCTTAACAGGAATGTGTGGCTCTCTACAGAGAATATGCCATTACAAGTTGAAAAGTTAGTGCAGAAACATTTGGAACATGGGAGAGTGGTGGCTAGTAAGACAGAAGGCAAGGAGACCAACAATTAGTGGAACATCAGCCAAATAACAAATTCTACTTTGGTCTCCATCCTGCCTATGTGTTACGTTCTGAAAAGGCAAACTTTAGTGTAAGGAGGAGGAAGAAGACAGTGAGCTGCACCCCCTTGGCTGGTTGATAAGGAGGAGGATGGGATTGGCAAGACTGAGAGGTTGGAGATCTTGCACCCCTGGCAGAACCGTCCAGATTGAGCCCCCTAGCCACAAACAAATTAGCTCTTCTTTCTGCCTCTCCTCCACCCCACTACACCCTGGCAGTCATTCAATTCCTCACACACTTCACCTTGTAACAAATTATTTTTTGTAATGAATTCTGATTGAAGGAGGACACCAAGATGGGGAAGGCTGACCTAGATGATGGTACAGTGGTACCTCGGGTTACAAACACTTTGGGTTACAGACTCCGCTAACCTGGAAGTAGAACCTCGGGTTAATAGCTTTACCTCAGGATGAGAACAGACATCGTGCAGTGGCAGCGGGAGGCCCCATTAGCTAAAGTGGTACCTTAAGGTTAAGAATGGTTTCAGGTTAAGAACGGACCTCTGGAACGAATTAAGTTATTAACCCAAAGTACCATTGTATTAGGGATGCGGGTGGCGCGGTGGGTTAAACCACAGAGCATAGGGCTTGCTGATCAGAGGTTGGCGGTTCGAATCCCTGCGATGGGGTGAGCTCCCGTTGCTCGGTCCCTGCTCCTGCCCACTTAGCAGTTCGAAAGCACGTCAAAGTGTAAGTAGATAAATAGGTACTGCTCCAGCAGGAAGGTAAACAGGTTTTGTGCGCTGCTCTGGTTCACCAGAAGTGGCTTTGTCATGTTGGCTACATGACCCGGAAGCTGTACGCCGGCTCCCTCAGCCAGTAACGCGAGATGAGCGCCGCAACCCCAGAGTCGGACACGACTGGACCTAATGGTCAGGGGTCCCTTTACCTTTACCTTACCACTGTATTAGAGATTAGTGAGTCCTAAAAAGACTCCATCAGAGCATTTACTACTTAACACTTCTATCAGCAGCTGCCTAACAGACCAACAGACACAACTGTCACAAAGAGGCAGTTAGTCCTCTCTTAGAATATCGGATTTGACTGACATATCCCACAGCTCTGTGGTCAGAGAGCTGGAGAGGTTGTAGCAAAGAACAACCATAACAAACACTTGTAGGGTTGGAGCAGCCTGCAGGGATGTGTTAATCATTTTGGGATTCCTTAGTCAAGAAGAAAATGATAACTGCTCTCTGTTCTTGTCAACAGAGCATTGGGGACGATTTATATTGTTGCATGCAACCCCAACCTCTGAGTGGTGCAAAGTTCCAGGGGTGCTTATCCAGGATTCGTGTTTCCTTTTGGAAGTGAGGCACAGTGGAGATGGTGGTGTCTTTTATGATATACACTTTAGCCTGGTATGGAGGGATTCATAACATATATCACCCATAGCCACAGCCTCAGATTCAAGCAGAGATCTGGCATGGCTCTCTCTCTCTCTCTCTCTCTCTCTCTCTCTCTCTCTCTCTCTCTCTCTCTCTCTCTCTCTGCTTATTGCTTTGCATCTAAATCACATACATACCTGCAAAACTCTGCCCTAAATTCTGGCTTTTGTCCTTCTCACTCTCTGGGAGTTAAGAGAGGGGCCCCACCCATTTGCACCTTAATTGCCCTTAATGACTCAACCCCAAGATTATCACCTTATGATGAAACTAGCTTGGCTTAATACAAGGGATGTATTGATATGCAGATAATACAAGGGATGTATTGATATGCAGATTTTTTTTCTATACTGTATGCACCTACCCAGCCATTGACATGAAAAAGGAAGCCCTCTCACCCAGAATATGGAGAAGGTGTGGGGGCAATATTGCTGTTGACCCCCACCTACAGGAAGGAGGCTGCCAAGCGGCCTAGTTCTGGGGCTCCCGCAGGCCCCTTGAGCCTAACTTGAGGCCCCACGGCGAACCGCGGTGGCGGGAGGGCCACGAGCCCCCCCCTGCCGCAGGCCCCTTGGGCCTAAAGAAAAGCCTTGAATAAAAAAGGGGGGAGCAGTACTTACCTGAATCCTGTTGACGCTCTCCTACTTCTGTAGGACCTGTAGACCTGAACCTGTAGGAGGGAAAAATCAAAAGGGGTCTGGCTGGGTGGCTCTGCTTTTTTACCTAGCCCTTGACCCCACCCCCGGCCACTATCCTTTGTCCACCTTGGCCAGGGGCAGGCCCAAGGGCCCACCTGAGTTGGGGGGGAGGAACCCGCCCAGGTGATCATGCCCAGTGCCGCAAACCCCGTCCACCTGAGGAAGGGAGGGCGGAAATTGCTGTTGACCCCCACCTACTTCTTTAATGGGTGATGCGTGGCTCCAGACCCAAGAGGAGAACTCATCCAGCAAAGATGGGACTTGCACAGGAGCTGAAACGGAATAATCCCAAAGTAAAGTCTAGACAAGTCTGATGTAATTTAGAGATCTAAAGCAAAGCATGGAGACTCATTGCAATAATTCCAGGTCCATTGAGTGTTTCTCTTTTCAGGCTGAGCAACAGACTATGTTATTAGCATGAAGACTCAGAGTTTGGAATTGTGCTGCTTATAATCAATCCTAAAAAAAAAAAAATTCAAAATGTGGTGGGGTATCTAAAATGAACCCCAAAACAAAAGAGACGGTTTCTCAAGATGCTGACAAAATGAGGATTTTAAAACAGCCTGATGCATTGCAGCCAGTTATAATTTAAAGGCCTTCTTCATGACATCAGATCATGCACCCAAAGCCCTGCAAATGTGTTTTCTATACAGGACTACCTTAATCTACTATGCATTCATAAATAGCATGTTTTTGGTGCTGTAATAACTTCGTTATGATGACAAAAAGGGAAGGGCCTGGAAAGAGGGAGGGAAGGGCTGGGCCCCGGAGCTGAGTTTGAGGGCATGGTGCTAGGATAGCTAAACCTCTGAGCTTTTGAGAGCAAGATTTGCAGCAGAAGTCCCTGCTTCTATATGTCCTTCATTGTCACAACATAGGAGTTCTCTACCATTGCATCCTTGGGGGGAAACCAAATAGTTTATTTATGCTAGTGAAGTCAGTGCTTGATTCACTGTCCAAACAGAAACCATGGCGTTCAGCAAGTGCAGATTACAGCAAGCCAGTAAATAACACAAATACAGAACCTAGTAACTAATGTCAAATGAGGACATTTACCTTTCATCCTACTTTGCTTCAGACCTCCAAATAAAATGTACAACAGTGACACAGATGCACAGCCTTCTTTTGAAATCCCAGCAGTGACGTCCTGCCTTGCTATCAAGAAAGAAACTGTATCTCCCTCTTTCAGGTATAACCCACATTAAGGTAATTTGCATTAAAAGCACAGACATGACCTGTGATGAGTAAGACTAGATCTCATACAGCACATGGCACAGTGATCAGAGCATGATTGTGAAGCCTCAGGGTGGAGGGGCAGAAGCTATCAGAAGATTTAAAACATGGGTGGCGCTGTGGGTTAAACCACAGAGCCTAGGGCTTGCTGATCAGAAGGTCGGTGGTTCGAATCCCCGCAATGGGGTGAGCTCCCGTTGCTTGGTCCCTGCTCCTGCAAACCTAGCAGTTTGAAAGCACATCAAAGTGCAAGTAGATAAATAGGTACCGCTCTGGCGGGAAGGTAAATGGCGTTTCCGTGTGCTGCTCTGGTTCGCCAGAAGCAGCTTAGTCATGCTGGCCACATGACCCAGAAGCTGTACGGCGGCTTCCTCGGCCAGTAAAGCGAGATGAGCGCCGCAACCCCAGAGTCGTCCGCGACTGGACCTAAAGGTCAGGGGTCCCTTTACCTTTTATCCTAAGAAGTCACCTTAGGGCATTTGTGATAACAGCCATCTGAGGGTCAACAGGGCAATAAATGGCTTCTTGCTCTACACTTGCAAACAGACACATCAAACAAAGAAACAAACTGTGCTCCCAAACCCTGAAAATTACTACTACTATGACTACTATTCATTTAATTTCATTAGGGCCATGTACACACTACAGCAGGGGTAGGCAACCTAAGGCCTGTGGGCCGGATGCAGCCCAATCACCTTCTCAATCCAGCCCGCGGGTGGTCTGGGAATCAGCATGTTTTTACATGGGTAGAATGTGTCCTTTTATTTAAAATTGTGGGGAATAGAAATTCGTTCATTCCCCCCCCCCAAAAAAAATAGTCTGGCCCACCACATGGTCTTAGGGACATTGGACCGGCTCACGGCTGAAAAAGGTTGCTGACCCCTGCACTAGAGGCTTTAACGGCAAAGAACTCATCACTTCCCCAAATGCATTTCAAGTTGTTGTTGACATCTGTCACTCACCAGCTAAAAACACTAAAAGGTGGCAGCCGGTAGGCAAGCTCATATTGCAGAAATTGCTTCTAAGGATACTTGCACATTTTGCTTCATAACTTTTTTTTTTCCCCTAGAGGGTCTAGGGACATACTTTTTTTAAAAAAAAGTAAACGACAGAGGATGAGATGGTTGGACAGTGTTCTCGAAGCGACTAGCATGAGTTTGGCGAAACTGCGGGAGGCAGGGAAAGATAGGCATGCCTGGCGTGCTCTGGTCCATGGGGTCACGAAGATTCGGACATGACTGAACAACAAAGTTCAGACTCTGCCTCACCCCACCCCACCTCGGCCAGCTAGTTGTGAGCCTGGTACACCAGTAACCTCAATGAGGTTACCTCAGCATTCTGCTGCAATTTAAATGCTCCCCTAGGCTCTTACCCCACAATGCCTTCAAGGAATTCAGCAGCTGCCTGATTCTTACATACAGATTCGCCATAATTAGGCTCCCCCACTCCCAACACCAGTTGAAGTATGTCACTTTGCAACCATAAGGACTCACAGGATCCATTGTCGTTGTCAAGGTACTGTTTGCAGCAGAAGGTTAGGTGAGGACACCAGCGCTGACATTACAAAACAATGGAACGCCCTGCTAGGAAATGACAAAATAGGAAGTGGGTGCTCCTAAAACGGTGGGTCGCAGTGTGATGGGTGAAAGAGGAATTATTGTCCTACTTTTAAAGAGTATCCCCTCCATGGACCTGGTGTACAGAGAGGCCCAGTGGCCATTGCCAGCACAACTGCAGGGATATGGAAGTTCAGTATCTATTGCATTGCTGTGGCAGCAGGGAACATACTCAGGGGCCAGATGTGACTCTCCAGGTCTCTTTATCTGCCCTCAGAATTCTCACAGGTGATGCCCCCTTTCTCCACACCACACCCCTCTTTAAGGGTTTGCCCTCTGCCTACATACTATAGCTTTAGAGCACATTTGAAGCATGTTCCACTGGGGGGGGGGATGCTGGGCAATGTAGTCTGCTAAGAGTTGTTGGGAATTGTAACACTATGAGAAGTACACTACAGCCCTTGTGTGTGTCCCGTCCCCTCCGGTGGAATGTGTCCTTGAACTCTGATAATGACATGTGCTTGCCTGGATGAAGGAACAGAGACCGGTATGTGAGTTCATGTAGAAATCAGCCCACTGTGCAAAGGGAAGTATGAGACAAGTGTATACTATAGTACATGGTCAACCCAGTGCCTTTGTGTGTTTGTGCTTCCGGTTTACTGAGCAGGAGAGCAGGCAACAGTGCAGCATTACAGCTAAGCAGGGAAGTACGGATCTGATCTGGCACCATAGTTAAAGCCACAGCCTTTCCTGTTCCTGCCACATAATGCCACAGCTGCCCATGCGATGCTCTATTACTTGTTTGCTTGTTGCATTTTTTATACTGCCTTTTTGCCAAGTTACTCAAGGCAATTTACAAATTTAAAACAACTAAAACAAATGATACAAAGGGAGGAACAGACTGACTGGAGCAGGTCCTGAGCTTACCCCTGTCTTCCCTGTCTACCCCTGTCTTCCCCCTGTCTTCCTCCTTCTTCCTTCCCACAGAGCAGAGGGTGTCCATTTAGTCCTGCTGCAGAGAGGTGGGGAAAAGCAGTCTGACTGAAGAAGACCCTGAAGTTGTCTTTGACCGCCTCCCTCATTTGTCTATTATTATTATTATTATTATTATTATTATTATTATTTTCAAGTGTGAGGGTAGCAATGACAGGATACAAGAAAGAGAACTCTCCATGTCTACAAATGAAATACAGAATATAATAAATAACCACAAAACAATTATGGAAATGACACAGAATATCTCTCACATCTATATCTTATCCAAACCTTACATTAGGGTTCTAAATGTACACTAATCAATTATCCATAGTCCATGGAGACATCACCCCAGTCACACCCTTCTTGACTCCCCCATTTGTGACATCTTTACCGCAAGTTAGCTCCCTGTGGTTTACACACTTACATCTCAGAAGCACCAGTGCTACTGATAACACCCTAATTAAACTTAAGTGCTTCAGCATAAGGGGTTTGCCATTGGTTTAAGCAGAGAAGCTATAAAACTGAACCGCACTATCTAATATAAATCTGGACTAATGGTAAGAGGTCCCTGTTTGCTCTTTATATCAGCGAAAGTGAGTGCAAAACAAATAGTCCCCTATCAAGTCATCAGTATCTTTGCCTCAGCACCCTCCAGCAAGTACAGGGCAGGAGTGAAATGGAGTTACTGGTAATAACCTTGGTCCAAAGTTTTCCTCCACAAAGGTATGCAACAGAACAAGCGTTGGGTCTCACAGCGAAAGTGCCCTGAACTGAAGAGCAAAGTCCACACTGTCGTTATAAAGCATTTTCTCTGCTTTGGGGAAATGAAGCCATTCACTCTTTGGCTCAAATGGTATTCGGTCATGTTTATGAGAGGCCATCACAGAGCTACAACTTTCAGAGTGGTTTAACAATCCATCCAATTCCATAGGGACTCTGGGAATTGCAGTTCCATGAGGGAAACAGGTTTTCTAACAACTATCAGCACCCTTGAGAAACTACGGTTCCCAAGATTTTTGAGGAGAAGCCATTATTGTTTACAGTGGTATGATACTGCTCTAAATACATAGTGCAGATGGGATACATCTTTCCCAGCTAGTGTTCCTGGGCAATGGTCTGGGCAAAACTCTCTTAGTTTGAATTATATAGGTGGAAACCATTTTAGGTGCCTACAACTGACACACGACCACCGATGCTTGGATCCTTTTGGACCCGGAAGGAGGAGGAATGGGGATGGTGCAGGAGGGTGTGTGGGTGTGTGGAACAGGTTAGGGAGCAGAACGGGGTGCAACGGGCTGATACACACTCGCTGACATACACAGGTGTCAGGAATGGAAACAGTGCACAATGGCCACTGCCTGTATATATACCTATACATTTCAGAGTAGTTTTGGGGCCATTATGATAGGGTGTGTGTGTGTAAAGATTTGTGCAATGCTGCAGTTCCTGTTGTGCTAGTGTAAAAAATGGAGGTTTCACATTATGAAATGCAGGGCAACAGGAAGTATCAGGACCTCAGGTTTAGCACTCAACAATGAATTCCTTCCATTGTGTGTACTCAGCCAATTTCGTCATCTTGAGGCCAACCATTTCATGAACAGGAAGTTATTTGGTGTGGTCATGCCCGTCTATTTCCTGTATACCTTCTACCAATGGTTCTCAAATGTTTTTCTCTGGGCCACTCTTTCAGAATGAAAATTTGCTCATGCCACACCAACCTTTTTAATGGATAAGAGATACCGGTATGCTGGAAAACGAAACGAAACATCTCCTAGCAGTGCTTGATTTATACCACAGAACACAACTAAAGCATTGTTACCATACTATATTGTACCACAGTGAAATGCTTGCATCTTTCTTTGATTGTCCTTGAATCTTCAAGCCAACCTCGCCATCCTCTCCTACCACCACCAGTGTGGTGCACCACAGCCTGTAAGAACCACTTTCTTACACATTCAGGCCCCATCCCCATCCTGTTTCTGATATTCCATAAAATAATATCTATATAAATCAAAATAAATATAAAGCGGGTGGTGCTGTGGGTTAAACCACAGAGCCTAGGGCTTGCCAATCAGAAGGTTGGCAGTTCAAATCCCCGCGACGGGGTGAGCTCCCATTGCTCGGTCCCTGCTCCTGCCAACCTAGCAGTTCGGAAGCACATCAAAGTGCAAGTAGATAAATAGGTACAGCTCTGGGGCATTTCCATGCGCTGCTCTGTTTCGCCAGAAGCGGCTTAGTCATGCCGGCCACATGACCTGGAAGCTGTACACTGGCTCCCTCGGCCAGTAAAGCGAGATGAGCGCCGCAACCCCAGAGTCGTCCGCGACTGGACCTAACGGTCAGGGGTCCCTTTACCTTTACATATCTAAATCTTTGGATGGGATGAGTTCAATATATAAGATTATAAAAGAAGAAGCTGACAGGGGGGAAATGTATCTGAATGTGAGGTGTTCTGGATTTGGTAGATTAATTAGTACTGAGATTTGACTGGGACAATTCAGGTCTCCTTCCTGGTCCCCACCCCCACCCCCGTGGCCCATCTTTTTTTTTTTTTTAACAGAATTTATTGACATTTTCATAATATAACAAAAACCCAACCCCACACCTACAAATACCAAAACAAATACAAATACACATAATGTCAGGATTCTTCTTCTTATCTATATACCTTACAAAAAAAAAATTTCTAGTTCTGAATCTTGACGTTTGACTTCCCCCGCCTATACACCTTCGGTTTTAAATCAATATACTATTTCCTTAACAACTTTTCTCTATAAAAAATTTAACTTTACTTAAAAAGAAAAAACACAATTGTCTTAGTCTTTGCATTATAACCTAAATCTTGACCAAATATTCTTATAGCTAAACTTAATTCTTCTATCCTTTATCATGCTGCTTTTAACTTAAAATTCAATATCTCCTTACTTATTTAAAATAAACTTGTAATTAACAGACTTCACACTCCGATTTCGGATACCGTGGCAGACCATTCAGATTATACATTTAATACTTCAACCCACTCCCCCTCTGTCCATTGTCTTTTTCTGTCTTTCACCAGGACCGGATCTCCAATTATCTTCTTCTGGATGTCCACAGAACCAGGCTGCATTCCCAACAAACCTTGCATCGAGCTTCAGGATATTCATCCCCTCTATTCTGGGTTTCTCCGTTTCTTTGTGCCATACTTCTTCTTCTTGTAGAAATCTTAATTCTATGTCCCTTGCCCCCGAGCTGCCACCTCGGAGTCTGGATATTGTAAATCTTCCCGTTCCAGGGCTGCCACCCCCAGAAACCGGCCCCCCTTCCATTCGGAGTTGCCCAGCCATCTCAGACCATCCTTCAAACACCTCTCCCAGCTCTTTGCAAAAGTTTGTTTCCATTGTGTAGAACTTTTGAAAAGCCTCTTCTGTGGAAAATAAGTTCTTTCCATTTATAATTCCACTCAAGGCTTGTAGTTTTCGATTAAGCAGTTCCAGTTGAAAGACAGTGAGCATTTCCTCATCCTCCAAATCAGAATTCAATGCCAGCGCAAGCGCAAAGTCCAGCATCTTGGGGGGGAGGATGGGTATCAAGTTTCAGTTCCTGTCTCTTCCTTCCTTTGTTTCAACTTTTTCCCACGAAAGTCCAAGTCGCCGCCATTTCTCCGATGCCGGAGTATAAAGACCAAAACTTCAAATGGAGATATTTTTTCCCCAGTTAACCCCCGAAGGGAAATCTCAACAGTCTCAGTTTTCAACTTCCAAATACTTTCTATCAATTATTGTGGCAGCAGTCACTTAAAGGGTTAATTCCTTTCATCCGCCGAAGGGAGGGAGGCGGGCTGCCTTTCTTCTTTCCCCCAGATCGTTCCAGAGATACAAAGAGTCAATCAATTACTCACCGCCTCTGGGTTCTTTACACTCACTAAAGACAGGTAGAACTTAGACGCTCATCACAGGCTTTGTCGCCGCATTTACATCCCGGTTGGGGCATGTCCCCTATAGCCCGGCTCCGTCGTCCCTTCACCCCCACTCCCCCTTTACAGGGGGAGCGGGGGAAGGGTTCGGAGCCACAACGGGCACAGCCGGGGAGCCCAGGGAGCGGGACGCTCTTCCCGCACCCCAACCGGAGCCCCGCTTTGCGGTAGCGGGGCTCCTAACCCCCGGGATGGACTGGGTGCTTCGCAGCCGAAGCAACCCACGACCACCCGCAATGGCGTCAGCCGCCGGAAGTCCCCATCTTTTGATTGAGGTATTTGAATTGTTGCAGCTTTGAACTGAAAATGAAATACACACTCTACCTGTCAAGCTGTGTTCTGTTCTCTGCTTTCAAGAAACGGATGTCTTTTCAAATATTCCTCTAAGAGGAAAATGTATTTTCCTTTAATGAGCTATACTGAAATACTGAATAAATATCGAGGTTTGGTATTTTAAAAATTAATAAGGCACATTCTGCAGCATTTCCATGTTCAGCCTTTCTGGTTGTTTATATTTTATACATTATTATTATTATTATTTTGACTTTCTTTGTTCAGTGGGCATCCTATAGATACCGTAGATATTCCATTATACTCACAGTTCTAGCGCTTCTTTTCTCTTAATTCTTCCTTTCCATTCACAGTGCTTTTTATTTATGACCACGCTTCATCCATTTTACATGAACGCGTTCTAAAATTACAATTCCCCACAGTGCTGTAATTGTGGCCATACAGGTAAGGAGGAAAACTAAAATTCACCTAAGCTGCCTTGTCAAATGGAAGATGGAGCAAACTTGTTTTCTTCCTGACGTGGAGAGGATGGCCTCTCCCCCATTCTGTTAGCTGTTCAAACCCCTCTGAGTGGCAGTTGCAATTCTGCAACTGACTTTGTAACATAGAATGGAGCCCAGGCTCAATGGAATGAAGCTGAAGGTATATGCTGAAAAGGCTGGCAGGCGTGGGGTGCTACATCAGAAGCACTGCGCAAGCTGAGTTTGTCCTTGGGACACAGCTTGAACGCCAGAAACCTGAGAGTCACATGCTGCTTCTGAGCAACACCACACCTTGGCCTTCCCAGTGATGGAATAAAGAGACATGGCTGGGACTTTTGAAGTTCAGAGGCTCCTGTGGCGTCTTTTCAGTCCAGCTGTGGGGAAAGTGCCAGGAAGCCAGGAGGGAAGGATGACAGAAACATCATCCTGGTCAAAGGCAGCTCCATCCTCAGGCTTCCCTCCCAGTTTGCTGGCCACGAACAACTTGGCTGGGAATGCTCCAGCCCCCTTGAGCTAAAGAACTTGGCCATTCCTGACCTAGCGCAAACCCACCCTGCCCCTCTAGCTGCACATTTGGATGTGCTGTCGGTCAGGCTTTGTAAGCTGCCCTGGTACGTTTTATTGAAGGGTGGCCTACAAATCTACAAAACAAATATGTTTTAGGGTACAATCAGAACTGAAGAGCTCCCTATATTTTGGAGGAAGTTGTTTGTACTGATCTTCTGATCAAGGTGCTTGTAAGCTTTCTGGAAAACTCAAGGAATGAAGTTTCGACACCACAATTCAGTGCATCGCATGCAGGTCTGAAATCAGTTAAGAACCTGTTATCTTGGTTTTAGATAGGGTGTAAACAAACAGTGCAATATAAACTGGAAACATTTGTTTCTGCTTTAGGAATTATTTCCTTGCTCTGAAGCGGGATACAAGCTGTTACTACTAAGCATAAAGCTGACTTGTTTGCTTGTGAAGCTGCTGTGCTATCCTAGCTTTGCACAGGTGAAGAATTGCCCAACATTAGCAATTTCTTAAAAGCAACCCACATGCGACCTGATTTCTCCTAATGCAGTTTTTTTATTATTGAGATCTGCTGCAGAGTTGGTCACCTCTGCAATTTGATGGCTAGCAGTATCAGAACGTTTCCGTGCGCTGCTCTGGTTTGCCAGAAGCGGCTTAGTCATGCTGGACACATGACCCGGAAGCTGTCTGCAGACAAACGCTGACTCCCTCGGCCTATAGAGCGAGATGAGCGCCGCAACCCCAGAGTCGTCCGCGACTGGACCTAATGGTCAGGAGTACCTTTGCCTTTACCTAGTATCAGAGCAGCTATTGCTTTGGCTCCCCTTTTCCACCAAACATACCCTGTCCTGGTCCTTTCATCTGGATGAAAATACAATGTATTGTGGGACAATCATCAGATAAAAGGATGAAGAATCATTAATGTTTGTACCTCTGGCAGCTTTGTGGGGGATTGTACACGAAATGCACTACCACCATATGCTAAAAAATAATAATTAAGTGAATCTCAAAATGCATGTTTGGGTTGTGATAAGAAGCTCCTTACCACATTTAACAGCAGACTATAGTTTCCATTGTATCAAAATCCCACAAAATAATATTTGTGCAAACCATAGTTTTTCCTCAAACCAGGAAACCATAGCGGTTCAGACACAATGGCAAACTAGGCTAACCATAAACGGGAGCTTCTGACGGTGGAACAAGAAAAAGAAAAGAAGAATGAAGAGAAAGGGAAGGTGGGGGTATCACACAAGCCCAAGGATTGTGGCTGATTGTTCACATCATACTAAAACATTGATTATATTGTATACACGTTTTAAAGAACACATTGTTGTAAGATGTTGAGCTAAACACATGGGGCTGAGTAGTAGAATTGCTCCAGCAATTCCAGAAGGTCGTGAGATTTGAGGGATAGCAGATAGGAGGTTCAGGGCTCATACCAAGAACAAACTTAGTTGGTCTCTAAGGTGCTACTGGAAGGAATTTTTGTTTGTTTGTTTTGATCATGATGAGACTAGATTGCTGGATGTGCAGTCCTGTTTTTTTTTAAAATAAATATTTTCCTTTTCAGGTAATGCAGAGCATGGTGAAATCACAATAAATAAAACCTCCCCTTAAGTAGTTTCAAGCACTACTACAGGTTCCACATAATATCTGTACTGCATTGTTTACTGTGACAGCACCTGCACTTTGGAACTCCCCGCCTATTGCAACAAAGCACATGCCTTTGCTAGACTCTTTTCTGGCACCTGCTAAAAGCATTCTTCTTTAGGCAAGGATACTTAGATGCTGAGGAAGTTGAAGTAATTTTAATCTTAATATTTTAGCTTTTGTATGTTTTCAAGTAGGATTGCTAATGTTTCTTGATTATACTGCTGTGGTGTTTTTTTTGTTTTTTTTTGTAAACCACTTTGCAGGTTTCTTAAAATAAATTTTATTAAATAAATAAACAATAAATATAAATTTAATAACACAAGCCATCCTGTAGATTTAAGGATCTGTCCACAGTCGCCTACTTGTTATCAGAGGCGCAGAATCCACATTCCCTTGTAAGAAAATATGAAAGAACGTAAAACCATTTTTGCAGGCAAAAAACAAACAATCAATGTGGGGTTAGGCTCACATAGGATTGTGCTATGATTAACTGTTAATATCAGAGTCTGAAGCTGTATTTCTAAGCCTGCTTACTTGGGAGTGAACCTGGTAACATAACACTCCAGTAAATAAGTACTACAACACACTGATTGGCAAACCTGATAGAGAAAGCACTTAAGAATCTAAACGAGGCCAAAGAAAATAGGGTTATGTAAGTAACCTGTTTATAACTGTTTGGATACAAATGGATTAAAATGCTGCTGAGTCAATCATCTGGAATAAGAAATGCCTTGTGATATAAATCTGTTGAACTTCAAGCAGAGCAGTTCCAATAATGCAGCCCAAGCATGTATATCATACAGTATCTGTAATTTGACCACACTGTGGGAATGTTACGTTAGTAGAGACGAAGCTTTAAAACAGTTGTTTTGTTAAAAAGAAAAACTATCATTATTTTTTTTTAGTAGTAGTAGCAGCAGCAGCAACAACAAAGTCATATATTCATTCCTACTTAGACACATTTGCATTTTTTAAAAAGGACATGCATAGCTTTTACATTTTACATTTCTTGGGGCTAACATTTCTTACACCTTGTGCATTTCTCTGGAAACACCTGGATTGGTGTGTTTTTTTTCTTTTTCTTTCAATGAGTAATCATACTACAGGTGAGCAAGTACAGATATCATGTTCTATGCCTTGCTTTTCCTTTTATCTTGACTTTAAAAGGTTTCGTATAGATTTGCTTTAAGGTTGAAGCCTTAAAGCCCCACTTTTTGGGGTTCAGGGAAAAAATGCTGAGCATTTTTAGGGGAGCCACAGTTGTTGAGCTTCTTTGGGAGGATCCAGTGATGTACTGGTGATCTACCACAGACGTTCAGTGATCTACTGGTAGAGCACGATCTACCTGTTGGACATGCCTGCCTTATCTGATCCAAATGCCTTATCTGGGTAGCCTGGCCATTCCTTTGAGATGGTAAATACTTAGTTCCTGAATCTCTTATGCATATTGATAGTGTGCTCAGCTTAACAGATACTTGCCAGACAGTATTTGAAAAGGGAGATGTAAGCCCCTACAGTCCAAATACAATTGGAAAACTTTTCCCATTTCCTTCCTCTTTGCAGAGAAATATTTGAGGTCAATTTGGGAGCATCAAAATGGCTTCAGGATTGTTCTCCTGTACTATTTCAGACACGTGGTTTTATGTGTGTTTGCCTTGTACATTTATGAACATTTATTTTTTATATATAAGACCTTAGAATTCCTATAACAGGGAGTAGGGCTGTAAAAGCCAACCCCATATTTTTTGTATAACAAAGAACAATGGGAACAGTAGCCCAACAAACATATGGAAAGCCACAGGTTCCTTTCCCTGCTATAAAATGTACCCAGGGACGTCTTAACTGCGCTGTCACTTGATGTGGAAAGGGCTGGTAGCCAGCCCAAGAACTGTGCATAAAACTGATGCTTTTGCTTTGAGTGGTGCCATTCACACGGAGACCAAACACAGTAGCCCAAATACTGCTTCTGTCTTAACAAGCGCCTTATGCGACATCATGGCTCACATGCTTCTATGTCCGCACCGGGGAAGGGGCATGGCAGAAATTCTACCAAATTTTATATTGCAGTCTTGTGTTATGCTGAGATGAATATGGCCAGTGGGGAAATGGCATTTTAAGGAGAACTATCTCCATTTGCAGACTCTGTGGATTTAAGCCCTCTTGGGAGAGCTTAGTTCTCGAACAGAGGACTGCTTGTTGCATGGTTACATTTTAATCACTCCAGCTCCCTTCTGAGTAGCTTTGTTGCATTTTCAATATTTTCTTTCTTTCTTTTCTTATGAAGTTGCTATTATTTTCAAAAAGCCACAGTAGATTTCTGACCAGTTTCAGATCAGCAAAGGGTTTGACATGAAAGAAAGGAGTGTGTTTCTTTGCATTTGTTCCCACCAGGCTTTCTTCTGATGAGCTGAGATGGATAGTGGCCACAGGAGATGTGAATTCCCCATTGATGATAACAATAAAATATCGGAGCTTTTGCTGCAAACATCAGAAGGAGTCATCGGGCTTAGCTGAGGTGGCTGTGAAATTTCACAGCTAGCTTTGTCCATCTGAATTATGGCTTTGGGGAAAGTAGTCATGAGAACTATTAGCCAGGTATTAGCTCAGCAGCATTTCTCAAAAAGGAACTATCTTTCTTGTTTTTTTGTTCCATTTAACAGCAGCATGGCTATATTTAATGACACTCATTCAGCCACTTTGCTGTTGGAACACTCTTCAACTTAGTATGGTAGGCAAACCCCAGCTATGGAATTATTCTGGAGCTGTGTATAGTAGCTACTCA
Organism: Lacerta agilis; assembly: GCF_009819535.1. Classification (NCBI taxonomy): domain Eukaryota; kingdom Metazoa; phylum Chordata; class Lepidosauria; order Squamata; family Lacertidae; genus Lacerta; species Lacerta agilis. The sequence goes on from NC_046321.1 coordinate 63,531,413, forward strand.
CACAGCCACAACTAACAGTTTTTGTGTCTTGCCAACATAAATGGGTGTTAAGAGCTTTAGCCTTCTAAGTATAATTAAAGCACTTTCACACTTGAATTTATTGCCGGCATAACATACCAGAATTGAGAGCAGTTTGTGATATATGGAAGGGCGGGTGGAGGAACAAGAAATTAAAAACACACGCACACATGTTCAGGAGAAACATTAGTTGAAGGCTTAATATTTCAGGTGCTTTGCAAAGGACTACTGTTCTGCAGGCTGAATTGTAGGGCAGAGGACAGTACATTTCAAAATACAGTGGTATCACGGGTTAAGAACTTAATTTGTTCTGGAGGTCCGTTCTTAACCTGAAACTGTTCTTAACCTGAGGTACCACTTTAGCTAATGGCGCCTCCCCCCACCGCCCCGCCACCGACGCACGGTTTCTGTTCTCATCTTGATGCAAAGTTCTTAACCCGAGGTAATATTTCTGGGTTAGCAGAGTCTGTAATCTGAAGCGTCTAACCTGAAGCGCCTGTAACCCGAGGTACCACTGTATTAACCTTTTCGCTGAGCAGGTATATTTTAAAGATGTGGGATGAGGGGGCAGTCAATAACAATGGTTAGAAAATGACAAAAGCCAACTACCAGTCTCTGGCGGGCCACAGGTTCCCCACATTAACTTAAGGTGAGTTAGTATTTTTAAACCCTGTACTGCAGATGGGAAGTCAGAGGTGGGGTTGCCAAAAGTCAGCTACTGAGTTTATGGCAGAGAAGAGATATGAATACCTCCTTCACACCACAGTATTTTTTCCAATATGCTACACCAGCTTTGTGTTCTGTTATACAGTACGAGTGCAAATTGCATGGGTCCTTGACATCCCATTACTGAAAATACAGTGCTTAGGTAAGAAGAGTTCAGTAGTCAGAAGTGGTACACTCTTTTCAGATACCTGTTTACCACCTTAGTCAGAACTAGGCTTATATGTGTCCCAACAGAGTGTCGAGTATGGGGTAAAAGGCAATGAAGTGCTATCATGGGGGGGACGGGGACGGGACATTATCAGTGCAGGACGGAAGCTAAGTAGACACTAACTGCTCTATGGGGAGACTTCCAGCTTGCCAGAGCTACTTTGCTGTTTATAAGAACTCCAAGATTTACTAACCAGAGCAGGTGCAAAAGATATACCAGTTAGAATTAAGGTACAGTGTTATGAAGCACCCCTAAAAATATCCAGCTTTTGCAAGCATAGCCAGCACCAGAGAAGCGTGATTTGATTTTGACCAGGAGACCTCAAGAGAGACTTCCTTACAGAAAGCCATGTTCCAAGCAAGAAACAGCACCTGGTAGATGGTTTCTTTTACTCTAAATGTCTACTATCCCTCCTGTAGCATTTGTAAATGCAAAAGAAACAAAAGAGCACCAGAATCTTTCTAAAAAGTGTTCAAGAAAGATGTGATGGGTGAGGGCCTTCCTGTTCACCCCTCCTCACAATCACTAATCATGCTGTTTTCAATGGCCTGAGGCTCCTTTCTGTGTAGCTCAAAAGATATGTTAATCTCATTTCCCCACCTCACCTGGACAGCAGAATAACACACATTTCTAGAAGCTATTTCGCAAACATTTTAGATAGGCTCTTCCTGGCTTCCACCATTAATTTTTTTTTAAATCCAATTCACTGTCAATAAGATGTTATTTTCAGTCTTTGTTTTTTATGTTTTAAGCACAATTTAAGCATAAAAGTTGATGCTTTTCACCCTGCCAACTAGGAATCTTTGGCTTACCAAGAGACCTCTCCTCTCTGCCCAGAAACTTTTCTGTGGACTCCCACCCCACTCCACTTTCCATCCCTTTTGTTACTAAAGATGTACCCATTGAACCCCAACCACGCAGAACAAGGACAAGTCTGGAATCTTCCTTCATCCCTGTTTCCCTGGCAAACCCATCTGCTCCTTCTCCTCCTCCTTCCTATGATCATCTGTTCCCCCTTAGATGTCTCAGCTCCTAATCTAAGATACCCAATTCCTCACAATCCACAGTAACCCTCTGCAAAAACAGACCTTTACTTTTGCGCTTAGCAATTGCCCCAAACTCCCACACCTGCTTTCCTCTCATTTTTACCTCAGAACTTCTCCAAAGTCCACTACCCAAGCCTCCCTAATTCCTCTTACATTCTCTCTTTCTCTAAAAGCAAGCAGCTCTAACCAGCACCCATTTTTCTCTGAACGCACACAAGGCTTTTCCTCAGAAATCCCAGATGTATTTTAAGAACAACTCTTGCATTGGTTTTAAACTCTTCTAAACACCCCTCAAAATACAGTTACAAGTGGGTAGCCGTGTTGGTCTGCCATAGTCGAAACAAAATAGAAAATTCTTTCCAGTAGCACCTTAGAGACCAACTGAGTTTGTTCTTGGTATGAGCTTTTGTGTGCTCATACCAAGAACAAACTCAGTTGGTCTCTAAGGTGCTACTGGAAAGAATTTTCTATTTTGTTCCCTCAAAATACAGTGTTGCTTATAAAGGTCTGCATGTTTAGTAAATTCGCTAATTCTCTCTTGACATAATAAATTTTATGTTTATCTCAGTTGCCTGCGTTAACTCTTGGGGTGCCAATCTCTGTGTACAGCTCTGGCTACCTCACCTCAAGTTGGCCCTGTGAGAACAGTCTGGGGTTGTTTCTGGATCCAACTTTGTCACTGGAAGGCAAAGTTGCCACGGTGGCTAGAAGCTCCTTTCGGTAGCTGTGCCTGGTATGCACAACTCCGATCATTCCTGGACCTAGGAGAGCTTGGTCACATTAGTTCAGGCATTGGTGACTTTCGAAAATGGATTACTACAATGCACTGTACTTCCCTTGAGCTTGATCCAGAAATGTTGCAGTTAGTGTTGAATGCTGCAGCACAGTTGCTGAGAGGAGTGTGACCTTGTCAGCATATAACAGCTGAGAGATTTCCACTGGTTACCGATTTACCAATTCAGGGTGTTCCTAGTGGTCTATAAAGCCCAGAACAACTTGGGACCAGTTTATTTTGTGCGATCGCTTTACTACAAATGTGTCCACATAACCGCTTTGATTTGCTGAACTGGCACCGTTACAGATACAAATCATTCCACACTTGCAAGCAATTGTTCTTCTTGTCTAGCAACACTACACTTTGGGACTCCCTGCATATTGACATCAGACCACTGACTTCAATGTCCACTTTTGAACACCTGCTATAACATTTTTGTTTAGGCATGCCTACCCAAGCGTGTAGATGTTGATGTCTTTTTAATCTCCTATTGTTAATTTTAATCATTTTAATATATTTTAAATTGTTTTTAACCGTTAAAAAAAATATTTTTTGTAAACTGCTTAGAGGTTTTACTACACTCAAGTGGTACATACATTTTGTTACAACAATAAATGAATGAATCTATAGTGCAAATCACTGAGAGATCTAGGATTCTAGTCTACATTCTGCCTATCTCTGCACAAAAGTGAGAAGCCATGACAAGGAAGACCAGGCAGACCAGTTGGAGGATTCGGTTGAGGGCACGAAAAGTGTGGGAAATACGTCATTGAAAGTAAAACCTGGAATGCTCCCTCAAGGCAATTCCTGCCATTTTCATCTTCTTTAACAAGGCTTGTATTTATGAATGGAAGGCAATAAAGAGACATTTCTTTTGAGACTGAATGTTAACCTTGGGCGATGGATTTTGGGCACAATATTGAATATGATGCATGGACAAAACTATGGAATGAGACTTTGAAATTCACTGCATGTGTATCATTGAAAGAGAATATCTATAAAATGATGTATAGATGGTATTTAACTCCAGTAAAATTGTCAAAAATGTATAGAATGCATGATAAGCTATGTTGGAAATGTAGACAAGAAGAAGGAGATTTTTATCACATGTGGTGGACATGTAACAAGGTTAAGGGGTTTTGGGAGTCTATTTACAATGAACTCAAGAAGATGTTTAAATACACTTTTCCCAAAAAGCCTGAAGCCTTTCTGTTAGGATTGATGGGAGGAGAAATAGAAAAAAATGATAAAAGACTGTTTATGTATGCGACAACGGCAGCGAGAATATTGCTTGCCCAAAAGTGGAAATTACAGGAACTACCAACAGTTGGTGAGTGGCAGACGAAGATGGTGGAATATGCGGAAATGGCAAAACTGACCGGCAGGGTCAGAAACCAGGAGGACTCGAGGTTTCAAAGAGACTGGAGTAAATTTGTGGAGTACTTAAGATTGAACAGAGGAAGTTTAAAGACACTAGTAGGACTGGAATAAACCTTTGACATAGATTAACATGGTTTTATTTCGAACTGCGCGACAAGAATGGACAAGAAAACCTGCTGACGTGGGGGAGGGGAGTAATAGCTCGGCAGAGCATTGTTTTAAAAATGTATTGTATTTTGATGTGGAATTGGCTGTAATTTGGTATATTTGGAAAATAATAAAAAAATTATTTAAAAAAAAAAGAGACTGAATGTTAACCTAAGGGAGACTTATCTTGGCCAAGCTCAGAGGACTTCAGGGCGGTGATAAAACGAAGGAATACCTTTCTCTTTCTCGCTGAACTTTTCCCATCCCTGCAAGTCAAACAAGCCTTTGGTGTACAAGAGACTCCAGGATGACTCACCAAAGGTTGTTTGAGGAGAACCATTTGCTCCGCATTGTGACTGGCAACTTTGCTGACTCAGCGGAATAGCAGCAACACCCATAACTTAAAGCACTTGCAACACAACCACCATGCATAACAAGATGCCTACAGTCAATTTTGTTGTGAGTCAATGTCATATGCCCTAGAAGAAATATGTGGGGAATGTGCGTTAGCAACTGAAGTGTGCAGCACCTCCAGCCTGGAGGCAGCACTATGACTACTGTTGTCTGTAAAGTAAGAAGAAAAGTGGTCAACAAGAAGGCCAACAAAAAGGTAATCCTAGGCTTTCATCCTGGAGACTGCAAACAAGCTGCATGTCCAGTCCTAAATATTTTTTATTCAAAATTAGCATTAGGAAACCTTTGGCCCTCTAGATATTGCTAAGCTACAAAGCCCATCAGTTTCAGTAAACATGGCCAACAGTCAGGGATGATAGTACTTGTAGTACTGGTGGGCAAAAAAATTCCCCACACCTGCTCCAAAGTAAATCCCACTGTGGTAAAGAGTTAGGATTGCAATCTGTTTCTTCTTTGGTAATAGCTGCTCTACTTACTTTTTGACAATCCCGAGGATTTTTGAAAAAGAAATTTGCATAGCAACACCAGGTGGTGTTTATAGGCTGCATGGAGGGTAAGCTTAAGCTAGATAGCAGAGTATGAGAGAAACCCCTTCTGCACACCTGATAATGTCCCAAGAGGTTATAAGTGGATTAAAGGGCAAACTACTGTTCATAAAGTTGTGATGCAATGTGGTTTTGTGTGTTTTTTAAAGCTTGTGCGGAGTATTTTCCATTAAACTGAAGCACAATAATCTTCCTTTAATACTGTAATCTTTTGATCTTTGGGGCTTTGATTTCTCAATAGCCACATCAAACAACCAAATGAAAAAGGTTGTTCTCACTGGTGAAAATGTTGCCTTTGTGCCACGTAAATGTGAAGCATCTCCCCTTTCAGCCCCTCTTGGCAGAAAGAATGTCCAAAAATGGTTATGCTACGTTGTTAACAAAAGAAAACAACAACAGTGTGTGGTTCATAGAATCATTCCTTTCAAGTAAAGAGTTGAACAGTGGTTGTCAACATGGTGTCTTCCAGATGTTGCTGGACTACAACTCCCATCATCCATGACTTTTGATCCTTCTGGCTGGGGCTGATGGGAAGTGGAATCCAACAGCATTTGGAGGGCCACAAATTTCACAAATGTGCACTGTAGTCCACAGTATATGTGGACCATAATTAATTTGGTAGACTCTAATGTGCCACGACATTCCCTTGTTGATTTTGCTGAAACCACTACAAATAGCAACTGACTCATTTTAATGTGTTTTGTGCCATGCTCAGCAGTGGCTACTTCCTGTTACGAAGTGTTCAGTTTGCATGGAAGCCTGCAGTTCTCACATGCGATCCTGACACTCAGTTCTAGGGATCTTTCCACAGCGATGGCTGGATGCGCTCTGAAAGATGGCACCCCAAGTGTTGACAGGAAGATCAATCCCAAGTAAATTTATTATATCAAAAAGGGAATTAGCTTACTTCAGATGTAGAATAGAATCGATTGGAGAGTTTAAACAGAAAAAGCAAACTATTTTAAAATAACGCTTGAGAAAACATAGGAAAACAAGTGGGGTCAGGAGAAAAGGCAGGGAGAGGAATGTACTTTGGAAAGAATTGTATTTCACACAGCTAGCAAAATTTATGATGGGCTGGATGGGCTTCCCTGGGGAGGGCCTTCCCAAAGCACCCGTTGCCATGACTGAAAAGGCCCCAATTTCTGTGCCCAGCCATGCCCGTTTTCAGGATACTCCATTCCAACTACCAGAGCTCCAGTTCAGCAATGGCACAAAGGTTTTTCAGCAAAGTTTCTATATATATTTTGTGGGGGTACGCATACTCCTAACAGTTTGTGAATCTTAAGTTTGGCCTCATTGAGCGGCAGTATTTAAATGAGAGTAGGAAAAGGATAGTACCCCTACACATTTTTTGAAGGGAAAACTGTGTATGTGTTTTAGAATTACGTTTCCCCAGAGCACATTTTATGGAGGTTATAGCTGGAAACGTTAGGACTTTATACAATGTGTGCCATCCTCTGCTCACTTCGCTGGCAGCAAACCCTACTGAATTTGGTGCGGTCTACTCCCGAGTAGACAAGTGCCTTTGGACATATCAGGACTTGCACCTGAGCCGTTTGTATTTTTATTTTATTTTTAAACGCATCAGATGATCCGGCTGCAACCCCCAAGCACGATCGCAAAGCACCACTGAAGGCTGAGAGGTTTAAAAATATATTTGGATCAGGGCCGAATCACACCCTACGGGCAATCTTGTGGCGTCCCCTGAGGGGTTTACGGGAATCCCAGCCGTTTCCATGAGACTCTGAGCCCGCGGGGGTGCGGATGGGAGGAATCTCCCTTCGCGATCCAGGTTCGCTTTCCATTCCCCTCAGACGCCTCAGCCAATTCCGCCCGTGAGCTGAGGAGAATCGAAAGCGTAGCCCTGACGGCCGCTTGCCGCGCATGCGCGTAGATCCTTTTCTCTTTCGTCTCCCGCAACCTTCGCCATCCGCGTCGAGCGCTGTCTCACGCCCGCCCTCCTTCCCTCCAGTCCTTCGCCCCCACCCTTCGCCCGCTAAACGCACCGCGCCGCCCAATCGGAGAGACGGAAAGCGGAGCGCGAGCCCCTGTGACGTCAATTCCTGAATCCAACATGCTCAAACCCCTTTCTCGTTCTCAAGGGGGGGGGGAGAGGAGGACGAGGGGAGAACGCGCGCGCGCGCTACTGCTTGTGCGACGTCTCCGGCTTCATTTCCCTCTAACAACCGCGCGCGCCCTCCGCTGCTGAGATTGCGGAGCCAATTGACGGAGACGCCGAAAAGCCCCGCCTCCTCCTCGCGGTGACCTCACAGCTCTTTCTCTGTACCGTCCCTCCCGCCACTCTAGGGACGGCATCCAATCCAGGGCGGGGATGGCGGCGGGGCGGTCCCTCGGCCCTCCGTGACGTCGTGGCCCCGCCCCGCCGCCCGGCTGCCCCCTGAGGCGCTTGGCAGCGGGCAGCGAAAGAGAATCAAGTCAGTCAGCCAGTCTCAGTCAGCTTGCCTGCCTCGCAGCGAAGCCCCCTTTCCGCGTCCCTCCTCGTCGTGTTTCTCCCTCCTCAGCCACCGAGCAACATGGAAAGCGCGGCGGTGGGAGCCGAGTTCAACATTCTCCTGGCGACCGACTCCTACAAGGTTGGGGGCGAAGCGGGCGGGAGAGAGAAGGGTCTGGGGCGGGAGGGGGAGGCGGGCTGGCGGGCGAGGGGCTCACCTTTGGCCCCCTGCGCCTCGTGCCCCTCTCGGCCTGCCCCTCACAGCCTTCGGGAGGGAGGATGGCTGGGCTCTGGAGAATCGCACTGCACCCCCCCCTCCTCCTGCGTTGTGCTTCTTCCCTTCCTCCCCCCTCCCTTCCCCCCCAGCCCTCCTTCCATGCTCCTTTCTGTTTCGTGTTCCTGCCTCGCACCCCGCCCTCGCCAGGCCAGGCACCGGGCCAGGACGTGGCTGGTGCTGCATGCATGGCGATGGGTGCCCGGAGCTACGTGTGTGACGGCTCGCAGGCCATGCCCACATGCGAGAGGCTTGCGAAAAAAGAGGGGTGGCGGCGGCGTTGTCGTTTTTTTTGGAGGGGTGTTAGGGTGTGGGAAAGCCCCCCCCCCAGCTTGGCCTTTGCCCTTCTCTCCTGCGCGCGCTCTTTCATCGGGCTCTCCTTGGTTTAATGGAAAGCGCAGGTTGAAGCTTGCGGTCCTTTGTACACTTGCTTGGTAGCAAGCCCCGTTGAAATCGGTGGGGGATCGCCTGCAAGGAAAAGTGCACTGTTTTGCTTTTTTTAGGGCAAGCTCTGATGGCTTGGTCTGGCCATTTGAGTCCGGGGTGTGTGTGTCTGTACCCACCTACCCACCCCTTTGAATGTGTTAAGTGCTATATAATTTTAATGGAGAAGGGGAGGCAGCGACAGTGAAGCTCTTTGCTTCTTTTGGAGTGCAACACCTCTCCCTCCCTCCCTCTCATATCCTTATGCGCTTGGCGCAAAAATGGAGCCCGGAGGTTTATCATCCACACATGCTGACATAGGTGGAGGGTGGGCAGGAGACAGTGGCTTTCTAGTAATAGGCAAGTGCAGAGAGAAAAAACGGGGCAAGATAAAAAGTGACACCTGTGGCATGGAGGAGATGGCTCCCCACTGGAACTCTTATTGCCCTTGGCTCTTTCATCTCACTTCCAAATTCTTGCAGGGGGAATGCAATGATAGTGAAACACCACCTGCCTCTTTCACTTACTAGACTTGTGGGAAGTGCTAATTTTAGTTATCTGGTGCCAGGAAAGGGAGTGTTTCTGAGGAAAGGTAATCTTTGCAGGCAAACTGACTTAACACTTACCTGATAATAGAAGTACCAGGTTTCTGTGTAGCAAAGAACCTGCTCAAAGTAAGCATGCTGTTTGCTTTTTATCAAGATAATAGATTATAGCTACTCATCTGTACAGAACTTTACAGTTCTTAAAGCGTCATTTATACTATTGGTATTTCCTGTACTTATGGTTCACTTATACCAGGGGTCCCCAAACTAAGGCCTGGGGGCCGGATGCAGCCCAATCACCTTCTAAATCCGGCCCGCGGATGGTGCGGGAATCAGTGTGTTTTTACATGAGTAGAATGTGTCCTTTTATTTAAAATGCATCTCTGGGTTATTTGTGGGGCATAGGAATTCATTCATATTTTTTTTTCAAAATATAGTCTGGCCACCCACAAGGTCTGAGGGACAGTGGACAGGTCCCCTGCTCAAAAAATTTGCTGACCCCTGACTTATACTATTGGTATTTCCTAGTTTAACTCAGACAACAATGGTACAGTGTTGTAGAAGAACAAAAAGAGGAGGTTAATGAGAAAAGATAAGGAAGTTAAGCACTTCAGGCAAGGTTTTAAATCAGAGGGTTTTCATTTGGACTCATTACTGGTTTAGCTATCTTTCAGCATATAATTGTTTCTTAGCAAGACCTGCCTTTGGTGCATAAATGGTTGGATTATAATTACAGTACAGCAGTGATAGTACTTTCCAAAGTTTAATTATGTTACACATTTGTCAGTCTTTAAAAACTTGGAACTGTACAGTATATGGTGGTAGATCAAGCATTGTGAAACTGAAACTATTAAACCAGTCCTACCATTGTTGGAGTTACTGATGATAAAAGCATTAAAATAGCCACACTGATTTCAGGGGAAAGTTCTGCTTGTGGGAAACTATGGCCAATTTATGAAATTAAAATAAATGATGAATATATTGGAAATAATTGGCTTAAAATTATAATTTTAAATGATTTAGCTGATTCAGATTTGCTGTAGTGATTTACCTGCTGCAGGCAGTTATCAGTGTAATTTGCAGTGTAATCCTTTACATGCCCACTCAGAACTAAACCACATTGAGTTACGTGCAACCTCATAGGTCAGTGAGTATAGGATTGCAGCCTTAATTGCTAGCTTGTGCCCTGCTAGAAACAATGACTAGCTTTTACGGGAATAGCAGTGAAAGAGATTACAGTATGTATAAGGAGTCTCATAATCTTTGCCCCAGAGACTTTGCCATTTAACAGTAAATGAAAGCAATTCAGACAGAGCCTTATGCTGCTATAATATCAAATAGCAAAGGTTGTTTAAATAGTGCTTTCAAGCGTTCAAAGAACTTCATATGTATTTAGCTGTAATCCTTACCAACAACCCTATAAGGTAAGTTAGTATTGCTAGGCTCCCATATTGCAGCTGGGCGCAAAAGAGGCAGACAAGTAGATCTAGCCTGTGGACATCCAGTGAATTCAGAGTGAAGACTAGATTTGAATGGAGGACTTTCTAATTTAGAAACAAAACAAAAAAAATCCTTCCAGTAGCACCTTAGAGACCAACTAAATTTGTTTTGGTTAGTCTTGTTTACTTACAGTAGCCCTGTAATCCCTGCCTGAGCAATCTTGAATAGCATCTTAGGCTACTGCTAAGAGTCTAGTAGCCTGTTTCCATGCTGACCATGAAGGAAGGAGAGCCTTTCACCAGTAACCAGCATAGAGAGACAGACTGCTAGAATCTTAGCAGGCCAGTAAAAAAAAGTGCCCACTCCCAAGTGAATTGCTGAAGGTGTGATGGACAGATCCATCCAACCTCCACCAGCCTGATCACTTGCCTGCATGGAATTCTTGGTTGCTGGTGCCTATTGGAGAAATATTGCTGAAGGTTTTTCCACTGGCTGTGTATTGCATTGATGTACTCGTCCAACATTCTCCAATATCTTATCCAACATTTGCTTCTGAAGCAAGTGTGCTTGTAACCTGACTGTACACTTATTACTGAGGAATGCCTAACCTCACAATTGATCTGATTTTATTTATAGCAGACTTAACTGCAGTTCAGACAGATTCATGAGCCTCTACTATCTAGAGAGGGAGATAGTTATGAATTAAGGATGGAAGGGAAGCAGTACCATCACATTCATTCTGTGTGTGTGTGTGTGCAGATGCTTAGGGAATTTTGAATTCTTATCTGAGGTGCCCTGATCTGCACCCCCACAGCTGACTGGAACTTAGTTATACACCAGCTTTTGCACTTTCTGAATGTTTCTGTCAAAGTTTTCAGCACAAAAATTGCTCATTATAATAGAAAATGGGTTTAGAAATCTATTTGAAGTTAACACATTTAAACTTGTGTATTTAAATAGCTATTTAACATGAATTTTAATGCAGATTTTTTAAAATGAAGAATGTGGAAATGGTGTGGGCTTATGAATGAAGAAATTTGAAAATGGCATAGACTAGACAAGCAAATTAGAGAATTTCTGTGCATACGCACTAGTGAAGATTAATCACCAAAGACATTTCATTTGTACAGACCTTTGGGGGGAGGCTGAGAAACTTGTAGAGCGCATGTGTACTGATCCTTTTTTAAAATGCGCCCCAAACAGCTGCCTGAAAGGCAAAATAGAGGCAATTGGCATTTTAACCTGGGGACATGCACCAGTATATAGGGACAATTAAAAATTATGGTGTGCCGTAAACAAAAAAACCCCAAACAAATGGTTGCCCTATGAACTTTACAGTCTAATTTTTACGCTGGGAAGGCAACATCTAGCTAATATGAGGTGATAAATGTTTTAGAGAGGGATCTGAAGATCTATAAAAACCCTTTATAGATGTTCTGGAAGTTGCTTAAAATTTAAAATTAAGCTTATTCAAGTTTATTATTTATTGCATTTATATTCCACTTTTTCCTCCAAGAGCTCAAGGTGGTGTACATGGTTCTCTCCCTCTTCATTTAACCTGGTGCGGTAGTCTAGATCAGGTAGGTTAGGCTGAGAGTGTTAAGACTGGCCCAGTGTCACTCAGCGCACTTCATGGCCAAGTGGGAATTTGAATCCTGGTCTTCCAGGTTCTAGTCCTACATTGTAATCACTATACCACACTGGCAGTCTTTTAAATTCCTGCAGAAAACTTAAGCAAACATGTTAAGTTCATCACTGAAAGTCAAGCAAGGAGGTTGGTTGAACTCATTTAGAAAGAGATTGCCATAAAACCAGACCTGCCACTGTGAAGGCCCTGCGCCTTACTCCTGCCAGTTTTGCTTCACAAGTCACTAGCAATCAGAGCAGGATTTCCATTTTCATGGGTGAGAAGACTGTGCAAAGTCTTTAGCTGTCGGTTAAAACACTTGCATTGTGCCAGAAAAATAATGGCTTGTCATTGTGGTTAACACAAAACAGGCGTTATATTCACGATGCCTTCTCCCAGTTTAACAGAGAAGCTGCCATGTTCTGCACTAGCTGGGCCTTCAAATACTTTTGAAGGGAAACCCCATAGGTATTGGGTCCATAAGAACACGAAGTTTGGCACTATGTTACCTTGGAAGAGTATTTGTGAGATCTTGCTCATTTGATTAGAAATACTTACCCTTTTAATATGGAGACTTTGGTGATAGAAAAAAGTGATTGCAATTCAGAGGAAATACAAGACACTAAACTAAACACATTACCTGATTACAGATGACCTTAATTTCCCAGTATTTATAAAATTTTGTAGTTTGGGTTAAACCAACTTGCTGGCGTAGAGCAGCACATTTATTATTTATTTGAAGCATTTTTACCCTGATCTTTTGCTAAGAAGGGTTCCAGAGTAGCTTACAAAGATCAGTAGGAAGATAGTGTTTGCCTTCAAAATTACAGTCTTAAAGTTGAGACATACAAGGAAAAGTGGGTGGGGAGGAAGAGAGAAAAAGTAAGCTCAAGAAAATGTTCTTAAAGTTACAGTTCTTAAAACAACCAGCTAGGATGGAAACAGTTCAGATAGCCTCATTACCTTCTGTGGCAGGCCCTAAGCAGTGGAATTGTCTGTGACTGTAATTGTTTATTTTTTTGTTATACGCTGAAAAGACATTTCATTGCCCCTGATCTTTGAAATAGATATATATTTGAAATATTTTTGAAATATATGTATTTTAGTACCCACCTCGTTCTTGATTATAACTTGTTTTAACCATTCATAATATTGCATAATGATCAGTTCCATGAACTTATTAATTAATATAAGCTGCATAGTGCTCATTATTTGGCATCACATTCCAGACTGAAAAATACTTTTATTCACATTCAAGGAAACTCCCTTGATAGGGAGCTAATTTTACTAGGTATCCAGATTTCAATTTGCTGAGTTCCTGTCTGTTTTGGCACTAAGAACACTCTTCTAGATTCTGCAACTGGAATGCTGTCTAGGTCAGAGAACAGTGTTCGGGCATACATAGTTCTGCCTGAAAAAGTGTTTAATCAGAGTTTTTGCAGAGTTTTGGAAAGCTTTTAAAATATTAATATGTTTCTAGTCCTGATATGTTCCAGATCACTTTACATAGTTCAAGTAAGTTTAGGGTGAAAGCTTTAAAAGTGAACTCCTGGATCAGAAAACTAAATCCAAAAAGATACTGTTTGCTATCCAGAAAACAATCTATGCTGTAGTGTATGGAAATTCAGTTTTTAAAGCAAAGATACGCTTGGTTCGAGCATCACACTAAACCATACATTAAAAGGAAACTGCCCAAAAGTTCCCATGTTAGTCCTCAGCTCCTGCTGCCACTGCTCCTTATGGAACAAAGCACACCCAAGCTCATAGACACTTACTTGAGTGTCAAGGTTTGGTTCTGGCTCACTACTCTTTGGTTTATTTGACAGAAACAGACAATGAGCCTGGGTTCAGATGATTCAACAAGATGCTTTGTTCAAGGCGTGATGGCAGCAGGAGTGGTTACTTTTGAGTAGCACCATGGTCTATGGGATGTGTGAGGAACATGTAAGCAGCCCCATGATTTAATGTGATATGTGAACCATAGAATGCAAAATGAAAGAGCTTTCTTATCAAGTGTTTTCAGATTAGGCACACAGGTATATTCCTCAGAGTAAGACCTGGATGTGACATTTAATCTTCAAATATGGCACAAAACAAAAAATTCCAGACCATGTGGAATTTTAATTTCTTTAATAGCATTCCAACAAACCTTCTGATCTATTATTTCAGAGAAAGGTTGCTGGTGTTAGCTGTGGACTGCAATTCAACCAATTGTTGTAGCAAATGCTACCTTTGGAGATGACGGAACAAAATAATTCCCCATTCTATTTGATAAATTGGTGTCCTGCTTGTAGGGCTAAATCAAACTCTTTAGAGTGGTTTGGTTAAATTAACTCTAAATTTATTAAGTTTTTTACACATTGTAATATGCCAATAACTCAAACTTTAGGATTTTTAGACTTAAAAAAAAAATCTGACTGAAAATATTTTCACTATATTAATTTTTTTTACCATTATCAAACATTCCCTTGCAGTGTTGGAAACCCAAACATTACAGCATTGTGCTGGTGTGTCAGAAACAGAGAGTGAAACTGACCAGTCTAATTCATTTCCCAACCTGAGAGAAATGCAAAAAAGTAAAAAAGCATAAATGGTGGAAAGGAAATTTGACTTTTAAAAATCTTTTAATCTACAGCTTTAGCTTGCAGGTAAGGGAAAAATAAAATGCTTTTGTCTTGAAAATTTCAGAACTACATATTTTAAAGTAATCTGGGAAATCTTTCTCAGAAGAGGTGCCATCAAAATGATGTTATTTTAATGTCTTACTATAGATTTATTTTAGTCTCAATAGAACGTTACCAGAGTCATTTATTGAAAACTGTTGATCAAAGTCTCAATGAAAGCTCTTGTGTTTTCTTAAGCTTCCTGTAATTTTATAATCACATACAACATAGTTGCAATTGAGGGGAGAAATATTCTGTACCATGTCATTCATTACCTGTGGTGTCACTAATATGGACAATAAAATTTGGTTAATCTTTCTTCCCCTGGTTATATGGAGTTCTTATGTGTAGCTGTGCAATTTTCCTAGGAAGCACATGATTGACAGGTGAAGTTTGAAAGGAGCTTGTTTATAGACAACACAAAGCACTTTGTAATTGCTGTGCAAGTAAAAAACACACAACTGCACATGGTGGTGGGTGTTGAGATCAGACGGATGTTCCACCAGAATAACTGGTTGTAAGCAACGCTTATTACATTCGGTTTGTGCTTGAAGGAAAACTTCTAATAAGGACAGCAAAAATCCTGCAGATCACTGACACTGTAGCTTCACCTCTAAAGTCAGGCTCCTATACTAGGTTTGACACTGGAGCCCCTAAGCAAAAATTAACCAAACATGTTGCTTTTCACATTTGTTCAGAATTCTGGTCAGTTTCACTTCTCAGTTATGGAAAAGTTGTTAGATAAGCTAGGTAGAAAAGGAACAACATAGGTAATATAGTAATGGGCATTTTTGCTTGGTCAGCTGAAAACTGGACAGACAACGGGATGTCTGGTTGAAAATAGTCTGTTTAATATGCTACAAGAGAAGCAGAGTGCTAAATTGCTCCTTGTTTTCCAAATCCAGGAAAAGCTGAGCTGCTTCAAGCTTGCAGGCTGAGCTGGAGGTTGAAGGGTGAAAGTGATCCTCACTACAATGTGTATGGCACTGTCAAAGCTTGTTTGGATAACCATTTTGTATGTGGTGAAATGTTTTCTTACCCAAGTTTTCCTCATTTTAGGTGACACATTATAAACAATATCCACCCAATACAAGCAAAGTTTATTCCTACTTCGAATGTCGTGAAAAGAAGACAGAGAACTCTAAATTCAGGAAGGTGAAATATGAGGAAACGGTTTTTTACGGGTTGCAGTACATTCTTCATAAATACTTAAAAGGTATTTCATGTTGGAATTTTAAATAAAATTACTCATCCATTCTAACTTCGCAACTTTTTTCATGGATCCTTTAAGCAGGAGCAGCTATGAAGATGTCTTCATTCATGATAAAAGTATTATCAGAGGGTAATATTGTTTGATAATCTTGTAACTTCTGAATTAATTGCATTCATACACTGTAAGTAGAGTTGCCTTGCAGTGAAAGAGAAAATGGTCTGCCTTGCTCTGTATTAATATCTGTCTATACCAAGTTACACTTATTTCTAATGCTTGAATTAATTTAAGACTTAAGTCAGGGGTGGTCACTGGATCAATTTAAGACTTAAGTCAGGGGTGGTCACTGGATCATATTGTTGTTTTCCCCACCCCTCACAGGCCAGGAAGAACTTTCTGAGAGTAAGAGCTGATAGACTGTGGAATCCTCTCCCTCAGAAGGCGGTGAACTCTTTTTCCTCTGAGGTTTTTAAGCAGAGGTTAGATGGCCACATGCCATGGATACTTAAGTTGAGATTTCTACATAGCTGGGGGTTGGACAAGCTCCTTTCCAACTCTGCAATTCTATGACTCTGTTGTTGTTGTTGTTGTTGTTGTTGTTGTTGTTCAGTCGTTCAGTTGTGTCCGACTCTTCGTGACCCCATGGACCAGAGCACGCCAGGCTATCCTTCACTGCCTCTCGCAGTTTGGCCAAACTCATGCCAGTCGCTTCGAGAACACTGTCCAACCATCTCATCCTCTGTCGTCCCCTTCTCCTTGTGCCCTCCATCTTTCCCAACATCAGGGTCTTTTCCAGGGAGTCTTTTTTGATGTTGAGCTTCAGACATCTTTCACCCTCATTAAAAGGTTCTTTAATTCCTCCTCACTTTCTGCCATCAAGGTAGTATCATCAGCATATCTGAGGTTGTTGATATTTTTTCCGGCAATCTTAATTCCGGTTTCGGATTCATCCAGTCCAGCCTTTCACATGATGAATTCTGCATATAAGTTAAATAAGCAGGGAGACAATATACAGCCTTGTCGTACTCCTTTCCCAATTTTGAACCAATCAGTTGTTCCATATCTAGTTCTAACTGTAGCTTCTTGTCCCACATAGAGATTTCTCAGGAGACAAATTAGGTGATCCGGCACTCCCATTTCTTTAAGAACTTGCCATAGTTTGCTGTGGTCGACGCAGTCAAATGCTTTTGCGTAGTCAAATGACTCTACAACATATTTATTAAAAATATTGATAAAATCAAATGCCCACTCTCTGCTGACCTTTCAGCAGCAGGCAAATATGTTTTTTTCAAGAGAGATTGCCTTTGGCAGGTATGGCTTCAGTGTGGTGTAGTGGTTAAGAGCGGTAGACTTGTAATCTGGGGAGCCGGGTTCGTGTCTCCGCTCCTCCACATGCAGCTGCTGGGTGACCTTGGGCTAGTCACACATCTTTGAAGTCTCTCAGCCCCACTCACCTCACAGAGTGTTTGTTGTGGGGGAGGAAGGGAAAGGAGAATGTTAGCCACTTTGAGACTCCTTCGGGTAGTGATAAAGCGGGATATCAAATCCGAACTCTTCTCTTCTTCTAAATGCTGCAATTTCTTCAATTTACTGTTTTTAGTTATATGTTTGGTGAGAAGATGGCATACAAATGTAACAACATTTGAATGCAGTTTAATGATTACCAAACAGTCTTTGCACAGAATGTAATTTTAAAAATTATTCCCAAATATGATAGTGTAATTTTGTCAACGAAATACTGTAAATAACTGACTTTTAGAAGACAGCTGAAGGCATGTTTAGGGAAGTTTTACTGTGTTTTTAATATGCTGCTGGAAGCTCCCCAGAGTGGCTGGGGAATAAATAATAAATTTTATTTATTTACTTACTTACTTACTTACATGTGGAGCTGTCTGGTTTATCATATCAGTTTCTGCAAGTACAGTGATGATAATATATATCTGGATAACCTGGGTTAGGGTCATCATTTTGTCATTGGCATGCAGCCAGGTCATCATTTTCTTGATTTATATTGATCAGCATAGTGTCCACAGACCCAATCTGAAAAGTGATACTAGGAGAAACTTTCTGTTTGCCATGGAATGTAATGGCAATCTAGGATTTACAATGTGACAGCTGCAACTTTCATTCGAGTACATGAAATTGCTGTCAGACTCATCTGATTACAACCAATGGGTAGAGATAAGCATGTTGTTTTTGCTGGTGCATTAGCTGGTTATTTGATTTACTCTGTGCTCTAATTGTAAATCATTAAATTGCACTTTAACCAATGGAATCTGTTGTTAAGTAAGTAATGTTTACAATCTGGATGCACCCAGCCCACTCTGATGCACGTTTACTTGGATATATATCCTACCAATTTCATCAGGTCTTCTCCCAGCAGCAGCCCAACAATGCAACCCTTTGCATGTCTACTCAGACCTGCTCCATTGATTTAATAGGGCTTGCATTCAGGTAAGTGGTATAGGACCGCAAGCCGATACGGTCCTAGAGAGAACTGCACTAGAAATCACAATTTTTGCATAGTTTAGCTAGTTTGTTTCTCCTCAGGACTTCCATAAAACAATAAATGGCAATGCCCAACCAATGTTTAAAAATATTCTTATGATTCAGTATTTTTTTTGTAATTGTTATACATCGTTTAAAATTCTTCATCATAGGCAAAGTGGTAACCAAAGAGAAAATCCAGGAAGCCAAAGAGGTATACAAGGAACACTTTCAGGATGATGTCTTCAACGAAACTGGGTGGAACTACATCCTTGAGGTAAAAAAATAATAATGAACACTTTAATGTGAACACACAAACACACTAAACTGCCTAATATGATCTGGTATTAACTATGTGGTTGTAGCTGACAGATACTTAGCTGCATCAATAGGAGTATAGCATCTAGATCAAGGAAGTAATAGTAGCACTGTATTCCGCTCTGGTCAGACCTCACCTGGAATACTGTGTCCAGTTCTGGGCACGACAGTTCAAGAAGGATACTGACAAACTGGAACGTGTCCAGAGGAGGGCAACCAAAATGGTCAAAGGCCTGGAAATTATGCCTTATGAGGAACGGCTTAGGGAGCTGGGTATGTTTAGCCTGGAGAAGAGAAGGTTAAGGGGTGATATGATAGCCATGTTCAAATATATCAAAGGATGTCATATAGAGGAGGGAGAAAGGTTGTTTTCTGCTCCTCCAGAGAAGTGGACACGGGGCAATGGATTCAAACTACAAGAAAGAAGATTCCACCTAAACATTAGGAAGAACTTCCTGACAGTGAGAGCTGTTCAACAGTGGAATTTGCTGCCAAGGAGTGTGGTGGAGTCTCCTTCTTTGCAGGTCTTTAAGCGGAGGCTTGACAGCCACCTGTCAGGAATGCTTTGATGGTGTTTCCTGCTTGGCAGGGGGTTGGACTGGATGGCCCTTGTGGTCTCTTCCAACTCTATGATTCTATGATTCTTCAGTTTGATAGGAATAGCATAGCTACTCTGTTGCTATTGGTTTTTGTGAGGTTTTTTTTTAATAGTTCATAGAGCAAAGCAATGCCTGTCCTTTACTAGGAGTTGTTACTGCACACAAAAATGTGGGAATTGAGCTTGGGGGTTTTTTTGGAGGGGGGAGGAATCCATATAGAATTTAAAACTGACACATTTGGAAAGAGCATTATAATCTTGTTCTATACCTCTTGACTGTTATTTTTTTACAATATTATATGAATTTAAATTCAGAGGTGAGTTGAAACCGGGGAACATGTTGATGCACCAGCAATTTGTCGGTGTCCTTCTAAGGAAGCTTACCCCACAGTTTGAAGGCACAGCCTTAAATTCCCTTGTGAAATCACTTCCTTTTAAAGAGGCACTGTGACAAGATCTGCATGTGAGCTAAGCTTTGCTAAATTTAAGTTAATTCAATTATAAGCATTGTAACTGAAAGAAGAAGAAAAAGTAGTGTTTTGTGAATCAAATTTGAAAGTTGTGTAGCTTTGTACTTGGATTAACTCTCATTTAAAGGACTATACTGTCAAATAAAAACACTCACAGATACAAAACCTATTTTTCACCCAGTGAAAAAGTCTTCAACTCTCCTTTCCAAATAATTGTATCTGTTTACAAAACAGAAGTACGAAGGTTGTCTTCCCATAGAAGTAAAGGCTGTTCCTGAGGGCAGTGTCGTTCCCAGGGGGAATGTGCTCTTCACTGTTGAAAACACTGATCCGGACTGTTACTGGCTCACAAACTGGATTGAGGTAATTAATGAAAAATTATCTCTGTGACTGATAGCATTCTAGCTGATTTGCTTTATTTTCAACATGTCCTGATCATATATTTGAATCCATCTTTTAAAGACATCATTCTGCCCTTTGATATGTGGGAACACATAATGAAATACAAGTTGTGCTTATTGTACTGCGTTCCATGTGCTTTTAGACTACACTCAAAAGGCATTGACTTATTCCTTTACATGGGTCTCTTTTTTCCCAGATGTACGTAAGGCGGCTTGTATTTCTTACTGATTGGCCCATAAGCTGCTTAATCAAGTTTCCTGGGGTTATGAGTTTTAAGATTGAAGCCATGTGAGCCCTGTTTGGTATAAAGTGGTGCCAAGGCATCTTTTTACGCAGAAGAGAGCCTGTGCTGTGGACAGGCCTCTTGTCAAGCTACGTGCATGGTTCTGCCTCCCTTCTGTCCCAAAAGAGCAACTGGTTCTTTAGAGTGTCACTCTTTCCCCCATCTCTTTAAGCTAAAACTATATCAAGCACACCTGTAAAAGCTGGTTGGTGAAGAAAATCAGATTTGGAAGGCCTGTCTAAATAATTGTTTTCAGAAGATGTCTGAAAGCAAGCAGGGATGACTCCTGCTGAACTTCTGTTGGCAAGGTGTTTCACAGGGCATGCTAAAGGCCCAGTTCCTTATAAAGGCCAGATGAACCTCAGGGTCATGGGGAGCACAAAAAGTGCCCCACCAGATAGACCTCAGCATTCAAAGTGGAGCGGTAAAGAGTCAGGCAGTATTTTGGAGCCAGTGGAGTAGCATGTTGCCAGTAGCTGCAACTTCCAGACCAGATACAAGGGTGAGCCCCACATAAAGCACATTGTAGAAATAGAGCCTTGAGTTTTTCATGACTTAATAGGCTCCTATCGCAACCACCATATTTTGCCATCCTTTTCCCCTCCCAAACTAAGTGAAATTAAGCACAGTCGTGCTTATTTCTCCACAGATGAAATATTTGTTGTGGGATGATGGAGGTAGATTTCTGTAATTACTTCTTAAATGTCTGTGAATGGGTTTGAAAACCTTTAATAGTTCTAGAGAATTTCCAAACTTTGAAAGCGACTAAGAGAAACCTGAATTACCTGTGTGCATATATGAAAATTACCTGCCATATCTAATTTGATTCTATATTGTAGTTTCTATTTTTACCCTATTGTATCGAGGAGTGGGTATCTTCACACATGCATGAAACATTTTTCCTCTTTATAGACTATTCTTGTTCAGTCATGGTATCCCATCACAGTGGCCACAAACTCAAGAGAACAAAAGAAAATCTTGGCAAAATATCTGCTAGAAACCTCAGGCAGTTTAGAAGGTTTGGAGTACAAACTACATGATTTCGGTTACAGAGGAGTCTCTTCCCAAGAGGTAATGCTATTTTTAAAATTGTATTGAAATTGCCTATTTTCTTTCTTTCTAAAATTGTAATCCATAAACTGTGAACACCGTATAGTGTGTATTTATTCTTGCAGCATTAAACTCTTCAGTAAAAGTCAATAAGTGTGGCACTTCATATCTTATTTACATTGTCCTGCAGATATTAAGACGAAATGAAGAAGGTACTTATTAATGTGGAGTTACTCTGCTCTGAAATGGAATCTTCTAGTAATTGCCATTTTGGTTTTGCATGCCTGTAATTCATAATTTGTGTCTTATTCTCTAAGACTGCAGGAATAGGAGCCTCTGCGCATTTAGTGAACTTTAAAGGAACTGACACAGTAGCAGGAATTTGTTTAATTAAGAAGTACTATGGAACGAAAGACCCTGTGCCAGGCTATTCAGTACCAGCTGCAGAACACAGGTATCTGTATTTCTTTGATGCATTGTATGTGGAAATCAAAGTGTAGATTAGCTGAAGGTCTGGTCCTACGGCATCTTTGAGGACCACGTGTCTTTTTTTTTAAACGAAGCACACACCTTGAACTCAAATTATTAAACAGTTCATTAACAAGTCTGATAATTACAGACAAGCAATTACAGCTGTTGGTTGCTGTTGATTCTGCTTGTTTTATATGTACAAATGTTGTTGTTGTTGTTGTTGTTCAGTCGTTCAGTCGTGTCCGACTCTTCGTGATCCCATGGACCAGAGCACGCCAGGCACGCCTATCCTTCACTGCCTCTCGCAGTTTGGCCAAACTCATGTTAGTAGCTTCGAGAACACTGTCCAACCATCTCATCCTCTGTCGTCCCCTTCTCCTTGTGCCCTCCATCTTTCCCAACATCAGGGTCTTTTCTAGGGAGTCTTCTCTTCTCATGAGGTGGCCAAAGTACTGGAGCCTCAGCTTCAGGATCTGTCCTTCTAGTGAGCACTCAGGGCTGATTTCTTTGAGAATGGATAGGTTTGATCTTCTTGCAGTCCATGGGACTCTCAAGAGTCTCCTCCAGCACCATAATTCAAAAGTATCAATTCTTCGGCGATCAGCCTTCTTGATGGTCCAGCTCTCACTTCCGTACATTACTACTGGGAAAACCATAGCTTTAACTATACGGACCTTTGTTGGCAAGGTGATGTCTTTGCTTTTTAAGATGCTGTCTAGGTTTGTCATTGCTTTTCTCCCAAGAAGCAGGCGTCTTCTAATTTTGTGAGTGCTGTCACCATCTGCAGTGATCATGGAACCCAAGAAAGTGAAATCTCTCACTGCCTCCATTTCTTCCCCTTCTGTTTGCCAGGAGGTGATGGGACCAGTGGCCATGATCTTAGTTTTTTTGATGTTGAGCTTCAGACCATATTTTGTGCTCTCCTCTTTCACCCTCATTAAAAGGTTCTTTAATTCCTCCTCACTTTCTGCCATCAAGGTAGTATCATCAGCATATCTGAGGTTGTTGATATTTTTTCCGGCAATCTTAATTCCGGTTTGGGATTCATCCAGTCCAGCCTTTCGCACGATGAATTCTGCATATAAGTTTAAAAAGCAGGGAGACAAATGTAGTAGCATTCAATTTTCTTTTTGACTCTGATTTTACATTATTTAATTAGTAAAGTCTTGCCTGAATAGTTAGTTACCAGGTCCCATGTGAGGAAGATAGAAGTTTGATTCAGTAACTTTCATATGTAACATGTTTTTACAGCTTGTTCTTGCCATATTAGAATAACTATTAGAATAATTATTTATTGTCATAATTGTCAAGCTTGATATTTAGTTAATTAGAAACTGAGTACCCCTTTTGCCAGCATGTTGAATTTTTCCATCACTGTCCAATGCTTCCACTACAATATAAAAAGCTTGGGTTTTTGGAGTGTTCCAGAGCACAAGGTGTGAGTCTGCATATGTATAGCTCAGCAAAATGAGTTAGTGTTGCTTAACCCAATCCCCCCCCCCAATTCCAAGTGCTGCTTAACCCATTAATGACTAGGTTTCATAGGTCAGTATGAACAGATTGAATAACTTGTAAGCTACATTCAAAGAAAAGTAGCGCAGGAAAAAAAACTCGGGTGCCTAAATATTTGATACTTGCACTTAGGTTTCTACCCAAATTCAATCTTCCTTATTCCTTTTGGTGGTCTTGCCAAGCTACATTTAGGTGATCATAAAAACAACACTCCAAGGATAGTTCAGTGTGTATGGGTGAAATGCAGCATGGGGAATAATGTACCATAAAGTTGATAACTCACTATGATCAGGTACATAATTGTACTAAAAATCATGTTGAGGTCAGTGGTAAATTCCAGTGCCTTTCTACTACACAAAGTCCTTATTACCTTTTGGCAAGAATATAGTTTGATTTTTATATTCTGTTTCTTACTTACACTGTCTTTAGAATGTTCATGATTTGGGTACTTTCCTTGCTACTCAACTGTCTAAGAGATACTTAGTGAACTTCGTGACCTTGGAACTGTTTTTGTATAACATGGTTCTTTAGTATACATAAGATCTCATTTCCTGAAAAATCTGATTACACACTTGGGATTAAGTGTAGATTTAATGTCCCAGCAATTATAGTCATACCTCGGCTCCCAAACGCCTTGGGGGAGTTGAACGTTCCAGCCCCTGAACAACTGAAAACTGGGAGTGTTCCGGTTTTTGAACTTTTTGGGGGGAAGCTGAATGTCCGGCGCAGCTTCCGCTAATGTTTCAGGCGTGCCTGCGCGATTGGAAGGCTCACCTTGGTTTCCAAGCGTTTCAGAAGTCAAACAGACTTACAGAACAGATTCTGTTTGACTTCCGAGGTATGACTGCACTCGGACATTCTGCTGGTACCCCATGTTTGCATGCAGTTGATCAGGTTGAGCATGATTACTGCTATCTTGATATCAGCCCTCCAAACCTGGGAGTAACAAAGAACTTCTAAGAGGCAGTTAAGATATTCGGCTTAATTGGGTAACAACAATTGTTCCACATGAATGAAAGCAGCATGTAAACCTTGTAATGCTCCAGAAAGCATCACTGATTGAAACCTGTACTGTCGGTTGGTTAAAAAGTAGTGTGAAGATAAGGAATGGTTGCATTTGTATTAGCATAGTATAGAGTTGTCTGTTGCATTCTAAAAGGAAAACATAATGTGGCAACTACCGGTAAATATCAAATGAGTAAATCTCTTCTGTTCTTCCAGTACTATAACAGCTTGGGGGAAAGACCACGAAAAAGATGCTTTTGAACACATTGTGACACAATTTTCTTCAGTGCCTGTATCTGTGGTCAGTGACAGTTACGACATTTACAATGCTTGCGAAAAGATATGGGGTGAAGATTTAAGGCATTTAATTGAATCAAGAAGTGCAGAAGCGCCATTGATTATTAGGCCAGATTCAGGAAATCCTCTTGACACTGTGCTAAAGGTAATTCTTTAAAAAAATCTTCAGTTTTAAAAATTACTTAATGAAGTTATTTGGGAAAGACCTTTTCTTTTAGTCCAACGCCATTTCTACCCTGTTACAAAATTGTATAATTGACAAAATGGTTTATCTAAAATGTACTTAGAAATATATATGTGGACTTCACTAGCTATGCATACAGATAATTTTTGTTGGATCTGTTCAGTTTCTGTATCTAAATATATTTATGAGCTATGCTGACGTTTATTAACTGGTGTCTGGCATATATTAAGTTTCTATAGAAAGACCTAAACATCTCATATAGTTAACCTGAAAATCATAGAGTGACCTGGTTCACACATTATGGTAAGCAAAATTATGCTCGGGACCATGCATACTAAGTTGGCTTCCAGAGAGAAGCTGGCAACCCCTTTGTTCAGGCATAGGCGAACTCGGCCCGCCAGATGTTTTGGGACTACAATTCCCATCATCCCTAGCTAACGGGACCAGTGGTCAGGGATGATGGGAGTTGTAGTCCCAAAACATCTGGAGGGTCAAGTTCACCTATGCCTGCCTATGTTCCTTTCCAGTCCTTTTATTTTAACACAGTGTAGTGGCCAAGTCAAGATTAGGCATAGTGTTTCTTCTGAACCTGGGACCATGGTTAAGGGCTTTTCTTCCTTAACCATATTCTGTAATGATAGCTCAAGCCATTTCTATGCTAAAAGGACTAAAAGGAAAAGGACTCTGGAGGAGCGCAGTGAGTTCAAAAGAGCGTGTAAAGATAATACTGGTGTGTCATGCAGTGAACAGAGGACCTCACTGCCATGGCCATATTTGAACGTATTTCATATATACATCAGTTTTGTGTGGATAACTATTTGAACATGTTATAATAATATTGTATTTACTTGTGTTCTGATTTATTAGTCTATCCTTAATGATATGTATGTATTATATTTGTTTAATCCTTTTATTTTTTCTCTTTGTTAGCCATGCAATTTTAAAAAAAGAAATTCATAACTCCATAAAATCAAAATCCCATAAAACTAAACTGTTTGCAATACATATGTTTTGACTAGCAGGTTGACTACTGAGTCTTTTCATATAGCTGCTTGTAAACTGATTGTCCTAACACTTCCTTTCCCAACCGTCATCAATGGTAGCAGGATAGCATATTATTTAAGTGAAGTAGTTCCAAGCTATCAGTTTGTTCTTTTGCATAGGACACATCTGAGTTATAATTACAACTATAAAGGTAAAGGGACCCCTGACCATTAGGTCCAGTCGTGTCCGACTCTGGGGTTGCGGCGCTCATCTCGCGTTACTAGCTGAGGGAGCCGGCGTACAGCTTCCGGGTCATGTGGCCAGCATGACTAAGCCGCTTCTGGTGAACCAGAGCAGCGCACGGAAATGCCGTTTACCTTCCCACCGGAGCGGTACCTATTTATCTACTTGCACTTTGACGTGCTTTCGAACTGCTAGGTGGGCAGGAGCAGGGTCCAAGCAACGGGAGCTCACCCCGTTGCGGGAATTCGAACCGCTGACCTTCCGATCGGCAAGCCCTAGGCTCTGTGGTTTAACCCACAGCGCCACCTATAACTATAGGTTATAGCATTTTGGGGGTGCGGGTGTGACATCACTGTTTCCAGGATAATAGTTTAGAATGGAGACTTCCAGACTGGTTTCTGAAACTTGGGGATTCCAGCTTTGGCTTTCAAAAATTGAAAACAACACTGTATAGTGCCTCTGCGTTGTCAATAAAAGTTAATGATTTCGGTTTACCAGCACAATGGAGTGCTTGATCAACAATGGCAAATGTTTCAGCTGCTGCTATCTACAAAACAAATATAAATGTATCTGGTTTGTTTAAATTGGCACAGGTTCCAGCCGGGGAATACAGTACAATTTTAAGGCATTACTGAGACCTGGTTTTTTTGGTCGACAAGGATAAGGTCCCTTTTTTTGTCTCCATAATCTGTCTACAATGTATCTTTTTTTATTTGACGAAGCCATTGTTAAGGCTACATGTAATAAATTTTAATACTATTATGTAGATATATGTGTAAAGGCTTAGTCCTCAGAATAAACTTTCTTCTGATTCTGGTACTGAGACCTGAGAAAAAAGCTGAGTAGGCACATACAATTTTGTAATTAAATAGAGCAGCAAGTCTCAAATTAAGGCTTTGGATGAGCTAGTGACTTTAGCTGGCAGCCATGCAGAAAGTAACAGTAAGACTTGAACACTTCTTAGTATAACAAATGTAAACTAACTTTCCAGTCAAGATACATGGGTAGTTAAGGCTTAATCCTAAGCAAATAGGACTATCCCTTTTTGGAAGATTTCTACAGTCATACCTTGGATCCCGAACGCCTTGGGAGTCGAACGTTTTGGCTCTCAAATGCAGCAAACCCGGAAGTGAGTGCTCCGGTTTGTGAACGTTCTTTGGAACCTGAACATTCGACGCGGCTTACACAACTTCTGATTGGCTGCAGGAGCTTCTTGCAGCCAATCAGAAGCCGCGCTTTGGTTTCCGAATGTTTTTGAAGTCGCACGGACTTCTGGAACAGATTCTGTTCAACTTATGAGGTACGACTACTAAGTTTGACTCAAGGCACACATACAGTATTTGTATGACTGAACTGGCTTATTCAATGGAGTAATGGACTTAATTGTTTAATTTGGCTTTCTGCAGGTTTTGGAAATTCTAGGAAGGAAGTTCCCTATTACAGAAAATGAAAAAGGCTATAAAGTGTTGCCCCCTTACTTAAGAATTATTCAAGGAGATGGTGTAGATATCAACACATTACAAGAGGTGCACCTTTTTATTCATATGTAGATTGCTTCTTCAGTGTCTTATGTTCGGGGGGGGGGTGTGAAAGTTCATATCATTCACAAATGGGTCAGTGCACCTGGTTGTTAACTAGATGGTTGCTACGCTGAGCCCATCCAGGATACCAGAGGGTTGGACCAGATGACCTTCAAGGTCCCTTCCAACTCTACAAATTTATGATTTAATATTGTATGTCACAGCTTAGTTTCATCTGGCCTCTAATGCGATGCCAAAAATACCCCTGCCCCGCCAAGGGATGCCCTCAAAAGCAGAAATCTGGCCTGCTGTTAACTGGCTGCATCTAGCCTTTGAAACTTGTCTTCAGACTGAAGGCTACCCAGTGCTGTGAAAGACACTACCTTGAAAGATGTCTTGAAACAGCAGATCAGACAGCTGAGAGCTGCCTAATCTCAGGATAACACTTGATAGCAACCCACCCCCAGCCTAAGGAGGGAAGCCACCAAAGATGCAGATTATCTGGTGCAGAAGAGCCTTTGGTCAGGCAATTCTGCTGGGTGTTTCTCTGGGGCTCTTCTAACAGTGGTACCCAGTATAGACAGGAAGATGTAATAGGGTGTGGGAAATTGGAGAGCGCGAAGAGTTATGAAGGTGTAAATAGAATAGGAGCTGCTCTGTGCTTTCAAAGGCATTTCTTGGACCATTAAACCACAGAAATCAATTGTTCACTCAGTTGTGTGTTCCTGTGGTTCAATAGACAAGTAACGTTAAGCTGTAGTGCATGAACATTGCTAGTTGTCACTTGGCATACAAGAGCACCATCTAACCTTGAACTGAAATAACATGTGAGCAAACCTTAGCAGAAGGGAGGAAGTGAAGTCTGAGTGTTTGTCTTTCAGCTGGAAAAATAAATGGCGTTTTCATCCTCACACGTTGCTGTAAAGCATGGGTAGGCAAACTAAGGCCCGGGGGCTGGATTCGGCTCAATCGCCTTTTAAATCCGGCCCGTCGAGGGAATCAGCATATTTTTACATCAGCAGAATGTGTCCTTTTATTTAAAATGCATCTCTGGGTTATTTGTGGGGCATAGGAATCCGTTTATTTCCTCCCAAAAAATATAGTCCGGCCACCCACAAGGTCTGAGGGACAGTGGACTGGCCCCCTGCTGAAAAATTTTGCTGACCCCTGCTGTAAAGTCAGTATCTTTGTGTTTAAAATATGCCTACCTACCAGTGAAGTTGTTTCCCCCAAAGATAATTTGTACTTTTAGGCATATTATGGTACTTGTTGGCAGCAGTTTGCTGTAACTACATGAAATATTTTCAGAGGGTCTGCTAAGTATCATTCAGCCTTACATAGTCTAAAGTTCCTGTTCCCATATTATATACTAGTCTGTAAAAGAACACCATGGTAAATGCTTAATAGGAAAAAAATGTCTTATTTGTGCACTTCTTAATTTTATTTTATTGCTTTCTTATCAGATGGTGGAAGGAATGAAACAAAATAAATGGAGCATTGAAAATATTTCATTTGGGTCTGGTGGAGCTTTACTGCAGAAAATAACTAGGGATCTCTTGAATTGTTCCTTCAAATGCAGTTACGTGGTGACCAACGGCCTTGGGGTATGTTCTTTAAATGTATATTTTACATTAGGAAAAAAAGCGCCTTGATTTCATTCTTCAGTGTGAATGTGCTCATTTTGTAGGAGGGATGATCTTTTACTCATAGCATCTTTTTATTCCAAATTTTAGGTAAACGTGTTTAAAGATCCTGTAGCTGATCCCAACAAAAGGTCAAAGAAAGGCAGGTTGTCTTTACACAGGACTCCTGATGGAGACTTCGTTACGCTAGAAGAAGGCAAGGGAGACCTTGAAGAATATGGGCAGGTATGTATGCCTTAAACTCTTGATGTAGGGTGATACCAAAATTAGTCATGCATAGACCCACCTGTGGACTTGAACTAATTTTTATAGCATGCTGAATACAGTTGGTGTTCATTAATTGTAGCATCAGGTGGACATGTGAACCAGTCAGCATCAGGAAGAACTTTTGGCTTTTGGCAGAGCCGTAAAGGGATAAGACATACGAGTGTGTGAATCAGCCCATGGTTGTATTTTAATGTGGGTTTTAACTTAATCATAATTGCCATGATACGTAAATTAATAAACTCAGAGTTAAAGCTGTAGCTTCACCAAGTTTTGAGTTTATGTGCTGCTAAAGCAAGCACACTTTGCCAGGTTTGAGGAGCCCAGTTTGAAATAGAATCTGTTAGACATTAATGTTCATTTAGTGGCTAATTGTCCATACAATTGTCCACTCTCAAGCCCTAGGCACAGTTAGCTGCTAAAAGTGGCAAGATGTTTTCTCCGTTTATTTAAACAGATTTATATACTGCTAAACAACAACACTCAAAGTAGTTTATACATAAAATAATACAGAATATTCATTAAAATACAGATAAAATCAACTAACTTTAAAAACAAGTACAGTGGGTAGAAAAGCAACAGTCTGAAAGACAGATATAGATAATAAAAACTATGTTCCCTGCCTGTCTCTGGGGGACTTCAAATTCCTCACAGTCAGAGCCTGGCTTATATGTGTCTTGAGTTTGGAATGATGAGCTGCGTCGCTCTTGAGTGAGGGTCTTCATCCGCCAAAGCAGACTCCTTGACATTAACAGGCGAAATACTGTTTTTTTATTGAAACTAAGAGAAAAATGGTGTCTGTTTGCAGGATCTCCTTCATACGGTGTTTAGGAATGGAATAGTAACGAAGTCCTACTCGTTTGATGAAGTAAGAAAAAATGCCCAGCTGGAGATTAGTGAACTGACAGTGGCATCTCACTAAAGTTTCATTCCATGTTTGTATCTGTGTAACAATTGTGTACTGCATAGCTAATGATTTCTTGTACAGATCTGTGTGTTTCTGTTTGCCACATTATAGCCAAATTATTTGTTGGTTTATGGACATCACTGCCCTCTTCTTTACTTTTGCCAGCCTTTAGGGGGGGAAATGGAATTGGGAAAACACTTGAGTATAAAATATGTGCTTCTAAGGGGTCCTTTGGTATTCAATCTGGTATTGAGCTCCTCACTAATGAGACACAACTGAGACTTTTTATACATATAAATATATATATATATATAGTAACCTACCACAAAACAGATCTGCATAAAAGTATCATTGCTTTATGTTTATATTTACCTTGTATTTTTGTACAAACAAGATTGTGTAAAATATATTTAAAAGTTACAATTATTATGTCTTTCCAACTTTTCATGATTTTTATGAGCACAGACTTTAAAGGAAATATTTTGGGGTGGGGGGAATTCATTGCCTTTTTGTCCATTGATCAGCAAATAAAACATGGCCTTAAGTTTTGTTGTGACAACTGTACTATTTGGAAGTTTTAATCAGGATAGCTCCCTCAAAACCCACAGAGAAAGGGACTTTGCTGTTCATTGTAGCTACCAGTCAATTGACAGCGAAACCTCCTGTTCTTGCTGAGGTGCTGTGAGAATATATAAACACACGAACACTTGCTAGACAGTAAGAGATATAACTGGAATGCCAAATGAGGAAGGACTTCTTACTGCAACAAAGATTGCCAAGTACACCTCAATATTCCAAGAATATTGGAATAGAAATCAGTGCAACTCATTTCCAAGTAAGCATGAAGGAGATCTGTCAGCAGAACTTCTAAGGGATTTCCTTCCGCTACGGAACATATATTTATATTTAAAATATTGACAGGTATGGAAGTGATGTATTAAAGTAACTACACTTCGGGGTTTATTTTTACATATATTGTGACAAACTTCAAAGCAGAATACTGGTCTTAGTTGTGCACTTTTTTACTTTTTGTATTTTGGTCTTTGATTTTGCCTTTTTGTCAGACTGGATGTTGACTTGTATAGACGTCTTAACTATTTTTTTGTTGGACAACTTTAATAAAATATTATACTAGCAAACTCCTTTTACATTGGTAACCTCCCCTACAGGGGACACTATGCAGAGGTTAACTATTTTAAATACTAAAGGTGATGAAAGGTACTCTTTTCATGACTGCACTTGATTCACTTTCTACACATGCTTTGAATTTTTTTACTAAAGAACAAGTCTGTTGGTGAATGACTTGGCATGCTGTATCAAGTTCTCAGGTGTACAGCCATACTTCAGGTTGGTAGAAGACATGGATTTGTCAGCCTTTCTAGAGGAAGCAATATAATTTTGGTTTGGTAGCTCTGGTGAGGGATAAAATCTCGGATCACTGTATAGGTTGACGCATAAGTGGGTTTAAACAATTATCCGGGAATTGGTTCAGAAGAGCTCTAACATAATGGAAAAAACAAAGATAATATACTTTTTAAAATGCTTGAAAAGCCATATTTTAATATTCCTGCTATGGAACATATTCCACAGTCTCAATCTATTTTGTGTTAGAAGGTTTTCCACGTTATTGCTCTCAGAAATAGTGGTTTGGTTAGCACTCTGAACAGTGAGTTTCACTCCTAGAAATGTCCTTACCCTGATAACTGAAGTAGCTTGTCTTGGGCTGAAAAAGTTGAAAAACTGATTAAAGGTCAGCATGGTTAAGCTTCCACACAATGTACCAAGGAAAGAACTGTATGATAAGTAGTACAATAAACCTGGTAAGTCTCAACTGATATTTTTATACTTGAGGGCAATGGAGAGGCATTCTTCTATGCACCCAGTTCCCTGGGTGTTTGATTTCTAGTTATTTCTGGGAGGGGCAGGTGTGTGCTTTCCCCCCTCTTTGTAAAACACTAGGCTTCCTCACCTATCCTAGTTGGAAAATCCTGGGCTCTTACCATCAAGGATTTAGTGTTAGGACAGTTGACACCTGAAACGAGAAGTAGTTTGGTGCTGGATACAACTTTACAGAGCTTGAACCTTAAATATCCCAATTCTTCCATGCAAAAGCAAGCAGTGTGTGTGGGTTTGCTTTTATCAATTAGAATCGTATGGACCTAGATCTTTAGCTCTCATTTCATTGTAGTGCAGTACTTGTTTTTAAAAACGGCAGTTGGGAAGCTTTGTGTTTAATTTATTTGTAACCTGTATTTAACATAAGAAATTATTTTTATGACTTATTTTTTTCTCAGAGGAATGATTATGAAATTGATATGAAAATCTTTTTATAGCAAAGAATCCACCTTGGAAGATTTGAGATGTATTTATTGTTTGCCAAAATTCAAAAAGTAAACAGAATTTTCTCTAGTTTTACATTCCTTCTTAACCTACTTAGCCGAGTAAGTATTCTTCACCTAAATTCTATGTTTTAGTCAAAATGTACTTTGCATTAAAGACAAATGTAATAAACATGGAAATAAAGTTTTAGTTCCAGTAGTAAAACATATAGCTATTTGATTTTATTTCAGACTTGTACTTTTTGATTGTCAAAAATTACTTACGGAAGAAAGGGTGATGCTGCAAGCCAGGGATGGCCAGCCGCTGTATTCTGCTTGGCCACTTTATTTCCCAAGCCTGGCAGTATATTTTAACATGCAACCTGAACCCATTGTGGAGAGTCAAGTTCTATAATCAAACTGGCACCACACCGCACTAAATGGCTTCACAGATATGGAGTGCATTGGCTTGCATGGTGTGAGGTCACTGATTTGAGAAGCTGAATGTGAATGTGCTTCCTAAAAGATCTGCCCAAGAGACAGATCAGCAGCGGTCCTTTGCCTGTCTTGACAAGGAATAGCAATACTATATATTGTCTGCAACACTCTGGGCAACAGTCCCCATCCTCCTGCTTGCTGCACCTTGAATAAAATATACGGTCATCTAGGACACATAGTTTCTCCACATCCAGGCTACAGCCTGCCAGCTGACCATCCCTTCTGTAACCCAAATAACCTGATTTAAAACATGCAGTTCTTACAGATTTCTACGGCGTTTCTTGAGTCAAAGCACTTTTTCATGCAACACAAAATATTTCAATAAAATACGTTTTGAATTCGTGTTGGTGCTTTATACTTCTAAAATGGTGTGTAGCTCACAAAACAGTAAGCTGAGGACTTGGGAAATGTCTGCTTTAAGCATCTTCAACATCTCTGACAAGCACACGTTGAGGAAGTGCTGTAGTTCTGCTAGAGAACGTACATTGTATGACGAAGGTCCCAGGTTCATTCCCTGCCATCTTCTGATAAAGACCTCAGTGTGCGACTTTGGAGCTACTGTCCCTTCAGAAGTCAGCACTGGGCTCAACTGGAATTTCCTTCCATGGAGCCAAAAAATTGTACCTCTGTTAGATTCATATAGCGCTTGTCTGAGATGTAAATTCAAAAATGAATGTTTTCCCCTGTGAAATCCACATCACTCTCACCTTGACGCAGTTGTACAAGTGCTGATTCCTTAGCAAAGATATGTGTCAAATATTTGCTGCTTTTTAAAATAAAACCAGAACAGAGCACACTTGTTTTCCTGTAAAGCAAAAGAAGTGCTGTTCATTTGCTGTACCTAGGTCTAGTTTCGTCGAGTTTCTTGAGACCAGTGGTGCGATTTCATGTGTAGGATTTATGACATAAGGTGTTACTAATACGTGGAAATGTCATGTGTCTTTATGGCAAAAGCCTAACCCTCCTTTCCTGTAGCAAGCCCTTGACCAAAGAGCCATGCCTCAAAGCTCTCTAGACACCAACAATTACTTGTTCTTTGTGTGATGGGACGAGAATCTGCTACTGTGCAAACCCAAGCCAGTTTCCAATAGCTTGCTCGTAACCTGCTTTGAAATGTGAGTTATATCACAAAGCAAAGGTTAGCTAGTTCTGTCTTTTTATTGTCTTTTAAGAAGCAACTTCCCATTTCTAAATCTCTCTCATGATTCTTAAATAAAGGTATTTGACTGGAATTCAGTGAGCCTAAATAGTTTACCTGGTCTGGATTAATTTAATGCCTCTGCCTAGACCTCAGTTGCCAACATTAGTTTGGCCTCATAGAGTTTAAAGGAAGCCGTGTAAAAAGGCCTCTCCAGAAGAATTTTCTGCATGTTCAGGGAAAGGGGTCAAAACATATGCTCTACTGAGCTATCCAGGCAAGTCTCTGAACTTTGCCTAGGACTCATCTGCTGCAAAGGGGATCTCGGCAACTGAAGGGGACATAAGGTCAGGTTTGCTGTTCATTGCAGTTTCCCTTCTAAGAAAACCTAGGAAGTAGCATGCTTTTTGCCTTGCTCAGATCCCAAATCCCTGCATGTGGGTGACAGAACAGGGTCTGTTGCAGTCTATCCTACCTGCAAGGTGGAAGGTGTATGAACCTCATTTCACCTTTTAAATAGGCAGCTTAACTTTTTACACTTCGCTTTATTGTAAATCTTTAAAGGTAAAGGGACCCCTGACCATCAGGTCCAGTCATGTCCGACTCTGGGGTTGCGGCGCTCATCTCGCTCTATAGGCCAAGGGAGCCGACGTTTGTCCGCAGACAGCTTCCGGGTCATGTGGCCAGCATGACAAAGCCGCTTCTGGTGAACCAGAGCAGCGCACGGAAATGCCGTTTACCTTCCCGCTGGAGCGGTCCCTATTTATCTACTTACACTTTGATGTGCTTTCGAACTGCTAGGTGGGCAGGAGCTGGGACCGAGGGATTCGAACCGCCAACCTTCTGATCGGCTAGCCCTAGGTTCTGTGGTTTAACCCACAGCGCCACCTAGGTCCCTTGTAAATCTTTACTCATTACAAAATGAGTGGCTGACCCAAATGCTAAGCAGAATTGCAGATTGGGGAGTTACTGCAGTTAAGCCAATATTGAGTTGCTGCAGCAAAAAAAGCTAATGCGATTCATAGGTATGCTGCTTTGTTTGGTGGCTCATCACAGCGGCCTTAGTAAGTGTCAGGAAAAAATTCCTCATGGCACATAGGCAATGAGCAAAATTGGTGTGTGGTGGTACAGGCAATGTTCCGAGGCACTGTGCACATACATAAAATTGCATATAATTAGAGCACCTGTTGGAAAATCCTGCAAACATGCTCTAAACCTCTGGAAACCCTTGAGAAAACCAACAGCCCTAGTGTTGGGCGGACAGGAAAGTTGGCCCTGTCTTCCTCATCGCTAGAGGACAGGTTGCAAACGACAACAAGCAGGGTAGATCAGTACTGTGGGCCAGATGGGGATGATGGTGTCTTGCTGAGGAACATGGCAATGAGCAGCGGGTGCTTTTGTCTCTTCAGCTGGTCAGGGCATGCTTGGTCTGCAGATACAGTTTGATGTTCTTCAAATTGAAGCAGGCCAGCCAACTGGAGCAGACCTCCTTTGCGTGCCTCCTTTCTCAAGGTGCTGCCATCGATGGGGATATGCTGGCAGTTCATGTCCTCTAGCCACAGATTCAGTGACTCATGTGCCTTTTCTCACACATGGCTGGGGACATTGGCAGTTGTAGGTGTACAGATACTCGCTGCCACTGCTGCCTGGATCTCCTCCCAGTCCCAGATCTTGATGCCACGTATGCTGGACTCATCCTTGCCAAATTTGCCTGCCACAGCACACACACTCTTGCAATCTCACAATTTCCGCTCACCCCCTCCCTTGGGTGGGTGGGGTATGCGACACCCTGGTACAGGTGAGCCACCCACCTTTGTTCCAGGGAGGCCATCGCCCTGCCCCCATCTCAGCAGGCCTATGGGCAGCCAGCTGGGGGTGGGGCGAGGGCCAGCATAAGGGGCCAATGCTCCTCTGCCCGGGCTCAGGTCACTTTCTATTTTCATTTACTGTTTTCCCTTTGACTTTGTTGCAGATGTGCCCTGCACAGAAGTCTGGGTCATGGGGCATGGCCGCGCTCACTGGGCACAATTCATGTTGCCTCACACTTCTGGGGGCCTAATCTTGACAACGAGGCATGTGATGGGGCGCGCGGATGCCCAAACAGCGCACATCTGCGAAGGCGGAACTGGAGGGATATGCCCTAAGTCTGGTAACGACCATCCTATTGTCTGAACTCCTCCCCCAGCAGTGCTTAGATTGGCCACAAACTCACCAGGGCCTCAGGGATGGATGGGTGGCAGGGTCTAGTCCTTGGTAGGAGAGGATGTTCAGCTGAAGGTATCTTGGCGGCGAGACCCTAGTTAGGGTCTCGGGTGGCGGTTTTAGGCCTTGGTCGGTATTCTATAGTCTATCTGTGAGTCGGGGGAGCATATTGATGCACCCCCATGCAGCAGCATTTGCAGGGCCCGTTAAAGGGTTTATTGTGGGAGTCACTGGCCCTACAGCAGCGGCATATAGGTCAAACTCCTGGCTAGGTGAAGTGGGAGGCCATGCTGGGTAAGTTCGCACTTTCCAGTCCCCTCCCACAACACCTGATTGCCGTGTGCATCCTCAGCCCGTCGGGCATGAGAGGGATGCCTTCTAAAGCCTAAGCCAAGGTTCCTACACCTGAAATTAAATAAAGTTGTGGCCTAATTTAAACCCATACATTGTTGTCATGTCTCATCTCTTGGGGGTGTGGTGAGCACTGGGGACAGGGTTTAGCGTGTAGGCTGACCAAGGCAGAATAAAGTGGTACTATTACTTCCCTTAGGGACCCAGGTGGCGCTGTGGGTTAAACCACAGAGTCTAGGGCTTGCCGATCAGAAGGTTGGCGGTTCGAATCCCTGTGACGGGGTGAGCTCCTGTTGCTCGGTCCCAGCTCCTGTCCACCCAGCAGTTCAAAAGCACATCAAAGTGCAAGTAGATAAATAGGGACCGCTCCGGTGGGAAGGTAAACAACGTTTCCGTGCGCTGCTCTGGTTCACCAGAAGCGGCTTTGTCATGCTGGCCACATGACCCAGAAGCTGTCTGTGGACAAATGCCGGCTCCCTTGGCCTATAGAGCGAGATGAGTGCCGCAACCCCAGAGTCGGACACGACTGGACCTGATGGTCAGGGGCCCCTTTACCTTTTTATTACTTCCCTTGATCTGGACGCTATACCTCTGTTGATGCTACCTAGAATAGCATTAGCTTTTACTGTATTTGCTGCTGCATCAAACTGTTGACTCATGTTAAGCATGTGGTCCACTAAGACCCCCTACGTCCTTTTCACATGTACTGCTAGTAAGCCAGGTGTCACCCATCTTATTCGTGCATCTGGTTCTTCCTGCCTAAGTGCAGAACTTTACATCTGTCCCTATTGAAATTCATTTTGTTAGTTTGGCCCAGTTCTCCAATCTGTTAATGTAATTTTGAATTCTGATTCTGTCTTCTGTGGCATTAGCTACCTCTCAGTTTGGTGTCAAATTGGATGAGCATCCCCTCAATTCCTTCATCCAAGTCATTTATAAAGATGTCACAAAATGGCTGCTGATGCACCCTAATCCTAACCCAGTGGTGTTCAAACTTTTTTCAAAGAGGGCCAGATTTGATGAAGTGAATGGCCATGAGGGCTGACCAAAGGGCCAACCAAAGTTGTTGACCTTGTTTTAGAATTGAAGTTGTTTAGGTTTTTTTTAGGATTAAAATTGTTGAGAGTTTTTTAGGATTTTACCCCAGGAAATAAACTGCCACAGGGGCCTGATTAAACCGGCCGGCGGGCCACATTAGGCCCCCAAAACAGACCTTGGACATGCCTGCCCTAACCCTAACCCTAATACATACATGGCCAGTCACAAATCACCCATTTCACTGATGGTAAAAAACTTTTGTAAATGTTGCCAAGCCAGCTGTGTTACCGATGACAAAATATCCACTTTGCAGAAGGCAAAAGCTTCGTCTACCTGGCAACATATTTAACCCCCCTCCAAAAAAATCTCTTTATGGATAGATAAGCTTTCTCTTAGTTCCCATCTCTTGGCAGTCAAACATAATATCTGTGACTGTTATCTTATCATTAAAAAAATTCCAGTAGAATTACTGGAACTATGCTAGGATTGTTCTTTCTTTTATTTTCAAGAAACTTTTCTCCACAACGTACGTACAATACTTGTCATTAAGTCATGCTTCCGATTTTACATGTAAACTGCATTTGCCAAGTTCACAGCACAAATTTTGCTAATTATGTTGTACTGGAATCCACACAACGCTGCACTCCTTTGGCTTAGGATATATTTCCAGTGTGGAGCTCAACCCTGAGCAACTTTTACAACAAAGTAAATGAACTCTCCCTTTTGTTCTTTCCTCCCACACCTTCCCCAGAGTGACTGGGGAAACCTAGCCAGGTGTGTGTGTGGGAGGGAATGAATGAATGAATGAATGAATGAATATTATTTCAGTTTAAAAGCGTTTTAATGGTATGAAGTGTGTACGCTGCTCTTCTTTAGATTTCAAACCCCATTTTCTCTCATTTCTGTGCTTATGCTTTCTAAATGCTTTTACTGTACAATCATTTTGCTGGGGAAACCAAGCCAGATGGGCGGGAAATAAATAGATAGATAGATGATAGATAGATAGATAGATAGATAGATAGATAGATAGATAGATAGATAGATAATTATTGTTATTCACACCCTGAGACACTATTTGAATGATGGGTTATAGTTTTTATAATAAATTATAACAAATCTGCTTCTACAAATTTTTCTTCACCCCATGACTTGCAGCAAGCCATCAGCAATGTCGAGTTTCATACCGTCAAGTATAGAATGTGAAACCAAATTTGAGGCTACTAAGTTTGACTTTCCCTGCTCCCTGCGGCTTCTCATCTGCCTGCTTTTGAACCCCATAACCCAGAGCACTTGTTGGCTATGTTTTCCCTTATATTTTTAGCAGCTGCACTATGAGCTCACTCTGCTATTTTCAGTTGCTCGTGACTGACAAGTGTTCCCGGCAGAGGAGCACCAAGTGGGGAAAGCGTTCCGACAATTCGGTTTCTAGCTCTCAGACATGCCTCCCCATGAGCAATGTTCTCCTAAATCCTGCTGTGCTGTGCCATTTAATTGACAAACCACAGCCCCAGTCATAACCATAGAAGAGACCTTCTATTGATCCTCTGAGACAACTGGAGCACAGGCACTGGCAACAAGGTAGACAAAAATGAAAAGGTACACCTATTTCTTCAGTCAGGAAATCAATGGTCCTGTCAAAACTCATTTATGGTGAGTTATATCCCCCTTCTGCTAATAGGTGGGAAAGTAAATGGGTTGATTCCATCATGCAAAAGTCAATATAATGCACGATTGCTAGAATATGTATGGAGCCTAGCAAGCAAGAGAGAGGTGTGGAATCAAGGGAATCAAGTTCACATGGATGTCCAACTGTCTCCACATATTTGGCAAGTTGCAAGGTTCACCTCTTTGGTATTTCTCTATTAAAATGGCAGAATGCCCAGTCAAGGCTCTCTTGAAAGTCAAGGCACTCGGAGGCAAGGTCTTTCTGAATGCTATCCTTCTGATATATTAGAAGCTCATCTAAGACTCTGTCTCAAAGTTCAAAAATATTTGTTTTCTGATGTGCAATTCAGAGTTTGGACGAGCAAAATAAAATGCAATATTACCATGCCAATTGGATGTTGGGTGTCATCTAAATGTAGGTAAACATGATGCTTTACAAAGCCCTGCATTTTTATTTCTCGCTATTTATTCAAGCTGCAGCATCATGAAAACAATGTGGCTTTATTCAAATTACAGTGGTACCTTAGTTTTTGAACAGAATGCCTTCCGGGAGCCCATTCAACCCCCAGAACCGTTTGAAACCAAAGCGTGGCTTCCAATTGGCTGCAGGAGTGTCTGCTTCTATTTTCTGCATTTTTTACCATAATAATGTGTATATTTTTGCTACAGGTAGGTAGCCGTGTTGGTCTGCCATAGTCAAAACAAAATAAAAATATTTTTGCTATCATACAGCCTGACACCTTGTTTAGTATTAATGCGAGCTGTAACGCTTGTCTACAATCCAAATCGGGGGTCAGCAAGGCTTACTGGGCATGGGCCAGATCACTCCTGTGAAGATCCTCCGTGAGCCGGACCGGCGCAGCCCGACACCAGAAATCGCATCTGAGCATGTCCGCGGCGCCAGAAATCGCTTCTGCACATGCCCAGACGCCAAAAATCGCTTCTGCACAGAATGATTTTCGGCATTTGGGCATGCACAGAAGCAATTTCCGGTGCTGCGGACATGCGCAGATGCGATTTCCGGAGCTGTGGAAGAGAGTCCCCGCACTGTGCTGCGCCATTTTAGGCTCGGTTCGGGGGGCGGCTCGTGGGCTGGTTAAACGGCCTCCATGGGCCGCTTCCAGCCCATGGGCCTTAGGTTGCCGACCCCTGATCCAAATCTTCATGGGCCCAATGCAACAGAACTGCATTAATGGCACTGGAGTGACTCAGATTCCAATTCAACATAATTTGCTGTCTGGCTCTTAAAATGACATGGGAATTTGAGGTTAGGGAACTAGGAAGATAGGGAAATCAAACTGGTTTCAATAGAAACACAGATTTTATCATTTGATGACTATAATACTGGGCTTATTTTGAATTCACCTCACAAACATTCAGTTGTGTCAATTTAGGTGCATTTATATTGTTCAGAACCATGGCGTTTTATTTGATTTTTAAACCAGTGGCCCACAGAGAGCCCAGGGTAGTGCATATGTTTTATCCTCACAACAACCTGTGAAGCAGAATAGGCTGAGAGAGTGAGTGATTTGTCCAAGTGTGTCTAATGTCTGAATGGCGATTTTTGAACCTGATCTTTCCAGAGAATCTACCGGTATATCTACACTCTTGGTTCCATGAAGAACTGAGGCAATGGAAGCAAAGGTGGCACACATTACACAGGATGAAGAAAGTGAGGACCGGCCCTATCGTTAGACGGATGAGTTGGCTGCCTCAGGCCACTGTTTTTGCTTGTCATGAATGGGAGGCAAACGTGATAGAATTACCGTCATGATGGGGGATCAATCCTTGTGGGATTTTTTACCTCAGATCCAAAATTACTCGGCTGGTCTTGACTACCACGCAGACTTTTCTTGGGATGTGTCCGCGCCATTTTCTGCTCTGCTTCAGGCAGAAAAATGTATTGGGCTGGCCCCGAAAGAGTACAGCAAACTATTAAAAATGCCCCCTCTGCCCTTCAAACCCACCCTCTGCTAGTTTTTTTTTTTAAAGGTCAAGAGATATTACATATTTTCAGGTATTTAACAATAATCTTAAGGGCTATATTGAAAGGGGCGTGAGAGAGAGAATGAAAGCAATAGATTTTTCCAGTAGATTGATGAATCTGTTTCTGTCTTTTCACCACAAAACTACGGCCTATTATTTGAAGCACAAATATTTTCTTTCAGCCTTTTCAGCCCTCTAAACTGGCGTTCATTGCCACACACACTTCTCTGTTTCTTTCTCATCACTCCTGTTTGCAAGGCTGGCATTTCTTGCTGCCATAATTTATCCGAGAAAACCAAAGGGAACATCGGGGTGGGGGAATGTCGCAAGCAGGTCAAGATGGCGGGTTGGAACTTAACAGAAAAGGCTTGCATATTTGTGTGTGATGATACGGCTGTCAAATCCCAAGCACAGTGCTTTTCCTTACCCCACAGTTCAGCAGCTTTATCTGTTTTGTTTGCTCAAGGTGCTTAGTGATTATATTGCCTAGTTCTTATACACAATTGCTAAGTAAATTGCCTTCTGAGAGGTCCCACTTTAGATTGCAGGTGTGAGCTCACATATCTGAATACATATACAAATACAGAAAAGTAGCTGCTGTGGGAAAGGCCTCTGGCCTAGTAGGGAGCCCTTTCCTCTGATATCTAAATTCCACAACCAGGGATTTATTTATTTTGAGTGGAATAGCATTCAGTTACATGATTCCTCCACCTGCAGTCTGAAGTAGTGCAGCTGAGAGAAACAGGTTTTCCCCCCATTTGGCTCCTTAAATTACCAACGTTTTCCTAGGCTAGGCCTCCTTACAACAATATACTGTATTCATTTCAGTGCGTGCTGTTCCGAAAATGTGATCAAGACATTTTTTAATTTTTTAGAGTGAGACTTTTTTTTAAGATTCAAAAGGAAGGAGAGATGTGGGAGTAGTATTATGGTTTATTCCGATTATTAAAAACACCTTTCAAGAGGAGAAGTTATCTCTTAATCATGTGCATTAGAATCAAGGACAAGCTTCAGAAAATTATGAACAGGCTCATATGTCATGAAGTTCCTCAGATCATATCTAGCTTCATATAAGCTTAATGGACTTTGGCAGATAAAAGGCTAAAAGAAAGAAAGAACGCGCCATGCTTGTTGACCCCGCACTTTAACAGTGTAATACAAAACCACAAGAGATCTTTTACCAGCAGAAACCATATTGAGTCTCATCTTTCCCAGCAGGTGGGGACCTTCAACTTGATTGGCATAATATACTGAGAACTTGTTTACAATATCTTAATATGCTGATTTCCCGCTGTTTCAAATATCAAAAGATTGCTATTATTTTAACAGAGGATAATAAGTGTTCTGGCTCACTGTATTAAGGAATAAATAAGATGGAGTAGACAAAGCAGTTGAGTGTACAGGCAGTAATCCACTGAGCTATATAATGCAAGAACTTGAGGATTTTCAGAAAGTGCTTTGAATACTTCCAAACTGGGGTAGCTAAGCTATCCCTCCCTCACCTGGTCCCCATGATCTCTGACCATTGGCTATGCTGGCTGGACCTGAGAGGAGCTGGTGTTGAACTTCTGAATGGGCCCTGCCACAGTGTAATGCACAGCTATATCATGTGCATGAAATGTGTGACCATATTCAGCAGTGGGATCTATCTATCTATCTATCTGATCAGTGCTATTTTTATAGAAAAAGAGGTGCTGGATCTTGCCACGAATGCCATACTACTCCGGAATTAGCACCTGTGGATTCCGTGTAGATCTGACACATTACATTAAAAAATAATCAATATTTATTCCCAAATCTTTAGACTAGCAACAACAAATTAGATAG
Source organism: Lacerta agilis (assembly GCF_009819535.1). Taxonomy (NCBI): domain Eukaryota; kingdom Metazoa; phylum Chordata; class Lepidosauria; order Squamata; family Lacertidae; genus Lacerta; species Lacerta agilis. The sequence goes on from NC_046321.1 coordinate 63,574,970, forward strand.
ATAGATTTATTTATTACGGCTATAAGCCCATATAAACATTACATAAACACAAAAACATTCATAAAACACAGGGAAACATAAAACCACAAGAGCAAGAAACCATATCATGGCCACCAGAAATGAGCCAGCCAGGGGTATTAAACTATAATCAAAAGGGAAAGTTGCAGAGACCTTTACAAGTCCTGAATTTGGCCGGTTCGCCTTTTTGAGATAAGACAGAGTTTAAGAACCTTGCCACCTGCAAGGTTATGGTAGGGACCTTATCTTGCAGGATTAGGGGAAGGTGGGACTCTACCGGCGCGCCATCCATTTCCTGGATTATTGAACTTAGTATTTTTGCTCTGGCATCACTATACAAGGGGCAGGAAAAAATTATATGATAAAGGGATTCCATTGACTTATTCTCGCATACACATACATCGGAGACTAGACCCTGTGTCGCAGGACGTTGTAGGGAAAGGCATTAAACCTCGCTTTAATAAATGCAAAGCAGTGGGAGGCAGTGGACAGAGAAGATAGATAAGCTGGAACATGGTATAGAGGACTAATGCCAAAGATCCGAGGCGAACAAACCCCCCCACCCAACGAAGAATTTCGTTGTAACTCGATGTCATCCATTCTCTGGTTGATGAATCTTTTGCAACAACAAATTATTTAAATGACCTAAGAAAAGGAAACGTTCTGTGCAATAACTGACGGGGGCAACCGTTTTGCGCTACTGTTGTTGGGAATATCACTGTGCTTAATTCTGCTTGCACAGAACAGTCACAAACTGCACCTCACAGTCATTTGGCCCCAGCGTGCTTACAAAATCCATGAGTGAGTGAGTGTGTTTGTTTGTATGCATACACACACAACTGCAGAAAACATTTCATTGCATCTGATAATGTGGCCTGGGGCCTTATGCTAAAAGAAATCGGTTAAGCTCTTTGTTGCTTATTCTCTGGATTGTCCATCATGAACTTTGGCAAGTGCCAGAGGCGGCAATGCCTTCCTAAAGGATTTGCCACAGATTCAAGTGGCTGTAGATCTCAGATATCTTCCCTTGTTGGGGTCTGATTCCTATCAGAATCTTTACTCATCTTTGCAGCTGAGGCATTACTGAAAATATGCGAAGAGCTAATTTTAAAACAAACCAGCTTTTATCCAATCAAGGATTCACCATACAGTAGGTAGACTACCTGTATGGAAGAGTTGTATTATTTCATCATTGGCTAGCTGAAACCCATCATGCTTGGTTGGCTGATGTTCTTGGCAAGGCTCCCCACGTAGGACTCGTGTGAGTTGGGGAGGAGGCTGCCATGAAGACAACGCTCTTTTTCTTCTCTTATTGGTGTTAATGGCAATGCAGGCTTCATGCAGCTGAGCCCCTCCTATTTCCATCCCTAAACTGCAAATTAATCTCCTGTTTCTCAGTTGTTAACCACAAACAAAATGGCCCATCCTTTCCCTGTAAGGCTGCTTGATGAGGTCTCCTGTTGTGACTGTTCTCGAAAGGTGCTGATCTTGATGTTTGTTCGCTGGGGCTAAAATGACGTCGTTAAACCAGCTATGGTATAATTGCCACAAGCTTATCCTTCATCATGTCCCTGGATAAATCAAGGGGCTGGATAAATCATTATAATATACAGTCTATATGCACAAACAGGACACACACACATACAGGCACAGAATTTTCCTTCTCCCCCCATTCCTAGTGCCATGGTGGGTTTGAAGATCATCCCTCCCTGCTCATCAGATAATGAGGGGCATCTGATGAGAAAGAAAACTGGCAGGGCTGCAATACAATGGAAAACTGGACGAGGAGCTCTGGCACAGTCACCGAGAAAGCCTTGGTAGGCTGGATCAGACCAGCAGACCAGTGATTCATCACCCCTATCACAGACACTATTAGAGGGGCTCTACCATTTGGTAGAATGAGGCACTTGCCTCAGGTAGCAAATGCCAGGGATGAAAGCAGCCCTCTACCATTTTCCCTTAAGTTAACCTGTCTCCTAACCTAGCCTACTGCCAACAGGTACATAGTAGGACAGGGTAGACAACCTAAGGCCCACAAGCAACCCACGGGGGTTGTTTTAACTGGCTCACGAGCCGCCCCTGAAACGAGCCGCCTGCTCGGCAAGTCCCTGTGTGCTGCGCTAAACTGGCAAAGCATGGCGTGGCGACTCGCTTCCGTGGTGCCAAAAATCACATCTGCGCAGAGGCAGATGCTGGAAATCACAGGCGCACATGCTCATGCGCATGCACAATCCGGCCCACAGAGGGATCTCTGCTGGAGTGAACCGGCCCAGGTGAGGTAACTTTGCCGACCCCTGTTGTAGGATGTTGTCCCATCATCAGTGTCAAAGTAAGTTGGATTTTGTGTATAAATGGAGGGACTCAAGCAGCACTATTAGCATGTTTGCCTAGACAGCACAGTTTGCCTTGAATTCCCAACATCACTGCACAACCTGGCCTAAATCACTGAGCATAAAATAAATTGGTCTGTTCTTGGAACCAAGCAGAGCTCCGCCAGTTATACATATCAGAAAGGTGGTGCACACTGTAATACACAGCTAGTGAGGAGGAGAAGGCTGTCACAATTTGCAAGTTTAAATGTCAAAATAATCATAGATGGGAATTCAGACAGCTTAAAACAGCAGTTATACTGGAGTGAAAATAATAGCAGGTTGTTAAACACGTGCACACACACAGTAAGACACAAAACCTGATCCGGACATAATGTTGCTTCCTTTTTTGGAGGGGGGGGTGTACCCCCTGGAACTCAAAACATCAACACATTAAAAAATGAATGAGTTTCAAAACAGAAAACACCATCCTTTGGATGTCAAATAAAAATGTTTCTACACTGAAATGGAGGGGGGGGGGACAACCAGTGTTTTCCACTAGGTGTCTCACAGATCTGGAATGTTCATCTGGACATTTGAAAAATACATTCATCTAGACATCTGGATTCCATGCTGGAGTCTTTAATACTAGGAACAGGCTCACACGTGTGCAAAGCCTTGGGAAATTAATCAAATGGATGTTCCTGATACAGAATGTGCCCCTTCCACTATCCCAATAATGTCAGAAGATGTGTTGCTAGTCATGAAAGCTACTGAAAACTTAAGAAATACATGAAACTGTGCTCAAAACTCCAATTATTTGCATTAAATTTTTTTAACCTCCCATTGGAATAAAATACATTCAAATGATACTTCCAAATGATTATCTTGTTCTCCCTATAACTAAGGTAAGGTAAGGTACTGACCATTAGGTCCAGTTGTGGACGATTCTGGGGTTGGCCAGCATGACAAAGCCGCTTCTGGCGAACCAGAGCAGCGCACGGAAACGCCGTTTACCTTCCCGCCGGAGCAGTACCTATTTATCTACTTACACTTTGACGTGCTTTCAAACTGCTAGGTGGGCAGGAGCTGGGACCGAACAATGGGAGCTCACTCCGTCACAGGGATTCGAACCGCCGACCTTCTGATCGGCAAGCCCTAGGCTCTGTGGTTAGACCACAGGGCCACCCGCGTCCCTCCCTATAATTACTGAACCTTAAAAAAAGGTTAAAACCAAACTTAGATATATGCTTGATTACAAACAATTTTCTCGGTTTAAGCAATACAGCAATTTCAAATGTTAAAAGAGTACTGGTATTTTCTCAAAATTATTTGGTATAGCAATAATCTCACAGACAGAATCACTGTGAGGAATTGATAAAAATTAAACAGAAAAAATTGATAAAAATTAAACAGAATACCATAAATATATGAAGAGGAATCTGGTATTTGTAATACATGAGCTCCATCTCCTGAAAATTGGAGGAATTTCCAGATAAAGACTTCTGAAATAAAAATGTAAGTATTCTTCACACATTGGCCAGCGTTCCACATAATGTCACCAATACACGTACAGTACAAGTTTTGGGTTCATCTACTAACCTGTCCCCTTTCCTCTGCTAGCACTGCTGTGATGAGATCAAAAGTTTTCACTTCCATTTTAAACTAACCATAGTTTATTGTCATGTCTGAACTGCTAACTGTAGCTACTTTACTGCAATATGATAACAACTACTGCCTGAAGTTGGCTTGTTTCCATAAACCATAGTTAATATCCACCTTGTTTTGCCCAGACTTGAACATAACATAGAATCACAGATAGCTGAAAATGGAAGCGAAATCTTCCACTCTTGTTGCAGCCCTGCTGGAGGAGGAAGACAAGAAGTGAATGAGTGCATGCAATGCTAAACTATGGAAAGACAGCTTGCACATGGCTTGGGTAGTATTTAAAGGGCCAATTACTTGAGAGAAAGATAAAACTGCATGGAAATCTATGCATAGGCTCATGTGTTTTGTTTTACTTGTCTGCATATACATGAGGAAAACTTAAAGAATTAAAGGTGTTATGTTAAACTATAGTTATATCTTCCGACAAGTACCGTATTTTTTTGCTCCATAAGACGCACTTTTTTCCCTCCTAAAAAGGAAGGGAAAATGTTGGTGCATCATATGGAGCGAAGGCTTCGCTCCCTGCTGCCTTCAGCGGGAGGTGGGGGCAGCAGTGGAGATGTTGCTGTACCCTCCCTGCACCTCCGTTTGCAGAAACATGCTTGTTTCTGCGAACGGAGGATGCGGGGTGGATCCAGAAGTTCCTCCTCCGCGCCGCCCGCCGATCCTAAAAGCAGGCTTTTGGGATCAGCGCACGGAGCGTGGGGTGGTGGAGGGAGCGGCAGCATCCCAGCTGCTTCCTCCACCAACCTCCGTGATGCCCGCCAATGCAGAAAGCAGGCTTTTCTCCACCACCCAGCACCCCGCGCCGATCCAAAAAGCAGACTTTTACGAGTCACGGTGGCGGGGGGCAGCGGAGATGCATCACGGAGCAGGGAAGGAGGGGCAGGCGGCAGCTGCCCGCCACCCCTTCCCTGCTCCGTGAAGCCTCTCCTCCGCTGCCCCTTGCCGCAACCGCAGCTCGTAAATAGTTGGCAGGGGTGGGGGAGGCAGACGTAGCGTTTGGGAGAGGCACTGCAGTGTGCCTCTCCCAGTCCCTCAGCCGCCGCTGCCTCCTCCGCTCCCCCCCCCAGCGCCCCCCTCCCAGCCTTTTAGAGGAGGAAAACCGGAAAAATATTCCCCCCCCTGGTTTTCCCCCTTTATCGTCCGGAGCGTCCTATGGACCAAAAAATACGGTATTATTCATGATTAAAGGTAAGGGTAAAAGTACCCCAACCGTTAGGTCCAGTCGCAGAAAACTCTGGGGTTGCGGCACTCATCTCGCTCTATAGGCCAAGGGAGTTGGCGTTTGTCCGCAGACAACTTCCGGGTCATGTAGCCAGCATGACTAAGCCGCTTCTGGCGAACCAGAGCAACACACGGAAACGCTGTTTAGCTTCCCGTTGGAGCAGTACCTATTTATCTACTTGCACTTTGATGTGCTTTCAAACTGCTAGGTTGGCAGGAGCAGTGACCGAGCAACGGGAGCTCACCCCATCGCGGGGATTCGAACCACCAACCTTCTGATTCATGATTGTGTGTGTGTGTGTGTTGATTTTGGTTACAGCCCCTGTTTTACGTCTGTGTTTATGCTTTTCCAGACACTTCTGGAATGGACCACAGAGCACTGGGGACTTTCCAGTGTTACATACTGTTTTCTCTTGCAAGTGCCAAAACTAATAACAACAGTTTAGCACGTGCGCCTGGAAAATCACAAGTGGGATGCAAGCCAAGGAACAAAAACAACTGAGAAAGGAAATCTGATATATAGTATTCCACAGTAAAAGGCCTAAGCTCTAGTAAAGGCCTTAAGGCTTATCCACATATGAGCATTATTTAGCTGTTAATGCGGTTTCCCCCCATTCAAATTAGACTGGAGTAGTCCAGAAGCAAATGTATTTGAATTTGTATATAAGGAGCAACTTTGGTCTTTCTTAATCTTACCAGTAGGCATTTCCTTTTGTTTTGACCATCTGATTCTAATCCTATACATGTCTACTCAGACGTAAGTCCCATTGTTTTCTATGGAGCTTACTCCAAATAAGTGAGCACAGGTCTGCAGCCTTAAATCTTCAACCACAGAATTATAGAATTGAAGAGTTGGAAGGGACCTCAAAAGGCCCTTGAGATATTTGAAGATGGCTATCATATCTACTCCCAGTCTCCTCTTTTCCAGGCTAAACATACCCAACTCCCTCAAACACTCCTCATAAGGCTTGGTTTCCAGACTCTTTATGTGCTCTGCACATGTTCCAGCTTGTCAATATCCTTCTTAAATTGTGGCACCCAGAACTGGTCACAGTATTCCAGGTGTGGTCTGACCAAGGCAGAATAGAGTGGTACTATACCTTCCCTTGATCTGGGCACTATATTTCTGTTGATGCAGCCTAGAATAGCATTAGCTTTTTTTGCTACTGCCATCACTCTGTTGCATAGCTGTCAACTTTTCCCTTTTCTTGCAAGGAATCCTATTCGGAATAAGGGAATTTCCCTTAAAAAAAGGAAAAAGTTGACAGCTATGCTCTGTTGACTCACGTTAAGCTTGTGGTCCACCAAGGCCCCTAGATCCTTTTCACATGTACTGATAATAAACTATGTGTCCCCCATCTTATTTGTGCAGCTGGTTCTTCCTGCGTAAGTGCAGAACCTTACATTTGTCCCTATTAACATTCATTTTATTAGTTTTGGCCCAGTTCTTCATATTGAATTCGGCTTCAGTCTTCAGTGGCAATATGTACCCCTCCCAGTTTGGTGTCACCTACAAATTTGATACCTTCATCCAAGTCGTTTATAACGACGTTGAACAACAACGGGTCTAGTACAGAACCCTGCATCAATCCACTTATCACTTTTTTCCCAGGATGTCGAGGAACCATTAGTGAGCACTCTTTGGGTTTGGTCAGTCAACCAGCTCCAAATCCACCTAACAATTACTTTGTTCAATCCAGTTTTTACCAGATTCCTCACAAGAATATCATGGGGGACTTTGCTAAAAGCCTTACTGAAATCAAGATACACTATGTCTACAGCATTCCCTTGATCTAACAGCTTCTAAATTTATCCAAAAATCAAATGAGATTTGTCTGGCATGAGTTGTTTTTGAGTGGAGTCAGGTTCCCCTAAATTATTGGGTGCCAGATCCTTCCCATATTTCCTGGATGTAGTAAAAGTTAGAATTAATGAATTAATGACCCTGTAATAATTGCAGTCGTAACAGCCTGTTTTCCACACCTATCAGCTGATCACCCATTCCCACCACCCTTCTGAGTAATACCCCTCCCCACTCCCTCACTATATTTAAGGGTCTGGTGACTTCCGTTTCAGTGTATCTGAAGAAGTGTGCATGCACACGAAAGCTCATACCAAGAACTAACTTAGTTGGCCTTTAAGGTGCTACTGGAAGGATTTTTTTATTTTATTTTGTTTAGAATTAATGAAGGTTGAGTTAACATTGGCCAAACACACACAAAAAAATCCCTGGATTTAGTTATGCTAATGAGTGAAGCCAGCTGGGTAGAGCTAGCTGGGTGGGACATTTGTTGTTGTTCAGTCGTTCAGTCGTGTCCGACTCTTCGTGACCCCATGGACCAGAGCACGCCAGGCACGCCTATCCTCCACTGCCTCCCGCAGTCTGGCCAAACTCATGCCAGTAGCTTCGAGAATACTGTCCAACCATCTCATCCTTTGTCGTCCCCTTCTCCTTGTGCCCTCCATCTTTCCCAACATCAGGGTCTTTTCCAGGGAGTCTTCTCTTCTCATGAGGTGGCCAAAGTACTGGAGCCTCAACTTCAGGATCTGTCCTTCTAGTGAGCACTCAGGGCCGATTTCCTTGAGAATGGATAGGTTTGATCTTCTTGCAGTCCATGGGACTCTCAAGAGTCTCCTCCAGCACCATAATTCAAAAGCATCAATTCTTCGGCGATCAGCCTTCTTGATGGTCCAGCTCTCACTTCCGTACATTACTACTGGGAAAACCATAGCTTTAACTATACGGACCTTTGTTGGCAAGGTGATGTCTTTGCTTTTTAAGATGCTGTCTAGGTTTGTCATTGCTTTTCTCCCAAGAAGCAGGCGTCTTCTAATTTCGTGACTGCTGTCACCATCTGCAGTGATCATGGAACCCAAGAAAGTGAAATCTCTCACTGCCTCCATTTCTTCCCCTTCTATTTGCCAGGAGGTGATGGGACCAGTGGCCATGATCTTAGTTTTTTTGATGTTGAGCTTCAGACCATATTTTGCGCTTTCCTCTTTCACCCTCATTAAAAGGTTCTTCAATTCCTCCTCACTTTCTGCCATCAAGGTTGTATCATCAGCATATCTGAGGTTGTTGATATTTTTTCCAGCAATCTTAATTCCGGTTTTGGATTCATCCAGCCCAGCCTTTCGCATGATGAATTCTGCATATAAGTTAAATAAGCAGGGAGACAATATACAGCCTTGTCGTACTCCTTTCCCAATTTTGAACCAATCAGTTATTCCATATCCAGTTCTAACTGTAGCTTCTTGTCCCACATACAGATTTCTCAGGAGACGGATGAGGTGATCAGGCACTCCCATTTCTTTAAGAGCTTTCCATAGTTTGCTGTGGTCGACACAGTCAAATGCTTTTGCGTAGTCAATGAAGCAGAAGTAGATGTTTTTCTGGAACTCTCTAGCTTTCTCCATAATCCAGCGCATGTTTGCAATTTGGTCTCTGGTTCCTCTGCCCCTTCGAAATCCAGCTTGCACTTCTGGGAGTTCTCGGTCCACGTACTGCTTAAGCCTGCCTTGTAGAATTTTAAGCATAACCTTGCTAGCGTGTGAAATGAGTGCAATTGTGCGGTAGTTAGAGCATTCTTTGGCACTGCCCTTCTTTGGGATTGGGATGTAAACTGATCTTCTCCAATCCTCTGGCCACTGCTGAGTTTTCCAAACTTGTTGGCATATTGAGTGTAGCACCTTAACAGCATCATCTTTTAGGATTTTAAATAGTTCAGCTGGAATATCATCACTTCCACTGGCCTTGTTGTTAGCAAGGCTTTCTAAGGCCCATTTGACTTCACTCTCCAGGATGTCTGGCTCAAGGTCAGCAACCACACTACCTGGGGTGTATGAGACCTCTATATCTTTCTGGTATAGTTCCTCTGTGTATTCTTGCCACCTCTTCTTGATGTCTTCTGCTTCTGTTAGGTCCTTTCCACTTTTGTCCTTAATTGTGGTAATCTTTGTACGAAATGTTCCTTTCATATCTCCAATTTTCTTGAACAGATCTCTGGTTTTTCCCATTCTGTTATTTTCCTCTATTTCTTGGCATTGCTCGTTTAGAAAGGCCCTCTTGTCTCTCCTTGCTATTCTTTGGAAATCTGCATTCAATTTCCTGTATCTTTCACTATCTCCCTCGCATTTTGCTTGCCTTCTCTCCCCCGCTATTTTTAAGGCCTCATTGGACAGCCACTTTGCTTTCTTGCATTTCTTTTTCATTGGGATGGTTTTCGTTGCTGCCTCCTGTATAATGTTACGAGCCTCCATCCACAGTTCTTCAGGCACTCTATCCACCAAATCTAAGTCCTTAAACCTGTTTTTCACTTCAACTGTGTATTCATAAGGAATTTGATTTAGATTGTATCTTACTGGCCCAGTGGTTTTTCCTACTTTCTTCAGTTTAAGCTGGAATTTTGCTATAAGAAGCTGATGATCAGAGCCACAGTCAGCTCCAGGTCTTGTTTTTGCTGAGTGTATAGAGCTTCTCCATCTTTGGCTGCAGAGAATATAGTCAATCTGATTTCGATGTTGCCCATCTGGTGATGTCCATGTGTAGAGTCGTCTCTTGTGTTGTTGGAAAAGAGTGTTTGTGATGACCAGCTTGTTCTCTTGACAGAACTCTATTAGCCTTTGCCCTGCTTCATTTTGAACTCCAAGGCCAAACTTGCCAGTTGTTCCTTTTATCTCTTGACTCCCTACTTTAGCATTCCAATCCCCTATAATGAGAAGAACATCCTTCTTTGGTGTCATTTCTATAAGGTGTTGTAAGTCTTCATAGAATTGGTCAATTTCAGTTTCTTCAGCACTGGAAGTTGGTGCATAAACTTGGATTACTGTGATGTTAAAAGGACTGCCTTGGATTCGTATCGAGATCAATCTATCATTTTTGAAATTGCATCCCAGTACAGCTTTCGCCACTCTTTTGTTGACTATGAGGGCCACTCCATTTCTTTTACGGGATTCCTGCCCGCTGTAGTAGATATGATAGTCATCTGAACTGAATTCGCCCATTCCCGTCCATTTCAGTTCACTGATGCCTAGGATGTCAATGTTTATTCTTGCCATCTCATTTTTGACCACATCCAGCTTACCAAGGTTCATGGTTCTTACATTCCAGGTTCCTATGCAATACTTTTCTTTACAGCATTGGACTTTCCTTTCGCTTCCAGGCATATCCACAACTGAGCGTCCTTTCGGCTTTGGCCCAGCCGCTTCATCAGCTCTGAATCTACTTGTACTTGTCCTCCGCTCTTCCCCAGTAGCATGTTGGACGCCTTCCGACCTGAGGGGCTCATCTTCCAGCGTCATATCTTTTATATGCCTGTTGTCTTTGTCCATGGAGTTTTCTTGGCAGGGATACTGGAGTGGGTTGCCAGTTCCTCCTCCAGGTGGATCACGTTTGGTCCAAACTCTCCACTATGACCTGTCCATCTTGGGTGGCCCTGCACGGCATAGCTCATAGCTTCCCTGAGTAATTCAAGCCCCTTCGCCACGACAAGGCAGTGATCCATGAAGGGGGGGTGGGACATTAGCAGGAGACAAAGGCCTGTAATGGCCCATCAAGGAAACCATCAGAGGGAAAGACTGCCAGGCAAGGGGGAGTGGAACCCCTTCTTTGCTGGGTGCTAGTGGGCAGAGGCAAAGTCAGGCTTAGGGTTTCAACTTTTCAGTTACAGGTGGGTAGCCGTGTTGGTCTGCCATAGTCGAAACAAAATAAAATAAAAAATTCTTTCCAGTAGCACCTTAGAGACCAACTGAGTTTGTTCTTGGTATGAGCTTTTGTGTGCAAGCACACTTCTTCAGGTATCTGGAAAGAATTATTTTTTTTTTATTTGGTTTCAACTTTGAATGACTAGCGTAGGGGGAAATCCTTTGAGTTGGTTAGCAGTGAGGAGGGGCAGAAGGCCAAGTGAGCCGGTGATGACAGGCTGGAACCAGGAGACACAGAAGATGGCTTTTTGCTGTCCTTTGAATCCAAATGCTGCCCTTATGGGGGCAGCCAGACCCTCATAGGATGTGAATGCTCTGCATTGTATTAAAACCAATTTTTATGCTGTAAAACCATATAAAGAAGCTTGATTGGCTGACAACGGTTGAATCATCAGAAAGCCACAGTCATCGGTGTTGATACGGTTCTCTGCCTGAAACTTGGGGGCCACAAGAGGCTCTTCCCACCACCCACTGGCCCCACTAGTTCTAAAGAGTTCTTTACTGAGATGTGATGCTGGTTGTTGCAGCTTGCCACAGCCTCCTGCCATCCTACTTACTATCTTTCCCTTCACATAGTGAGTTTTGGTAATAGAGTTGCTGTTGCCTCTTCCCCTGCCTCCTCCACCACCATCATCATGCAAACATGTGGAGCTTTATTATTGCAATAAAAAACACTTTATGCTGGCTATTCTATTATAAAAAATTTTTTGGAGACGCCTGTCGAACATTAGCAAATGTTATGTCTAATGAGACCAGGTCCAAGGCACTTTGATGCATTTGTAAAGTTAATACTCTTCACAAATAACCCTACCATGTATCCAAAACAATCAATTTGCCCAACCACCATTAAACATGAAGCTCTTTTGAACAAAAAACTATGTACTCTGATGTTAGGGCTGAGTACATATGCTGGCATTAGATCTGGTTCTATTTGAAATGTAGGATTACCATATTCTGAGTTAAACTGCTCCTTTCACATTACTGTTTGTTTTGTCAACTTTTTGGCATTTATATTTAGAAACTGATATATTTAGAGCAATTGCTCTTTGGGCCTGACGTATTTCTCCTTTTCTTACAACAAAGCGGCAGGAGTATTTATTTCTGACAGTAATAGTCTTGTTTCTGCTGGTCTGGAATATCTCACCTGACACGATACATTTGCTCCTGAGTCACACGGTGCATTGAAAGCATGCGAAACTATTATGCCAAAGTCAACCAAGCTCCAACAAGTGACTGTGAACACAGTGTCATACAGATGCGATTAATAGCTACATTATCAAAAGTCCAGAAATCTACAGTACAATTGAATTGCCTTTTTTTTTTAGACCATGATTGGTTTTTACTAAGTAGAAAGCAAAGTTGGGGGTGGGGACGGCGGAACCGTCACCGGCCACAACCCCGGGCGGCAGTTCAGTTGGGGGGAGGGAAAGGGAACGTCCCACCGGCGGCCCCTGGCCCAGAACTAACCCCTCCCCTGGCAATAAATAATGTTAAATGCATTTTAAACACCCACCCCGAAAACACAGTGTTCTCCACCATCTGCCCACAGTGCACCAGGAGGGGAGAAATCCTTCCTCATGATTGACTAGATGTGTGTGAGAGGGAGAGATGGGGGGAGCAGGCCTAGACACACTCTGAAAAAAATGATTTTTTTTAGAGGTGGGGTGAGGGAGAAGGCAGACACCCCCTCCCTCTCCGCTCTTCACAGGTAAGGGGTTCTTGGAAGGTGTGCTAATGGCACTTGAGAAAGGGGAACTCCAGGAGTTTGGGGGGGGTCTCTCCTTCACTCCCCCAAACTCAGGCACTGAGGAAGAACTGCTTGTAGAACTTGTTCATCTTCTCCAGGAAGATGAAGGTGAGGATGGTGTGGGGCTCCAGGCAGGAGTAGTAGGGGGTGAAGCCTTTCCATAGGCTGAAGAAGCCCTTGTAGCGGATCACTTTCACCAGCCTGTCCAGCCCGTTCCGGTACTCCGGCTTCCTGTCAATCACCAGCATGTTCTGGATCCTGGTCTTGGCAATATCCACCAGCATGGAGGCTGCAGTCATCACCAAACCACTGATCATGCTGGCACAGAAGTGGCACAAGATGTTGTCCTGGAAGTAACCCGAATCGAGGAGGAACTGCTTGGAGTGGGAGTAAGAGGCCAGCTGGGCTGTGTTGACAACGATGGCTCTGGCCATGGTGGGGACCCAGCCCCTCCAGAGTGTGGGAACCCCCTCCTTGTGGGTTATCTGCAGAAGCGCGTTGAAGATGTTTGTGTAGCCCCTCCTTTGGTCAGGAGGCAACCTGCCGTCGGCTGTCATGCGGATGAGCGCCACCTCGGCAAGCATGCCCACAAAGGCCCCAATGGTGCCTGCCGTCATCCCGATCATGGCCTTCATGAAGAAGTTGGGGGACATCCTGTTGGAGGAGGTGAGTTTCTCGAAGAGGATGGTGCAGATGCCCAGGCAGGTGGTGGTGTAGGTGGCCTGGTGCAGGGTGGCCCTTGCGGAGTATGCTGCCCACGGCATGGAAGCTGGTTTTGTACTCTTTTGTCTTGGCACGTTCACTGCTCAGCTGCATCCAGTTCTTCACCAGGTCCAGGGGTTGCACAAACACAGTGGCCGCCATGCCAGCGAGGCCCCCGAAGAGGAACTTGACGGACTTGGGCGACGTTTTGGGCTTGCCGAGTCCTGACGCCACCATGATGGCTCCGCTCCAATTGAATTGCATTTGAAGTCTTCAACAAAAGTACTTTGAAGGGGTGCTCCAGCACGAAATTGCTGAATTAGCATTTATTAGCAAATTAATCTCAGTATGTCCCTGCCCCCTGCCCCATGAAATATTACACTGGCTTTTTGAAAAGATAACGAAAGCTAAATAAATTGTGTGATCATCTATCATCGCTGATAAGAATGGTCATTGTGTTTATCTTATATGCAGTCCATCAAACCTAACAGAGAATTGCTAGTTTTGTTTCTTTAAATTTAATGTCCATTTGGCTCCACCATTGACAATGTTCTTCTTTATGTGTGTATGTGTGCATGTGCACATAATATGCAACAAGTGATTATAACACGTCAAGCATCTGATCTGTTGAAATGGGCTCTACTCCACCAAAACTTAGCCACAATAAACCTGCTAGTGTCTGAAGGTGCCACAAGATTGTTCCTTATTCATTATTTAAGAACCTTTATATTCCTCTTTTCAGCTCTCATAGGGTCCCCCAAAGTAAAAACACAAAAGTGCAAACGTATTTTAAAAATATAAAAACTAACACAATAGATCAGTTATATAATTAAAACAACAGCACAGCAATGGCTTAACCAAACCTTTTTCAGGAAGCAGTTCCATCAGACTGAGTGACACTACTGAGAAGACACTTTCAAGCGGATGTGGCGGAACATGGATCTTGGCCTCCGATGCTAAACACTGTTTGCAAAGGAAAGAAGGCAGTCCTTCAGATAACCTGGCCCCAACCCATTCAGGTTGATTACCTTTCTAACAAACTGTGTTTTATACCACAAAAGCTTATGCACCAATAAATCTGTTGCTCATTAAAATGCCATTCAACAGTTAAACATGGGCCAGTAATGGAGATGGAGAGACTGAGCTGAAAGCTGGGAATCTTGCAGCAATCCCTCACTTCTTCGGGCTGCAAAGACTCCCGAATCCACCGCCCGGGTTCCCTTGGCGGAGCGCAAGTCGGAGCAGGGAGAGGGACGGGCCACCTCGCTGGCCCGCCCCTTGCCTCCATGCCGAGCTGCGCCACTGGAAGGGGGGGGGGCTATTTTCGGCGCTGCTGGGGTGGAGCCGCAGGGGCGGCCAGCGAGGGGGGGTGACACCCCTCCTCGCTGGCTGCCCCTGCGGCTCCACCCCGGCAGTGCCAAAAATAACCTAAAAAGAATTTTTAATTTTTTTTTAAAAAAACAAATTTTAAAAAGCCCAGTGGGCGGGGCCGCCCCTGATGTGTCACCCCCAACAGGGGCGCTGCCCGGGCCCCCCCCGTCCCCTCCGCCCCCCCTGCGACGCCCCTGCAGGGGCAGCTTGCCACCCCCTCCCCTATCTGGTGAAGAACTCATAATGTTAAGGGGGGAAATCTTCCTCCTCTCTCTCCCCAAACTTACACATTCCCCATGGAAATGATTAGTGAGGCATGCCACCATTTGCAAGGGCCACCCAAACTAGACATGCGCTTAATACAGGGAGGCAGCAACGCATCTTGTCTTTCCTCAACTAACTACAAGGGTGGGGGAGCCAGAGTCTTACTGTAAAGGCAGTGCATGGAAGGGGAGAATGATCTCTTCACTTTGCCACTGGCATCGGAATGGAGATTGCGCCATCCGCTGGGCTAGAAAATGGGGAAATGTCCCCATTTGCAACTTTTCAACTGTGTTGGTCCATTTCTGGTGTTATTTAGCCACTAGAGGGCATGCCTACCCTTCCCCAAAACTCCACAATCAACAGTTTGGCAATACTGTACAGTACTGTACGTTTGTTAGGACCTGCCAAAATGTCCAACCAAATTTTGTAGCAAGCTTTTGAATTCTCAGGTGCTCTTCATCAGGCAAGAGGTTATACAAAACAGGGATTGAACAACCTGAAATCAACATCTTGGAACTAAGTCCACATATTGACCTCATGGCTACAAATATGAAGCCTAATTTTTGTACATCTACGCTTTTTACTATTAAATTCCCCTCTCTGCTGTGTAAGCTTCCCATAATTTAGTGGTATTTGGGTTGGTCCCAATAAAAGTATTGCCAAACTGACAATTTTTGAGTTTTCTTCTTATGGACCAACGTGCATTTTATCTTCCCAAGAAATATTGCTAATATACTTCCAACCTAGAAGCTTGTTATTCTGCCTGGAACTATAGATCAGGTTTGAACCTATGGGCCTGAGATTTCCACAATTTAAAGCAGATTAGAGTGCAGCTGATGGTTATGTTATGTCTGTAATAATTTAAAAATAAAATAAAAGGGGCAGACTTTGCATTAATTTAACGGGAATCCTTGCAGCCTACAAAAGTTATATTACAACATGACCCCAAAATAAGTAGGCAGATAATATATTCCCATTCAAGGCCTCCTAATCCTACCTTGTAAGCAGTAAAGCAAGACGATTCAACCGATGTGAGCCTACACAAAGCTTGTTGCATGAATATCCACAAATCACTTATATCAAAGCATACCAAAGAATTCAGAGTTCTGAGGAAGCATAGGTGCCAACTCCCTGGGGCCCTGCATGCCCAAGCACCCACAAAATTCTCCATGAAGGGGCCAGGCACCCACAAATTTTGGTACCAGGGCCGTGCACACTTCATGGCACCCACGGCCCCAGGCATCCACGGTCGCAGGGCCAAGCTGGCATTCCTGTGAGGAAGTCTTCCTTCCAAGCACTGTTCAGACCTGCTTAGCTGCCTCATATGCCAGGATACGGGATAATAATAATTTAAAGCAGATTGCCCAATTGCATCAAGGACAGGGCTAGCAGAAAACAGCATAGCACTGCCAAGAGGAAGGATTGCTGACAGTCACGGACCATCATACTTATAAGGTAAAGGTAAAGGGACCCCTGACCATTAGGTCCAGTCACGAACAACTCTGGGGTTGCGGCGCTCATCTCGCTTTACTGGCCGAGTGAGCCGGCGTTTGTCCACAGACAGCTTCCGGGACATGTGGCCAGCATGACTTAGCTGCTTTTGGCGAACCAGAGCAGCGCACGGAAACGCCGTTTACCTTCCCGCTGGAGCGGTACCTATTTATCTACTTACACTTTGACATGCTTTCGAACTGCTAGGTGGGCAGGAGCTGGGACCGAACAATGGGAGCTCACCCCATCATGGGGATTTGAACCGCCAACCTTCTGATCGGCAAGCCCTAGGCTCTGTGGGTTAGACCACAGTGCCACTCATCATACTTATAGACCCTCCAAATTTATCTTTTACAATGGAATTGCAGATGTTCTAAGAAGACTATGCCCCAGTTATGAATATGTCCAAATCTGTGTGACGGGGTGAGCTCCCATTGCTCTGTCCCAGCTTCTGCCAACCTATAAGTTCAAAAGCATACCAGTGCAAGTAGATAAATAGGTACCACTGCGACATGAAGGTAAACGGTGTTTCCGTGTGCTCTGGCTTCCATCACGGTGTTCCATTGCGCCAGAAGCGGTTTAGTCATGCAAATAAATGCCGGCTCCCTCGGCCTGAAAAGCGAGATGAGCGCCGCACCCTATAGTCGCCTTTGACTGGACTTAACCATTCAGGGGTCCTTTACCCTTTTTTACCTTTATGTCCTAACAGGCCCAAAATCATTACTGTGGATTAGGTCTGCAAGAGTAAATAGGAATACTCTGGAGTCAATATAAACTCTTTCCATTCTATCCAAACTCATAAAATCAGAAGAAAAAGAAAATGATACCCTTCCTGGTTAATCGAATAACCAGACAGAGGGCCTTCTCGGTAGTGGCGCCCGCCCTGTGGAACGCCCTCCCATCAGGGGTCAGAGAGATAAACAACTACCTGTCATTTAGAAAATACCTGAAGGCAGCCCTGTTTAGGGAAGTTTTTAATTTGTGACTTTGTATTGTATTTTAGTATTTGTTGGAGGCCGCCCAGAGTGGCCGGGGAGACCCAGCCAGATGGGCAGGGTATAAATAATAAATTATTATTATTATTATTAGCCATCTAAACCAGGGGTAGATAACCTAAGGCCTGTGGGCCAGATGCAGCCCAATTGCCTTCTCAAACCGGCCCATGGGCAGTCCAGGAATCAGCATGTTTTTAGTAGAATGTGTCCTTTTATTTAAAATGCATCTCTGGGTTATTTGTGGGGCATAGAATTTGTTCATTCTCCCCCCTGCAATATAGTCTGGCCCACCACATGGTCTGAGGGACGGTGGACCAGCCCACAGCTGAAAAAGGTTGCTGACCCCAGATCTAAATGATAACTATCCTCTGCTAACATCGGCCTCAGAGGAGTTACCTATAGCTTATTATTAAGCCATAGCATCAGGCAGTCAAAAGTATGTTGCTAAAAGGGGAAAGGTTAGGAGACTAAAAAGCTTTTCTTGAACTGCCCTATTGCTGCAGTTATACCTCCCACATATATCTATAGAAGGTCTGGCTAACTGGCTCTGAAAGCAAACTGGTAGAAATTACACTGAAAAGGACTGTAGAATTGGTTTAGCTTAAAGATGACCAACTTTTTGGCATGAGTGTTCCTCTACCTTTAACTGCTGCATTGGGAATCTCAGCAGGTGTACTGATGTGCTACATGCATTTGAAAGAAACTCACTCTGCTGAAAATAAAGTTGCAGGAACCCTAATCTTCCTTCTCTCTCTCTTTATATCTATTCCTTTCCGGAACAAAAGCACCAACCGTTGGAAGACAACAACTGTTCTCTCTTTATTTTCCGAAATAGTTGATTTTTTTTCTCATAGCACAGTCATCTTTAAATCGGAAACTACTCCAAAGAAAGAAAGAAAGAAAGAAAGAAAGAAAGAAAGAAAGAAAGAAAGAAAGAAAGAAAGGCATTCTTTGAGGAAGGAGCAAGACAGGTCCTTCTTGGAGTGAGCACCTATTTCGAAGGGGGAGGGGAAATGGCCATTGCCAATTTTCAGGCAGACATTTACTTTAATTATCAATTAAAATATTTCTTTGAATTTTTTAAATGAAGGCCACTAACCCTCCCTGTCTCTGTAAAAAAGAAAAAGAAAAAAAGCTGGCTGTTGTATAAGATTAAGGCACAAGCGAGCATGCCAGGATTTCCTCAAGGCTTCAACTTGACTGTGATTCCCTCAAAACCCAGCTTTTTAGCGAAGGATTGGAAGGAGGCTGTCAATGAACAAGAAGACTTCTTTATGGCAGGGAAGATTCGGCCTAGGTACTAAAACAGAAAATAAAACACCCCGACATGGTTTTAAGCGGTGCATCCTTGCGTCGCATAGAGAAGAGTACAGGATGCAAACACACCTGAGACTCTCCTAGGCCCATTGTAAGATGGCAGTTGGGGAAGGAGGAGAATGTGGTTGCCTGGGAGATGTGGGCGGAGCTTGAGGAGGCACCCTATATAAGGGGAAGGAGAAACCCTAGAGAAGGAAGGAGGAGTGGTGGCCAGGCCGGGGTGAGGATGCCAGGTCTTACCCCTCGCATGGCTCTGTGCTTTTGGGACTCACCTTCCATGCACTTCTCCGTCCTAATGTGTGTTTCACCCCCTTCTTCCTTTTCTTTGTCTTGCAGAAAATGAGCGATTTCCACCTGGATCTTACCCCGCTCAAGGAGCCCCTGGGGTTCATCAAGATTCTTGAGTGGGTGAGTCTGCTGGGTTAGGGGGTTCAGGTCGCATGGGTTCCCCCCTTCATAGACTGTCTTGCAGGGCTGTTTCCTTTGATATGGGATGGTGGGGGGCTTCGTTGTGTTCTCCTAAAAGGCCTTGAGGGATGGTGGAATAAAAAGTTTTTAGGCCGAGGTTGCAGCGCCATCCTATTTGGAAGCAAGGCCTGTTGTGTTCAAGGAGGCTTACCCCCAAATATGTGGGGTTAGGCTTGCCTCCGAAGTGGTGAGGCCTAGTGCTTGGGAACTGACTTTTTAAATAGTTGCCTGTCTTGTTAGGCCTGGCATGGCCTAATTCCTTCCCCAGCTGTTTCTAAGCCTGTGTTCCCTTAAAACCCCTGTCCTCTATGAATCCTGATGTCGGCTGTAATCTCCCAATAGGTTCCTTTAATACAAAATATTAAATTACTGGAAATAATTTGCACTTTAAAAAAAAAATATGCGGCAGTAATGCCTGTATGCAGTTTCTTCTGCAGCTCTGGTGAAAACCCTGAAAGCCTATGACTTAGAAAGAAATTTTACTCCTTACCAATTAAGAGTTCAGAGTGTTGGGATCTCTGTGTAATCTCTCAACAGGTCTGTTGAGCAAAATTATTACCGTATGTACTACCAAATACCTCTTTTTTCAGTGAAAACATGCGTCTTGTTTAATTCATGTGTAAAACTGGCTTCTATAGGTTAAAGTTGGGCTTCTGCATTCGAGTGGGAAATCCAAGATGTATAACTGTTGAGGGGGCTGTTTTAAATATAATAGAGATATATACAATGCAAGGCAAACAGCCAGTCAGATTTTCTGCATCCTGTTACAAAGTGATGTCGTTCCTTCTGTTTTACAAATACTGTTAACACCCTAAAGCATTCTAGACCCAATTAAGATTTTTGTGCTGCATCAGGCATGTGTAAGGGGGTGTTTGCCTTTGGCTAAATAGCACACTGAATGAGTAGTTCCTTTAGCACACCCAGCCAGTTTTGTAGTGTTGCCAAGTTTGCGTGGCTTGTGCAGGAATGCAAAGCTTAGCAGTATAAGAAGTCCCACTGCTCCCAGGTCCTACCATCAATAATAATAATTAATAATACAGTAATTTATTATTTATACCCCGTCCATCTGGCTGGGTTTCCCCAGCCACTCTGGGCAGCTTCCAGCAAAATACAAAAAAAAACCATAAAAAATGTCGAACATTAAAAGCTTCCCAATACTTAAGATGTCTTCTAAAAGTTGTGTATTGAAAAGTCCAACAGCTACTTTGCACTTTCTGCTTTCCTGCCAGTATCCTCCTACAAGGTGTTTAGATGGTTTTTTGTCACAAATACAGAATTTTGAAATCGAACTATTGCACATTTCTGTTTGTCTTTGTGTGGATGCATACACACAAGCTATATTTGTCGTACACAGCAATGATGCGTCAAATAAAGCGATGGTCTCATTTTTATGTAGGACACGGGACAATAGCCTGAAAAGAAGCTAATTGGATGGGAATTCATTTTTTAGTTTGTCAGGCAGCTTGTAAAAAAAAGTTATTAAAGACCCTGTTGCTTTTTTCACTAGGTTAGTGCAAGGTATTGCAAACCCTTAAGGTCGGCCCTGCTGTAATACCCCAATATGCCTGCCTCCCTGCCCCGCCCCCCGCCTCTGACCAATTTCCTCTATCTAGCCTTAACAATTTTATGCCATGATGGACTCACCCACTTGTTTCCCTTTGTAGAGCGATACTCTAGACCAGGGGTAGCCAACAGGGTGCCCTTCAAAAGTTGGGGATTACACCTCCATCAACCCTGACCCTTGCCCCCCTGCTGATTGGGGGCCTGATGGGAGTTGTAATCTAACATCTGGAGGGCCACAGGTTTCCTATCCTTGCCTTAGGCAGCTACCTAGCTATGCTTTAAGGGGGGTAGGGCTTGCCTTTGCTTTAGGGCATTGGAGAAAACAAGACAAATGCCTAGTTTCCTAAGCAATAGGGTGTACATCTGATGATAATTTGACTGCCTCCAACTGCTTTATAATGAAGGCAACTTGAACATCTTGTGTTTGTTACTAAACTGCTCATCATGCCGCTGATAAAGGAACCGCTTCTGACAGAAGCAGGTTTTAAAATGTTTCCCCCATAACTGTATTTTTAAATTGATATTTAATTTCAAGTAACAAAACATAACCATGGAAGCATGTTCACTTGCTGACTTTCTAGGTGTCATGGCATTAATAAAGATGCCAACAGCCCTATAAAGAGTAAAGAAACATTCATAACTGTCTATCAAACACCTTCCATATGAACACTCAACAGATTATGCCAATATAATATTGAATTTCTTTCCCCCCTTTTGATCAACTTGTATGCTTAAGTTTGCTTACAGACATATTTGGACAATATTTGGAATGGGTTTATACAAAATGTAGGCTGTTAACATTTACATTTATATTAGGATAATAAACTTATAAAAGAATGTGTAGGTTAGGGTATTTTTCATATACACATTTTTTTCTCTCTATGCATCTTTGTGCCTTGTATGCTTCAGTGCACTATACATTTATATTACTTAGGAACTCTTGATAAAAGGAACAAACTTTCAGCATTTTCAGTGCAGTCCTATATGTAAACTGCTCAGAACTAAGCACCATTGATTTGGCTGAAACTTTCATCCAGATAAGTGCACGTAGTGATTCGACTGTAGCTACACCCGCTAAAGCTGTAAATTTGGATGGAATTAATGAGTTAAATGAAGATTGGATGTAAAGATTTCCTTACATTTTGTTAAATTTTCCAAATGTACATAAATGCGTATAATAATGCATGTGGTGTCTTTTCTCTTTATACAGTTATTCTCCATGTTTGCATTTGCTACATGTGGAGGCTATAAAGGTGCAACGAAAATTTTAGTATCCTGTAATGGACTTGTAAATGGAACAGCAACAGCTAGTTTTGCTTATCCTTTCAGGTGAGCCTCTTAAATGGCAAGAGTCTAGTATATTTCTGTATGTAAAGCTTCCTGCCAGTTCTTGGTTGATTAGCACTAGGTCAGTCCAGCAATTTATAGTTGATAAATCTTTCCAGCTTTAACAAACTACTTAATAAGGCCTTCTAGCAGAGGCTACATTGGTAATTAATGATAGAACATTAACTATACAAATGTACAGGACAAAAAACAATATTGTCTTTCTAAAATTAGGGCGGGGGGAACTGCATTTCTCATGTGGCCTGGCACCACATGTTCCTGTTCTACAGATTATTATTTTTTAAAAAAACTGAATAAAGGAATTTTATTATAGTGCCATCACTGGAAAAAGTTTATTTTCCAACAGAAGTTTGATGCATCTTGCATGGCAGTTGTGTCCAATGTGCATTCTCTCCGGTAATAGCAGAAATGTTCTCAGAAGAAAAGTGTCTTCTCAGATATGTAGCATCCAGCCAGGGAGAACCAGTGTATTGGATTAATTACTACTTCCTTTCATGTCCTATTAAATTCACTCATGGCTAAGACCATTTTGCTTTATCCAGTGAAATACATCTGCAGCCTCCTCTGTCTATGCTCTCCTTCCTACACATTCCAGATCAGAGCCTGTGTGGCTGCTTTTTCTTGAAGAAGAAAAAAAGCCAAACATGTATATATTTTTTTTTTTAAACGTGCTTAATGTTCAGTGCTCGGTTCTAGATAGATTCTATAGTTAACCTGTTGCTTTTCTGCTTAGACTATTCCAGGCTTCCTCAACCTCGACCCTCCAGATGTTTTGAAACTACAATTCCCATTATCCCTGACCACTGGTCCTGCTAGCTAGGGATCATGGGAGTTGTAGGCCAAAAACATCTGGAGGGCTGAGGCTGAGGAAGCCTGGACTAATCTATAGCTGACCTGGATCAACAACAGGCTTGGGGGGTGGAAATTTCCATAAATTTTCCATTAATGTCATTACTCATACGGGCAGATTTGCATAAGATGTAGACTATGAATTACTGGTTTGTCAAAACATGTTATGCTGCCATCTTTGTTTGGCTTCATGGCTGCTACTCTTATCACAGTGTCAAGATAATTTTAAATAAATCATGTGTTAGTCTTTATTTTTTTAATGACTCCTCTCCTGCTATGTTTTAAGCAGTCTTTATTTTATCTGTAAGCTGCCTTGAGTCCTTATGGGGGGGAAGGTGGGGTATGCATATATAATAATGATAATCTACCTTAAACTGTTCTGCTGTGTGCATTAAACTAGCCTTAACTGCTGAGGATGATAGGTATGCAGGCCTAGGAGATTAACACTACGCAGTTCATTATTTTCTAATATATATACCAGTGGAATGGAAATTGATATGCTAGCTGGCGGTTGTACAGAAAGTGAAGCTCACCATCCCAGTTGGCTGTGCTTTGTGATGACTGTAGTAGCTAAGACATGCTGGATGATATCTGCCTACTTCTCTTTTAGGCTGAACAAAGTGACCTTTGGTTCGCCAGATCCAACCCGATGCAATGGCACTTGGGGTGAAATCCACCTCGTGGGCAACTTCTCCACCACTGCGCAATTCTTTGTAACTTTTGGAGTCTTGGTATTCTTGTATTGCATGGCTGCCCTTGTGCTGTACCTTGGTTATATGCACCTGTACCAAAGCGGTGGCATTTTACCAATGATGGTAGGTTGATACTAAAGACAAGTCTAAAAATATATATATTGAATCTAAGTCACCAGAAGTTTAATTCTGTAACTGAGAACTCTGGTTTTTTTTACCTGTTTGATGTGTAAACTCATTCAAAATAAGTGGGGGTTCTGTTTTGACATGCCTTCATTCAATTAAGCCGTATGACTACCTCGAAACCCCTGCAGGCACAAACTGTATTGAAAGCAGTGCTGCCTATTATCACCCTAACTAACAGCATCATGAGCTCAAGTCATCACGAATGTGCAATAAACAGGACATCTGGAGGGGACATCTGTCTCGGGAGCATGCTGTGGGGATAAATTGGGAGATAGGAAGAACAGTGCACCACCCTGGGCTACTTGAAGGAAGGGCAGGCTATAAATGCAAGAAATGAAGAACAAGTCAGTGTGTTTAGGAGATGTAATTCCTGCTTTGCATAGTATCTATTTGTTGGTGCAGAGAATTTCCCTCAAGTTCTGTGAATGGAGCATGCCTGAATGAACCTGAAAAGTAGTCTTCTATCAGGTGCCCTTCAGATGTTTTTAACTGCAATTCCCATCAACCCAGCCGTCATTAAAACATCTGGAGGGAACCAGGTTGAGAAAGGCTGCTGCTGAAGAGGGTAAACTTGCATTTTCAGTTTCTTGAAATGGAGGACACAACCAGCATCTTTGAGCTGTGTTTAGTTACCAGTTCTGCATCACTTTTAGGCTCTATGGTTTTTTCTTTGAAAACTGTAAAGGCATCCTCAGTGCTACACCCAAGTGACTTGGGATAAAAAGCTGGAGTTGTGGATTTCTCAAGTGGTCTGTATTTTGGCCAAATAATCACTGCTACATAAGGAAAGTGTCTTCCAGAAAACAGTAGCATGCTTGCTAAAATGAACATAGCTGCTAAAATGAAAATGGTTTTATGTCAAGTGATAGTAAATATTGACTACCCCCTCTCAGCCCCTAAATGCATTTTAGACTGAAGCAATTGGTAACTTTGGACTGTCTCATTACAGGATTATGTCTTCACTCTTAGTGCCGTCTTTTTTTGGCTAGTCAGCAGTGCTGCGTGGGCAAAGGCACTTGTTGATATCAAAGTATCAACTGGTCCACGCATTATTGAAGAAATATCTGCTTGCAAAATACCAGGAACCTCCTGTTTGTATGATTCGGTAACCAACATGGGAAGACTGAATGTGTCTGTGGTACGTATGTCCGCATTTGAGCATTCAAGTGCTAGTGTTACGAGCTGATCTAAGTAGCGACAACAGATCAAACGTAAATAACCACCCGAGTAAGAAAATGTGGAGCCAAACTAGGCATAATGCAAGAGATCAGGGAACTAGTAACCTTGTATATGTATGCCCTCCAGTCTAAATGTAGCTAGATATTGTTCCCCACTGGGTCCAGTACTGTAGTATTTAAGATTAATGTTTAACTGATACTGCTCAGTGTCCTTGCATATGCCCAGACACACAAATGGGAGTACAATAATGTAATAATTGCTGCCTCATCTCTAAACTATGGTCCAAAATACAATTCCCAGAATACTAGCTAGGGTTCCATTTAGAACTCGTATAACCCGTTTTATAACAGCTGCACTGGTTGTAAGTTTGTTTCCAAACTAAACTCAAGGTACTCACATTGGTATTTAAAGTCTTAAACAACATAGGCTCCAACTATCTGAAAGACCAGCTCCTTCCCTACAGACTTTCTCAGGTGGTAAGATCAGAGGGTTGATAGTTTCAGCATCCTCAGGAGTGCTGGTGACTGAGGATACGGGATTCTCTGTGGCAACCTCTAAGTTGTGGAACTCCCCAGGTTTTTTTTTAATAGTGGGAGTAGATTGCAGTCTCTTGGAAGTTGGACACCCCTGCTCTAGACTTTGACTCTGCAGATGTATCCTCTAGGACCCTATTCTTGTGCCTGTCATTTGGTTTAAACTGTTTTTAAGGTTGTATTTTGAATGGTTGTGACACACCTTGAGACGTTGGGGTGGAGGGCGGGTAACAAATCAAATTGATAACTATTGCGCTGCATGATAAGTTTTTGAATTGCATTGTTAAGAGGAGAAGGCTTTTAGCTGGTTGTATTCAATAGTGATGTAACTATCTGATAACACACATGTCTTAATTTGCAGGTTTTTGGCTTGTTAAATATGATTCTGTGGGCAGGAAATGCTTGGTTTGTATACAAGGAGACGATTCTGCATAAACCTAACAATGCTTCTCCAGACTCCGGACTTTATCCACCTGCATCAGGAATTTAACTATAACAACAACAAAAAGCTGCATTCTGTTGACAGTAGTTTAAAAACCTTGAAGTTCAATGTACTTTAGCTGTTTTTTAAAAATGGAAATTCACTTCAAAGAACATACCCTGGATAGAAAAATCAGTAAGTTTTGGAAGGGTTGCCTATACTTGATTGAGTATTCACATTCAGTCTAACTTAGACACCCTTGTTAAAATTTTGGGCAATCTCTCTGGAAGTAATATTTTGTTAGAAAACGGCATTTGATTTCTACAAAACCTTGCCAGTGTAACTAGTACTCTTCCAAGCCTGTGCTACACTTCTGTTTAACATGCAATCTGAGGAGCTATAAATAACATTGCCTGTTTTAATGCTCAGAAACAGTAATTCTTAAGCTTAAACAGCTTTCAGTTGCTTGGTTTAAAAGCCTTTCCCTTCCAAATTTGGCACACTTGCATTCCAGCTTTTGGTACAATAGCTTAATTCTTGATTTAGGAGAGAGAGTAAATCTTGGATGACAAAAATACTGAGCCAAGTGCTCTAAATCGACCTTTGCCAACCTGGTTCTCTCAAGATGTTTTAGGCTACAACTGGCTTGGGGCGGTGGGAGTGGCAATCCAAAACTCTTGGAGGGCACCAGCTTGGCAAAGGCCACTTGTTAGTCGCCCATGCCCATTTAAAACCAAAGTTTCAACAGTGACAACATGTTTAAAATTGAAAAGCTGTTGACATGTGCTTAAATGAGAGAGATTCTGTTCTGGACTATACTAGTTATGCAAACAGTTTTCCCTTTAGGAAGATTGCTCCTAATTCTTAAGTTTGGATGTATAAGCATGGCTACTTCGTTTTGAGGAAACACCTGTGACATGCCTGTATTTTGACTTCAGTTAAATAAATGGAAGTTTCTAGGAATTTTGTTTTGTTGGGAATATTCTTCCTTCTGATTTATTGTCAGCATTGTTAGAGTATTGCAGTGCTTGCCCCAGGGTTACCAGTTTTCTCTTCTGACTGTACAGTGTGTCATTTGGGGGGGTGGGTGGAGAGAAACTTAATTTTGGCAAATTTCTTTAGTGAGGTGCCTTATAGATGTTTTTGGGTGCGAAAAATTCAAATCTATTTTTGTTACTGAGAAACATTTAACTTGTTAAGTGTATATTTGATGAAGTACAAATAGCTTTTGGGAAACCAAAGAATGTTAATTTTACCTCCTGAAAATGCCAGGTAAGTGGAATGAGGTATTCGGGTTAAGGCTGTAATCTTATATACACTTGCTTTGGGCATAAGTACCACTGAACTCAAAGGGGCTTAATTTTGTAGAGGTTTCTTGAGTTGCACTGTGATCATTTGCATGGCAGAAGCTCAGGAGGGTTGTCACAAAGATCTCAACTGAAATGCAAGCAAAAATATATGCACTTTTTAAAAGTCACTTTGAATGTGTGACTACTAAGATACATACAGCTTCATTATACAGGCTTGGTGTATGTAGCCTTGGTCCTGTCAAAGCTATGAGGACGGAAACACTAGCAACAGCACCTTTTGCTTCATTAGAAGGTCACCTGAGACAAAACTGGATGCATTTTATTTACATGAAATCGGTGGCAAGAATGGCATTGTAGAGCTCTGAACAGTGAACTTGCATCATTAATGTTACCCGTTATCGCCATCGCAACCACAGAGGCACAGTAAACTTCGGACATGTCAGGGCTACCCACTGGCTTTCAATCGCACTCGTTATTGTGTGATTTTCAGATAAGGGGGGAAATGAATTGCGGTAGCAGAATGACATTTGTCTCCTTAATTTGTTGGCGTTGCCAAATAAAATAAACCATGTACTAATCTCTAGCCTGACAAAAGGAGACTTTACTTCCATGGATGAAGGAATCAGTGTAGCTGGCATGTTTAATATAAAATATATCCTCCAGGAACTATCTGAGACCATGGTGCAAATTCCTAACATAAACATGACCTGGAAAGAACAGTTAACATTTGCAGAAAAGATCAGAACATGAACCCTTGTATTTGCCATAAAGATCTAGTTATCGGTCGTCTCTGTTGGTGGAAACAAGACATCACACAGGCTGTGAAAAAAATGCCTGAGGTAAATTTATGCTTCAGCAATTGTAAAACCTAAAGATGTGGTATTCACAAAAATTAAGGTTGTGTTTTCCTCACTTCATTTTTACCTCACAAAACATAATAGTGCACTAGAAGGAAAAACAGTTCAAATAATTTGGTGTCATGTTAGTCACTCACTAAGGAAGTCGTCTCCATAGACATTGGAATCAAAATAATTAATCCTCAAGTTTTCAATGGTTGGATGGCTCACAGCTCCAACAAGACCCACCCTTGTTTCTCAGCGATCTGAAGGATCAACCTTACACTCCACTGGACCCCAGGAACATTTGAGACACAATGCTGTCTTGCTGAAATGGGATTTGGAAGGGGAGAGCTTAATTCTTGCAGAAGGCGCAGACCTCAATTCCTTGACTTGTGACACCACACGTGCTCCAAAATCAGGTATACCCATTTCCCCTATTCTTCCTTTTAGCACTGCTAACTTACCGGTACTTTCTCTGGACTCTTGCCTGAAATTAATAATATGGGAGATTTGTGAGCCCACAGCTCAAGCCAGAATTGAATACAAGGGGCATGGAACCCAAGTATGGGTGCGGATCCAAGGGTTACAGAAGAGGCTCACAGCCCTTGCCGTAATAGCTGGTTTATTGTAATATATTTATGGAGAAACTTGCATGGCGACTTTGCTTCAAAAATTAAGATACATAGGATGAAGGCCAAATTAGAGCTACTTTTGTCAAAAGCCATTGTGCCCAAATTATGCTGCTAGTATGTTTATGATTACACATATATTTTTAAAAAATCCCATAGCAGCTTGCAGCCACCTTCTATTGCAACTTTCCCACAGGCAAATGATCTTGTCACAAGAACTCTAATGAAATATACATGCACTTCAGTCTCTTGTTTTCTCCAAATCAAGTCCAGTTTCCCACCCCGCCCCACTGTTTTAGATCTGATTCATGAGATTACAAAAGCCAAAGTTGCTTGGAAGTTATACAAACTGCTCATCATCCCATTGTATTAAGTCACTGGAATGGATTGTGCTCTAAACAGGCCTTCGCAATGAGAATTGGTAGTCAGCCAGAAGAGATCATTTGGTATCCTCCCTCTTGTGTAGGGGTGAAACTGAAAATGATTACAATTTGTCTGCATTACCTCTCGCTATTTGGATTTAAGATTACAAGTGGTTTTTTTCCTGGGTTACAAATATAACCTTCATTTTTGTATAGACTGATTCTCGTACTTGGGATATATTTTGGGAGAAGGGACCGGTGACTTGTGAGGGGGGGCAGGTGACAAAGACCCCTTGGCCAAAGGCTCTTCTTTTGGCTTCTGCAACTTTAGCTTGCTATTTGGGTCAGAAGTCTCTGTCTTCCTTTCTGTGGACTTTTGTGCTGTCTTGTTTTGTCCTCCCAGCTTTGGGCCACTGGGCTCAGTTTCCTGTTTGCTTCGATCCTGTTGGACTCTGTGTGTAGTCATCACCTCTGCAGCTGGGCCCTTTGCTTCCAACTTAGAAGGCATGTTGGTATCTTTCCATCTTCGAGCCCCAGACTTGGAATTATATTCATACCATTTGCCAGTGACTATGGAGAGGGAAAAAATAATAATATAGCTATTCCATACCACAGATTAAGGGGTAAGAGTATATTTAGTTTTATTCCTTCCAGTAGCACCTTAGAGACCAACTAAGTTTGTTATTGGTATGAGCTTTCGTGTGCATGCACACTTCTTCAAATGAAATGCACACGAAAGCTCATATCAATAACAAACTTAGTTGGTCTCTAAGGTGCTACTGGAAGGAATTTTTTAATTATACCTCCCTCCCCCAAGGTCTTTGAATACACTGAGATGATGTTTTGTTACTAGTGTGCTGGCAAAGCTTCCTGTAGCTGTTATGAAGGGGTTTTGGTTTTTATCATATAAATGTACTGAGTGTTTTAAACTGTGTTGTTTGTCACGTGGAGACCTTTAGGTAACAAGTAGCTAACATCTATATGATGGTGATGATGATGTTACTGTCAGGGTTCAGCCATACCCAGACCTTAAACCGCAGTACGCAGGGGGGAAGCAGGGAACCTCAACAGATCTTCACACCGTTAGAACCCGAGGAGCTGTCGGATCTGGACATCCTTGCCCCAAGACTAAAGACCACCACACCATCTGCCTAGGTGCCTGGCCAGCTCTCAGACCCTCTGACATCTCCTCCAGAACCAGAGGAGATAGTGAGCCTGGCAGGAGCTGCATGCTGCCACCAAACTGTCAGAAAGAGCTGCTTGGGAGGATGGGAAATTGGACAGAATCACCTTAAATCAGGGCCAGGCTCTTACAGAAGCTCCCTGCTTCATTGGTGAAGTAACATCTCTCATCCAAGCTCCAGCCTTCCTGACCTTGGGAAAAGGACAGCGAGGATGCACATTGTCTCTCATCCTCATCAAGAAAGAAAAGGGAGCAATGCACATCCATATGTCTTCTGTAGAGATGTTACAGCTTGCCTTGCACTGAATATATTCATGTACTTAGGTGCTTATTTTATTCTTGTTCTTGTGCTTGGTTAAATGCTTTGGGTCACTTTTGTGAAAAAAGCAACGAAACCATCATGTGCTTGTGCATTTGGGTGGATCTGCTGTGGCTTTCCTTAGACAAGCAGAAGGTGAGTTTTGCACATGGAAAAGTTATTCCGCACATGCAGTATTAACTGGTCGGCAAACCAATTATTCAATAGCGGCAAATATGTGTTACTACTTTAGTACACTTCCAAATATTGGAGTTTGACTTTCCTATTTAAACTGTATGTCACTGATATTTTCCTTGGAAATGTCAGTGACTCCTTGCAATTAAAGTTAAGCTCTTTCATTTCAAACTTATTTCTTCTTCTCATTTCCCCTCCCATTAGAAGTAGTGATACCTGGGTCTTTTGCTTCACCATCAAAAACAGCGTTTATGTTGGTCATCTCCTAGCCAAAAAAAGAAATCAAGAAATCAGTGCCATTTATTTTTTTAAAAAAATGGTGAGAAGAGGAAAAATATTGATCTATATAGAATGAAGCAGATTTCAGAGACCTATGAAAGGTAGGCTGCTGGGAATCTAATCATTGTGCTAGGTAAATTGGTTGGTTAAAGAGAGAGATGCTGTTCTCAGACTTTTCTGCACAAGGTTTCCCAAACAAATCTCATAGATTATCCATGCTTTATTGGTATTTTATGGGAAATGGAACTTAGAATGCTAGAAATGGTACTTTTACAGGTTTCAAAACCTGATGACGATTT
Source organism: Lacerta agilis (assembly GCF_009819535.1). Taxonomy (NCBI): domain Eukaryota; kingdom Metazoa; phylum Chordata; class Lepidosauria; order Squamata; family Lacertidae; genus Lacerta; species Lacerta agilis. Next base: position 63,606,414 of record NC_046321.1, read on the forward strand.
ATTCATGGCTCATAAATGTATCTTAACCACCTATATGCAAATTAGGGCAACGTTTTTAAAGCACGTTACATTCTTGATTCACTTGTGAATGACAATAATGGTGTGAAGCAGAAGTAACCAATGTGGTACCTTCCATATGCTGTTGGCCAGCATGGTTGATGGTCAAGGATGATGGGAGCTGCAGTATGGAGGACGCCATGTTGGCTATCCCTCATAAACAAAGCATTACAAGGAAACAGCAACTAGGGAGTGGCTGGGCTCTTGCTTCTGTGCATTAGAGCAAGAAAAGCAGTGACTCAAATGCTTGTGTGCTTTGTATTTTGAATGTAGGTTCTGAACAGAAAGGAAAAGCTATAACATTAGGATGGGACGAAAGAAGAAAGGGAGTGCCTTAGGCTAGCAACACTTCTTTTTATTTTTTGTTTGATAGCATACATACCCAAACCACTTCTTTCTTAGCTTTCTTCTTTTCTATTGGGAAAAAAAGGAAAACATGGTCTTGCTTATGCTAACTTTTAACAATACCCCAGATTTAAACTAGACATGTAATTATGGGCATAATTTAAATTTAAAAAAAAACACACACTAAATAAATAATATGCATCCCATTGAAAGCAATGTAGTGCAGATGGATGGATGAATTAGTGGTGGGTGGTTTCCACACTCACAGATTGAATTCAAATGCACACCTGTATGCACATCCAGTTTGTGCCTCCAGTTAGTGACCTAGCAAGTGATACATATGCGGAAGGAAGCAGGCACTCTGCAGCATCAAACAAATGTTGTGGAGAGTACCAGCCTCATTGGCTATAAACTATATAACAAACCCCTGCCCAGCTCTGCTAATATTTGAAACATTACATTCTGGTCTAGAGTTTGATCTAACCTTGTTATTTGACCTCAACAGGACTTTAGAACATGCAAGTCTAGAATGAAGAGTTATCTGAGAAATATGCACACAATTTGAAAAAAAAAAGGAAATGCATACCTGGTGTTTTCATCCTGTTGCAAATAATAAATAAATAGATAAATGTTAATCTATTTGAGCAGTCATTTGGCAATACAATACACAAATGAGCATTTAATCCTATAATAAATATCAAACACAGTGGAGACTCCAAATTTTGGGTGGTGGGCATTTGCTCATGCTCCAGGTTTAAGAGGCAGATATCATAACAATGCAATTTGGTACTGATGGCAGTGTGAATGAAGTCTGCCCCTAAACACAATATGCATGACATAACATTTTAGTGCTTTTATTCTACGGGAAGAAAGCAACAGACCAGGGACTATGATGTTCTGTTAGGTGCTCCTACTGAGGGTTAATTCATGTTGTTATCTCATACCCAACCATCTTCCTCCAGTTGCCTTGCTGCAGACAGATAAGTAGCAACTGGGTGTTTCTATAATACAGTTATTAATTTCTTCTACTGAATTTTGTCTAATGCAATTCACGTGAATGGGGAAATGTTGCATATGTTTAAAGTACTGTAATTTTATTTTGTCTTTCTTGAACAAAGGCTACTCTTTATTATTTTCAGTATTAGTTTTTTTGCGTTTTGCTTTCAGATTTCTTTTGTGAAAAAAAGACAAGCTGCTGTAAAACATATTTCATGTACAGTATTTTTCGCGCCACAAGACGCACCTGAACATAAGACGCACCTAGTTTTTGAGGAGGAAAGGGGGAAAGCCCTGGTTTTTTGAGGATCAGCTCAGATTTGTGCAGCTTTTTTGCAAAGGGGGGGGGGAAGCAAAGCTTTTTTTGCAAAGGGGGGAAAGCAAAGCTTTTTTGCCGGGGGGGGGGGGGTAAGCAAAGCTTTTGCAAAGGGGGGAAAGCAAGAGGGAAAGCCCCATTTTTATGGGGTTCAACTCACATTTCTGCAGATTCTTAAGGAGCCCTTTCTACAGTTTGCAGAAAGATAATCTAACCAGCCAGTTACATGTGGCTGGGGAAACAAACAGCCTCCCTCTGCAGGCACATTCAACAATGGAGGCCTGGGCAAGGGGGTGGGGCCCAGAGGGAGCCGGGGAGTCTTATCTCTCTCCCGATCTCTTGCTGATCAGCTGCTGAGTGGGGTCCTTTCAACACCTCCTCCTCTCTCTTTCTTTAAAAAAAAGCAGGACCTGCTTTTGGCTCCTGGGCAATTTGGCTCCAGGGACCATCATTCCCTCCATAAGACGCACAGACATTTCCCCTTACTTTTTGGGAGGAAAAAAATTGCGTCTTATGGAGCGAAAAATACGGTACCATGTGAGATTCTAGGTAAAGTGCGTATTTTACATTGAAACTTAAGAGTAGCAGAAACAATTGAGGGTATGTGATCTTGTTGACCTGCAGTAATATATTAGTGTAGAAATAAATGATACAAGGTGCATCGTTTCTGTCAATTACTTACAGTGGCTGTTTATCAGCTCTAGGTTTTGGAGCTCTAGGCTTTGGTGGGCAGTGAGTGCGGATGTATTTTGCCAGCCAAAAGGTGAGATACGCAAGAAGCCCAAGGAGGATCAAGCTGCCAAGGGAAATGATGAATGGCACGTACCAAGCCAAGGCAGAATACACATTTTCTCTGCTAGTCAAAATGATAACACGAGGCTTGCAAAACAAAATGGAAAAATGTCAAAAGAAACATATTCATAACGGAAGGTTAGCCTTTCAGTAGTAACTATATACTGCAGGTACTTTTGAGTCTGTTAGAGTGCATGTCTACTCTGAAGAGCTCAGTTGGTAGAGCATGAGACTCTTAAATCTCAGGACTGTGGGTTCGAGCCCCACATTGAGCAAAAGATTCCTGAATTGCAGGGGGTTAGTTGCTATAAGTAAACCCCATTGGGTCAATGGGACTTATTCCCAAGCAAATGAATATAGGATTGCAGCCTTTGTGGATGTGTTTAGAAACTGTGGTTTATTTTAGCTCAGCGATTGTCATAGATAGACTTCTAAAGAAGTGAGGGGGGAGCCTTTTGCAACCTGAGGGCTTTGTGGGCAACCTTCTAGGGGCAAAAGTGGGAGGAGAAATCAATATAAAATTTTCATTTTTACACCCACCCAAGCACACCCCTCCCCACCTCATTTCCCTGAATTGAGGATAGAAACAGACATTATCACAGTTCAAGGACACACCTCAGGCATGCAAAAATACTCAGTGGGTTGTGTGGCTAGGGTGGAGGCATGACTGAGGGAGAGTCCTGAGGGTCAGATTCAAACACACACACACACATGGGCAAAGGTTCCCAACCCGAATCCTAAATGGTAGTGTTAATGACTCACTCCTAGTCAGCAACTCGTTTCACTGGAAAACTACTTTGTGGAGAAGCTGCGGACAGGTGGGCCCAGGCTTTTCACATCCCCTGTAGTGGAATTCAGAGGTTCCACTTATTAAGAGGCATATTTACTGATGTTTCTTAATGCCACACAGACAGCGACCTGCATTCTTCAGCACGCTAGAGCACTTACTGTCGTCGGGGCCTCTGTGGTTGGCTTTGGGATTATGTTGATGGTTAGCGTCACTGTGCCAGTTTCAGTGCGGACTGCAGCTCTGTCTTCCGCTGACAGTAGGTTATCGTCTGTTATGAAGACTTTCAGCCTGTAGTTCCAAATTTTATCCAAGCCGCTTTCGAAGTCAAAAGGGGATGCAAGGATCAGACGCGAGACATTAGAGCCAGCATTTGGTGAGAAAACGAAGTGGTTATTCACATTACCTAAAACAAAGCCAAAGTAAAACTGCAGATTAAAACGAGTAGCAAGTCACAGGAAGGAAGCTTCTGGTTTTGATTCTCTAGCATGGATGGATTTGTGACATTTCCAGTTAACCTGGTGGTTACTGCATAGAAATCTCAATGCACAAGTTTTGCTCCCCATTGGCTTACGTTGCTCTGTCCCTTACAGCTGATGGTGGTTTCAGACAACCAAGTCATCATGCTAGCGGACTATAAAGCTCTGCCAGTTGCTATGCTGAGAAAATTCTGGCTCAGCAGTGAGATCAGGAACTGTGGTCCTGAACTACCATCTTGATTTCCTTGTTGCTTGGGCCATTACCTTCCCTTGACTATGGGCATCATCATGGACCAGAGCACATACTGATGATGGGACAGCATCCTCCACTGTACCTGACAGCTATACCCGAGAGCAGCAGGCTAGTTTAGGGAGGCTGCATAGCCCACACAATTCTGTCCTCCAACCTTTTGCACTGCTCCTTGCCCCACCCTCCAGCATCCACTGACCGAGGCAGCTGCTTCATTCTGCCTAAAGATAGGACTGGCCCTGGGAACCAACATCATATAAAATCAAAAACACATGAAATGTTTTGTTGTAATACACGCTTGATTCTATTAAAGACTACTAGCAAAAAATCACATGGGGAAAATTCAAAACTCCAGAAGTAAATTACCTGAATCAAAAGAGTAACGGAATGATGTAGGACTTGAATCGCGATCCACACATGTAATACTGAATCCAGCAATGTTGGTGCCAAAAGACTGGTCTACTGGAATATTCAGCAAATATGAATTAGGACTGCAAATTGGTGGCTCGTCATTTGCTTCAAGAACATTCACTGTTACCTAAAAGAAGGGAACGGGATGTGTGTATGAAACCACCTTTCTTGTAATTAAGCCAGGTTCCTTTTTATATTCACTGGCAAGAATTGATCCTCTCCCACCCACCTTTTGGGGATATTGGATGGTATTCACCACCACTCCTAATAGACATGACTAACTTAGGCTCATTAATTTCATTTTCAATGATCTAAAAGATGTCAGTAGAGGGTTTCTTTCATGATTGTTTATCCACTCCAATGAGCAAACAGTGTGAACAAGGGGTGTCCTATTTCTGCAAACAGGAGCAGGTGGGATGGAATCACAGGTCTACAAGGGAGATGGAGGAACCAGGGTCCAGGGCATTTGCTGAAATAGCAGGAGAGCTGCCCACAAAGAAAAGATAGGTGTTATACCAGCTCCAACCAAGCAGATGTTGATGAGGGGTTCTCCTTATGGAAAGCCTACTTTTTCATGTGGGGTACTTAAACCTGCTAGCACTTAAGTCAAGTCTCATCCCTCAGCTGCAGACCTTAGTGAAGATGTCAGGCTGCCAAGCAACCACTGTTCTTCAGCTGGCCATTTCTCTTCAGGTTTGCTATTGTCTTTGTTTTGGGAGCTGCTATGGCATAAGGGGAAACCAGGCATGTGGCAAAGGGTATATGTTGGAGCCCTTGAGTGCAAGGATGGATGGTGTGCCCTTTATAGAGGCTGTCTCAGAGTCCTCGCTAAGTGGAACCAACTTCCTTTTCTAAAGAGGTCCCATTTGACTCAGGGTCCAGAAGCTGTCAGGTCTTGATGAATGATGGCTCTGAGTTTTGGAATGGGATAGTGGAAATTGAAACATGAAACTGATCCGGTTCAGAAAACCCCCATGCAAATATCTCTGCACTCTTGGAATGCCTTGCAAGCCCTATTGTTTTTATTAGACACTTGGAAGAAAATTGCAGATATTAGAAGTAGACATATTGGCCTAAAAGCCAGCATCTTACTCACTGGCACAGTTGCAGTCTCGCCATTGTTGTCAGAGGCCTGCACCGTGAGAATGGCACTCTGCCATGTTTCGTAGTCTAATCTAGCTATAATTGCCAAGTTGCCCCCTGTAGGATCAATCCAGAAAATTTCTGAGAAGTTAGGGTTGCCTTTTCCAACTGAAATTGAGTAGGATATTCCGGTGGATGGTACATCTTTGTCTGTAGCAATCACTTGTCCAATTATGGTACGAACTGAAATGAAGCAACATTTGAAACACAGACATCTTTGAGGGTAGTATATTTCCAATATTAAAGGGGAAGGACTTTGCAGATTGCCTCAGCAGTTTCCAAAACTGCATTTCTTATTGATGGTTTTCATTATTATTATAATTGCATTCTTAAAATTCTGCTCTAAGATGCCTAGGGAATGTTTGGTGATGGAAACCTTTATAAATTTGACAAGTAAATAAATCTTCAACTACGTTTTACTCAAAGTAGACCCACAGAAATTAGCAGACCTAACTTAGTCATGTTAATTCATTTCAATAGATCCCATTCAGAGTAAAAGTTAGTTGAACACCAGCCACTATTGTTTATTTATTGATATATGGCTTATATGTAAAATGGCTTCCAAAGGGTTTATATCCATAATTTGCTGCAGTTCTAACCATGTTACAGGGGCCTTCTGTGTCTCTCTCCACCCCTGCCTCCATTTTTCTAGTTTAAAAATAGTTCTGTTTTCCGAATCATAAGCACATTTACCAAGGAATAAGCCCCAATAAACACAGTGAGACATATCTCTGAATAAATACACATAAGATTTCTCTGTCAGGGTGTATATGACATGTTCATGCACTGTGAGACTGGCAGAGGAAGCAGTGCTGCTTTGTAAACAGTGGTGTTTCTGAGGCAACTCCTTTTTAAAATAGTGGTGCAGCATAATGGAACTTGAATGAGGAGGATCTGCTTGTGGAAGTCTCCTGCTTCCTGGAGCTTGTGATACATGAATCCATTCACCATCACCCTAATCCATGAAACAGCTTGGCAACTCTTTTAAAAGTACATAATGTCAAATGTAGGGCAGGTGGGTGTGGCTTAGCCAAAGTGGTCTCCCGGTCCAAATGGGAAGGACTGGCAGGTGTAATTAGGGCCATGGGATGGGGGTTCCCCAGAGTGGAAAACTCTGCTTTATTAGGGCTGGCATACTTCTGGAATTTCCTGGACATATCTGGGATTTGGCTCTTGAAAAGAGCATCTGGACAGAAATCATTTGGGAAAAGCTCAAAACTGTGTGCGTGTATTGAAAATAAGCTCAACAACTTTGGCGAAAAATTAAAAAAACTCAACAACTACCCCCCCCCCAAAAAAAATATTCTGTCCGGATTTTCACTTTTTGAAATATGCCAACGCTAGCTTTATACCATTTTATGCAAACCATTATTGTAATACATTTGGGGGGGGGGGGGTCCCCACTAAACCCTAGAAATGAATAAATGCTAGGATTTTGATCAATTGGGATATGGATTAAAGTACAAGTTGCAGAGCTGTGCTAGGCAGGGAATTCCTGGGCTGGTTTATACAAACCAACCTGGCTGAGCTACAGCTATCAAAAGAACAATAGAGGGCTATTAACAATACAAGGGAACTCCTTCCCCCTGCCCTGAGATCTGAACAGGTTGCCAAGGTGACAGGGTGTGTGTTTGGGGGGACAGGAAAAGGGAGTCTTCGAGCAATGGTTGTTGGGAATAAGAAGCAGGAAGAAGAGCTGAGATCCATCTTTGGAGGAGGCTGGCTGCAGGGCTGGCTGCAGAGATGCCTTGGGCCAGGGCCGTCTCACAATAGGGGCTGGGTAGCGCGGTGCACCAGGGCGCCAGGCCCCCCAGGGGCGCCCCCGCGAGCCCGCCAGCATACCGGGCGCTCCCTCCCCAACCCGCGCCCGCCCCCATGGGCGGGCGGACGGGCGCTCGCGCGCTGGTGGGCAAGCTACAAGCCGGCTGCCCTCCGGAGTCCCAGCTGGAGCGCTGGGAAGGGCGCGCAAAGCCCCGCGCTGCTCCAGTGCACGCCCCTCATCCCCCGCTCGCCCACCTCCCTCCCGCGCTGGCCGCCCCTCAGGGGATGAGGGGCATGGCGCTGGAGCGGCGCGGGGCTTTGCGACGCCCTTCCCAGCGCTCTAGCTGGGGCTCCGGAGGCCGGCCGGCTTGCAGCGCCACACCCCTCATCCCCCGCTCGCCCACCTCCCTCCCGCGCTGGCCGCCCCTCAGGGGATGAGGGGCATGGCGCTGGAGCGGCGCGGGGCTTTGCGACGCCCTTCCCAGCGCTCTAGCTGGGGCTCCGGAGGCCGGCCGGCTTGCAGCGCCACACCCCTCATCCCCCGCTCGGCCACCCCCCCTCCCGAGGGGCGGCCAGCGCGGGAGGGAGGTGGGCGGAGAGGCGGCCCACTGGGGGCGCCGAGGGATCGTTGCGCCAGGGCGCCCGATCCCTTTAAGACGGCGCTGCCTTGGGCTGCACAGCTGTGGGGCACAAACCCCTCTTGAAATGACCCTGCAGTAAGATCTGGACTCCCTTCATGCAGACTGAAGGTGTAAATAGGTGAATAAACCATATTTCTTAAATCCACAACAGTCTCCACCATGTCTTCAATTCTCCAAAGCAGCACAGATCCTGTGTGAGTGCCTGGGGACCGCATGGGCTTTTGCCACTGCTTGGCAGAGAGAGGGGCAAGCACCTGACTGGTGTGTGTGTGTGTTTTTACACTTACACACACACACACACACACACACACACACACATATGTAGCCATATATAAAACTTACTAACTAAAATGAATGAATGCAGCTTTAAGCGCAGCACAACTGCTTGCTTGAAAGGATGAGTGGCTGATGGCCCCATTCAATCGGAAATTATTTTGGAGTATACCGGTACTTAAATTCTACAGCCTTGTACATTTCTGAAAAAAGTGTTGTTACTTACCTGCTGCTATTTCTGACACATTAAAAACATACGAAGTATCACTGAATACTGGCTTAAACTCGTTGACTGGTTGTATTTTGACATAAATGTAGATAATATCTGTAAATATAGCAATTAAGGGAAGGATGAAACAAATCCTATTTTAAAGTTGCAAATCCTATTTTAAATAGACCAGTTCCTTCAGAAGAAGAATGTAGAAAAATTCAAAAAAAAGGGAAAAAAAGAATAAAGGAGATACTTGCTAGCATAGTATGGGAAAGCAATATTCTGCACCTCAGCGGTCAGAGTATATTCTTCCTTCTCTGCTCCATCAGTTGCATTTTCAAGATCCACATTTCCTGTCAGCTGGATAAAAATTGGGAGAATGTTATTTGCTTGTGGCTTATTGCGATTTTACTATTATATTGTGACTTTAGTGATAGGTTGCATTGGAAGGGTTTATTTCCTTAACAGAGTAATCCAATGGAAAGGGAAAAGGGAGGACAATTCATGACAGAAGGACCACTACCTCCTAAGCCCTGCTTAATGTACACCAGACAGGGAAGCAGATGGGGAGCAACTGCCCCACTTTTTGTACTTGGTTATTCTAGAAACTGTATTGTTGCTATATTTTCTGTACAGTGTTTGGCCTTGGCTTGCCAGTTTTAGTGATACCTATGTTAGTTATATTTTTATTTTAATTGCTATGTTGATAATTGTATGCAAGTTGCTTTGAGAACCAGTAGTTCTAAATGCAATTTTACTTTCTAGTATTTTAAGGTTGCCTCTGCTGTTCTGGCAATCGTTACTTCCGTTTCATATTTATTGCCATTAGTTTTGTGTTTTCAAAAATATTAGTTTCATCTTTGTACAATGCTCAGAGAGCAATAAACTGTGGGGGTTCTAATTTTTCTTAATTTTGAAAATAAATATTTTGAGAATAAATCAATAATAAACTGACCTTGATCCTTCCAGAGTCAGGTGGATCCTGTGTGAACTTGCTACTTCCAACTCCAGACAATCCAGTGAAGTTAAGCAGCTGGTTTCGTAACTCAGCATCATAGTCATGAAAGAAATCTTTCAAATCAAGAAGTATTTCTCCAGGGCGCGCTGTTTCTTTTATCTCTATCCTTTTAAAGAAAGGCACAAATAACCGATAATCCTTATTCCAGGCCTTCTATTACTTTATATTCCTTTGGCACCTTTCATAAATGCTTCAATGCTTCATATGTGTTCTCTCAGTAATGTATGTCTCCTTAAAACCTGACCACTTAGGAGTACAGGCGAGACAGAAATAATTAAGCACATTTGATCCCTGCACAACACCTGCACTTGTAAACTACCCGTTTTGATCCTGCAACAGTCTGCCACAAAAATCACGGAACGATCATGGGACCATTCCTAGTGGGAATGTTCATACAGGGAAATAGGTCTAAGATCACCTTAAAATGTTCTTTCTTACCCACATTTCCAATTTGGCACTAAAACACCACACAGAAAGTACAGGAATCTTTAAAGTGGGCATGACTGTTGCAGTTATACTACGTGCTACAGCACATGCAACCGTACGGCATTCAGCAAGTATCCTTGTAAGGCAGGGGTCAGCAACCTTTTTCAGTGGTGGGCCGGTCCACCGTTCCTCAGACCATGTGGTGGGCCAGACTATTTTGGAAAAAAATATGAACAAATTCCTATGCCCCACTAATAACCCAGAGATGCATTTTAAATTAAAGGATACATTCTACTCATGCAAAAACACGCTGATTCCTGGACCACCTGCGGGCCGGATTGAGAAGGCGATTGGGCCGCATCCGGCCCCCGGGCCTTAGGTTGCCTACCCCTGTTGTAAGGGGACTTTTCAAGTATGATTTTCTCCTTAGTGTCATATCCCATCCCAAAAATTACTTGGGTGGGTAGAAGAAATAGGTGTGAGGTAATGGGCGTAAACAAGCAAGAGGTGCTCATTTCTCAACAGGCCTTCTGCAGTGAATTGCAAACTGCTACGGAAGCAACTCAAAGTTTCAGAAGAAGCTTGCAGCAGCACAAAGTGACTGATATTAAAGATGAGGCTGTATACCTTCACTGGGTGTAAGTGGCTTTGGCTTGTGGCCAAATTAATATTGTACATTTGATAAAAAAATCCATTAGCCTTTGTTGTTTGTCAGCGAGTCCACACTAGCCTTTGGCTGAGCGGCTGTGATGTCACAGAATGTCTATATAAACATTCTGGTGGGGGAGGGTCACTGGCAGAGGAACAGGGGTGTGGGGGGAAGTGCACTCCCCCCGGTGGCACGATCCCAGTGGGGTGCTATCGTGGCTCCCCCCCGCACACACTGGGCGCCATGCCCCCGCAGGCAGTGCGCCACACCCCCAGGACACGAGCCACACCCCCGCCTGCTCTCCGCCCTGCCCCCCCCGCCGGAGCTTGAAGCTCCGCCACTGGGGAGGGGGTAGCTTTGCTATTAAAAAAATGACAAAGCACAGCTTCTTTGAGGAAAGCAGAAAGTTGGTCTGACTATGAAAAATCTAAAATAGGTCCTGGGATGAAATATGAGCTGCTGGCATTTAGAAAGGAGCATTGTGGGGGCTGGAAAACATAATGGGAAGATAGCCAAAAAGGCAGGAGAGCTCAAGAGGGCACAATTTGCTAAGAAGTTTTGACAGTGACTTAGGACAAGATTTTTAAATATATGTATATAACAACTATCCTACTACATTTTCTTATAAAGATTTGATTTTTGTCACATTATTATTATTATTATTTATTAAATTTATATATTTCAGTGGATGGTGTTGCTAGTACTGGAGAGTGGCCTTTGAATTACTTCAGGTATTAGCAGTGTTATCCACCGATACTATATTAAGAAAATAATTTAATCCTAATGTTTTGGTATGGTTTAATAAATTACAATTACCACTACAACTTCATAACTTTGCATACCAAACTCTGTGCTAAAAAAGATTCAGGAGATATAATCTGTCCTGAAATCTTGCACAAATGTTGTGGAATTTGATAAAAGGGCAAAAATACAAATACCTGTAATTATAGTTATCACTTTCTGGTGGTTTGTCGTTAATATCTTCAATAGTTACAACAATTTCTGTTTCAGCATATTGTCCACCGCTGGGCCTATCATCAATGCGAATGATCAATGTAATATTGGGATGTTCTCGTAATGGGTCCCAGTCTCGGTCTATTCTTCTAGCCACCAGAAGCGTACCAGTTACTGAGACAGAAATATACTGTAAACATTTCCAATTGCGTGTGCACAAATATCTTCTGTGACTTAGGAATTTTATTTTGAAAGGGTGTTCCACCTCCTACTTACATTTGTTTCGAAACACCAATTCCCCCTATTCTACTCTCTCACTCTAAATATAGAGTTAACGCACTCCCAGTTTTTCTGAGCTGTGAGACATTCTAGAAGCAGCAGCACTTGCTTCAGTGGGTGGGAGAGATCAATAAAAACTAAATAGCAGCCTTTCTCCTTAAATTAATTGCATTTAGGGTTTCGGTGCAGGAGGTCACAGAACACAGGGAGGGGAGAGTTCCCTCCACTCCATGGCTATGATTATCTCTGTCCCCACACCGAAAAATACTCAATGAATAGCAAATTGACTTGGGGAAAAAACCTCTATTGCTTCCAATAGAAGGTTGGGATTATTATTATTTTTTAATTTAAAAAAAGCCTAATTGCAGCAAGGGAGGAGCAGGGCACTGACCATGTGAAGCCAAAGTTCACTGTGACTTGTTCCCTTAATGATAAACCACAGTTTTTTGTTGTTACCTCCAAGCTGTAGAGAAGCAAGCAGAACAAAATCATAGAGAGCTGGAGAGGGTTTCATGGGCCACCTAGCCCAAGCTACTACTCATGGTTGTTGTTGTCGTTCAGTCATGTCCGACTCTTTGTGACCCCATGGACCAGAGCACGCCAGGCACACCTATCCTTCACTGCCTCTCGCAGTTTGGCCAAACTCATGTTAGTAGCTTCGAGAACACTGTCCAACCATCTCATCCTCTGTCGTCCCCTTCTCCTTGTGCCCTCCATCTTTCCCAACATCAGGGTCTTTTCCAGGGAGTCTTCTCTTCTCATGAGGTGGCCAAAGTACTGGAGCCTCAACTACTACTCATGGTAGGAAAGCCAAAACCAGAGTTTCCTCAATTGTTGGCTGCCAGCCTTTGCCTGATGACCTCTAATGAGAGACAGCCCACCACCACCTCTCTAGGTAACAGGTTCCATTGTCAAACTCCTCTTTCTATTAAGACATTTCTGCCAAGGTTCAAGCAAAACCCTTACTGTCTCCTGTAATGTAAGCCCATTAGATCTTTTCCTGACCCTTGATGCCCCCTTCTGTGATAGCCCTTCAGATATTTGAAAGGTGATATCATGACCCTCCTCTTGCCTTTTCTTCTCTGGGCCAAGCAAGCTCAGTTCCTTCAACATTTACTCTGTGAACTTGCTCTCCGTAACCCACAATGTTTCTTTCCATTCCAAATCCTTCAGGAATCCGTAAAATGAAATGCTGACCTGCATCTATGGAGAAATAAGGAAACACTCCAGGATTGTTGATGCTGAAGCGGAGACTGCTAACACCTGCCTCATCATCTGGATCCTTAGCTGTTACATTGGCAACAACGTGTCCTGGTAGACTTTCTTCTAGAACATTGAAAGCTCTTTGTTTCCTGTTGTAGAAAATGAAGCCACAAATGTGCATGTTTGAGCAGCTCTTCCTTGTATAAAAGAGAACTGGCATATTGGGTTAAAAATATCTAGACTCTAGATTATTGTCTCTTCAGTTTGACCAGTGCGAACTATGATAAATGAATAAAATCTAGATTTTCTAGTACCAGGACCCGCTTTTCAACTCAATTTTAATGTGAGGGCCTGCATTTATTTAGTTTACTTTTCGATTATTCACAGGTTTTTTATGTTTTAAACCGCCCTGAGAGCATAAAAAATTAATTTAATAAAAATAAGAGCTGTCTGTGTTATGATTCTCTGTTCATGTAGCCTAGCCAAGATGTTTACACTTACTCTGAGAATAAAATTATGAGATGCATGTAATAGCTTTTCTACATGGTAGCAAAACACTTAGGCTATCCGTTGTGGTGTGTATGTTTCCTCTCCCACCAAGAGCTTATTATTCTCATCATACTCTTTAGAGTTGCATTTATTAAGATCAACTTATTCAACAAATATAGTTTTATGGGAACCACAAATTTGAAGTTCCCAACACCTTATTACTGTATTCTGAATGAACTTTGTACACTACTTTCCTATGCCCCACAAATAACCCAGAGATGCATTCTAAATAAAAGCACACATTCTACTCATGTAAAAATACACTGATTCCTGGACCGTCCGCGGGCCGCATTTAGAAGGCGATTGGCCCACACCTGGTCCCTGGGCCTTAGTTTGGGGACCCCTGGCTTAGATAATCTATCCCAGCCATGCATGGAGTGGTTTGTGTGAGCTGCCATCCACTTATAAAGCCAAAATACACTGTTTTGCTACAGCTAGAATTTTTCACTTACATGGTAAAATAAGGTTGTTCATCATTCTTGTTTATGATAGTGACTATCAGAGTCCCACTGGTATTCCGACCAAGGTAGTCTGTTGCCGTAATGTTTAACATATAGCTGTAAAACCAAAACACCCAAAACGTCACATTGTGGGTTCCATACGACAGATCTCTTCTCTGCTAACCAAGTAAGTGCTCATTTATGTAGGGACTACATACACATGGGTTAAACCACTGAGCCTCTTGGGCTTGCTGATCAGAAGGTCGGTGGTTCAAATCCCCGCGCCGGGGTGAGCTCCCATTGTTTGGTCCCAGCTCCTGCCAACCTAGCAGTTTGAAAGCATGTCAAAGTGCAAGAAGATAAATAGGTATCACTCTGGTGGGAAGGTAAACGGTGTTTCCGTGCACTGCTCTGGTTCGCCAGAAGTGGCTTAGTCATGCTGGCCACATGACCCGGAAGCTGTACGCCGTCTCCCTCGGCCAGTAAAGTGAGATGAGCGCTGCAACCCCAGAGTCGTCCATGACTGGACCTAACGGTCAGGAGTCCCTTTACCTTTACCTACATGATACATACTCACCTATGTGGATCTTTCTCATAATCAAATACTTTCAAGGAAGAAATGGTTCCAGTTCCAGAAACAGAGAACAGTAGTGATGCTGGGGTCAATGAATACTGAAATAAATGACACAAACTGGGAGATCACAGTACAGTACTGCTTTGTTGTGCAGTATGAATCAGAGAGATGCAAATGGCTAGTACAGTTTGTGTTTCAACTTAAATTGTGCTCGATTTGGTAATTCACTCCCTGTTTTCTTTACAGGAAATGCTGCAGAGCCATAATTTCTCCAGCAATTAGCCTAGACAGTCTCCACAGGTTTTACCAAATCTCTGCCTTTGTCCCACTGCGTTATGTCATCATCTCCATTCTATTTTAACCCTGATGATTTTTCACATGCGCAACATCTTATCTTCACACATACTGTACACCACATAAAAACTGTTGTATTAATCAGTATGTAAATTATTAAAATAAAATATTCAGAACTATATAGTGTGTGTGTGTGTGTGTGTGTGTACACACACACACGCACACCCCAATATATACTTCACACAAACCCATGTGGAATAACTCCTGCTTCCAAGACAGAAACAATAACATCAAACCCTCATGAGAAAGGGAAAGAAGCTGATGCGCTAATAATTCCAAGGAGCACCAAAACACATCCTTTGTAAAGAAGTAAGCAAAGAAGCATGTGGTCCTAAGATATAGTTGTGTGACCTGCAAAAACTCATTCTTAGTTGCGTTACTTAGGTAATGTTTGGGTATGGAATGGAATGGAAACAAACTTAGGTCAAGAAACTGACTAATAGTTTAGGTTTGCCATGTGGCTGGGATTTCCCGAACATATCCAGAATCTAGTGTCCAGGTGGAAATCGCAAAAATGTCTGGGGGAAATCCAGATGTATGGCAGCTCATGTCGGCTTTGCTGTTTTTGCCAATTTTTCATAAAAATAGCTCAACAACGTTGCAAAAACAAACAAAAAACAACTCAATAGCTTTTCTGTCCGGATTCTCACTGTTTGAAATATGGCAACCCTACCATAGTTTAAGCAGGCCTTAATGGAATTCTTAAGGGCAATAATGTCTCTCTGTCTGGATTCTGGGAAGTCAGAAAATGCTGACAACGTCTTCGCTGAACTAAGACAATGGGCAGGATCCAACCAATTTCTTTCATCAATGCAAGGATTTCCATTTGTGCAACAGAAATTCCCACTCCCACCTTCCACTGCATGCCCCATAAATCAGTTCTGAAAGTTCTTCTGGAGGTTCTTCTGCAGGTGTTTAGAAAAATTGAAACCAGATAGACTTACCAGTAAGTGTATCAGAGTCAGTTTATCTCCTTAAAAGCCTATTACAGGTATTATGGCTCATTCCCCCCCTCCACCCCGTCAGAGCAATGCACTATAGACTATACCCAAGCACACCAGCTCATAAGTTATTTTCCTTACTTGTTCTACATATCTATTTTACGGTTCGCTTTTCCTCTTTTAATTTTCATCTGTTGTTATAATTTTTCTCTTTATAAAATGAAATTAACAATCTTTTTTTTTTTAAAAAAAGAAGATGTCGTTACTTCCCAACACCTGGAAATCTTCCAGCTCCTATCAAGAGGCAAATTATAAGGTGTTTGCACAGTAATGTGGACACATCTGAAAAAATGAACCTTTTTAAAAAACTCAATCTAGTTTTCTGTGTGATATCTTAATCCCCATCAAACTGAAAACTATCCCTACTCACTGAAGCTGGACTGTGAACATTGTCACTTTTAATGTTGTTCCTCCACCCAGCTTGTCATCACAGTAACTCAGTCAATCAATGTCAAAGACTTCAAGGCTTCAGTGCAATAAGTTTCAGATATGCTGTGTGGCTTTTGATTATTTCTGATTACTGAATTCAGTTGAGAAGGGTTTTAACTGTTGTATTTCCTAGAACATTGTTTTCTAAAATTAAACTCACATTGACTTACCTTTACAGGAGTGGTTACATTAATTTGGTATATGTTTCCACTTGCTGTGCCTTCAAATTGGTAGATCATAACAGCTGTGGAGATGAAAGTATAACATGCATTAAATTAAAGAGGTTATGAAGATATTATGCAAGCATATAGGTAAGTAGGCCTGAACACATTATGACTTGATGCCTATATAATACCCTGTGTATCTTTCAGATGCAAAGGGCTTTAAAACCGCTTGCAAAGTCTCTAGAACTGGAGAGAGGTTCTAACAAGAACATAACATTAAAAAAACAATTAATTTAAAGCACAGATCCTAGAGTCTAGATTCGTAGAGCTGGAAGGGACCCTCGAGGATCATCTAGTCTGACCCCCTGCAATGAAGGAATATGCAGCGGGGATCGAACCTGCAACCTTGGCATTATCAGCTCCATGCTCTAACCAACTGAGCAAATCACAATAGAATACTCTTATGTGCCTGAAGTGCTCACTGAAAGGATGTGGTCTGGTGCATGTATCTGCTTGATTCACTGTTCTGTTCTGACCTTACCTAACTTCTAATCAAACTGATGGCTTCATGCCTGCATGCTGGGCAAAACCATGTAGGCTGGATGTGTGGAGGAGGAGGAAGAGGGAGATCTTACTTTCTCTCTCTTTCACTTTGTACATGGTCATTAGCAATGCAAATTAATTAATTTATTTACTGCTTAATGCAAAAAATTAGGCTTCTAAGCAGTTTGCAAGCATAAAAACCAATTACACAAACACTAAAATATAAATCTCCATAATTAAAATACAAAATAAAACATTTCCATTAAAACACTAAAATATAAACTTCCATAATTAAAATGTGCACTAAAACAATCCCATTAAAACAGCACAGCAATTAAAACAGAAGACTCAGGACAGACATCAAGGGAATGCCAGATGGGGCCTCCCATATTTAAGCAAGGAGAGCATTCCTTAAGTTTGTACTGTATGCATATATTGTATGCTGTCTCTACCCAATGATTAATTCAGAGTAAGACCATACAAGCAAATGTACACAGGCAGTGGTGGAGGAAGCCGCTCAGGCACCCGGAGCGGCAAACATGACGTGCACCCGGGGGCGGGGCGATCTGGCCATGGGGGCACGCTGATCCTCCTGGGGGTGCCAGCGCTGCTCACTGATCACGTGAATATGCTTGGTGTGCGGCACTGGCTGCCGGGGATGCGAGCACTGCCTGCCGGGGGGTGCATCCCCAGTGGCCAGTGCCGCCCGCTGGGTGTATTTGCGCAATCAGCGGGCGGATTTTCACGACGATTGCGAAAATCTGATTGCCGGGGGTGCAAGCGCCACCACACTGGTCCACCCGGGGGGATTTAGTCACCCCCCAGGCATGACACCCGGGGTGGACCGCACCCCCCCCTTGCGATGCCCCTGTACACAGGTTCCGTACATGAAGAGCTAATCTGTGGAAGCTTGGAGTGGGTACAGTTGGCATGACACCTTACCTGCTCCAAATGTTCAGACCACATGGTTTTGGACTGTGTGAAAGCTGGTGAAAAACTCCCAATGTGGAGATGCCTTGCTTGCCTTCAGAGAGAAGTGCCCATTGTGTATTTCCATGAACAGAACCAGCACTACCATTGGGCAGAATGAAATGACCACCTCCGGCGGTGGCCCGTACTGTTTCACTGCCTGAGGCAAAACAGGAAGGTGCTGCCCTTCATTAACCACGAACCCTTTGTGGGACCCCCAAACCTGTGCCAAAGTTTTGCAGTGAAAACCCCACATTTTGAAGCACCCCTCCCCAAATTATGTAAATGATATTCAAAACAGGGGTAATTGGTATCACCCAAGGACCCTACATTGTCTAATTGACTCCAAACCAGTGCCAAGGTTTGGCAATTATTTTGCAGCGTTTTGCAGGTGGCTTCCGGTGAGATCTCATGAAGAAGAAGAAGAAGAAGAAGAGTTTGGATTTGATATCCCGCTTTTCACTACCCGAAGGAGTCTCAAAGCGGCTAACATTCTCCTTTCCCTTCCTCCCCCACAACAAACACTCTGTGAGGTGAGTGGGGCTGAGAGACTTCAGAGAAGTGTGACTAGCCCAAGGTCACCCAGCAGCTGCATGTGGAGGAGCGCAGACACGAACCCGGTTCCCCAGATTAGGAGTCTGCCGCTCTTAACCACTACACCACACTGGCTCTTGTGAGATCTCAATGGAAGAAATCACTGGCATGTGGCGTGTGGCGGTGGCGGCGGGGGGTGCCCTGTAGGATTCTGCCAATCAAGGTTGGCTGTTTTAGCCCACTACATGTATGGGCTGGCCCTGACCACATCAATCAGGAGATGCTGGCGGGCCAGCACAGGGAACCCTCTGGCTGTTCCCCCTGAGCCTCTGACCACCTCCTCTTTAGGAGGATAGAGCTGCGTGAGACACATGGCCTGCATGGACCCCCAACCCTCTGCAACCTGGCCTGCTGACATCAGGTGTGCTATCCTGTTACTATCAGCATTGAAATAGCATTCAATTCCTAATCCAATCAGCTTCTGCACATAGAATGGAGAGATGGTGTTTTAAAATCATAAAGTCTCCGGCAGCAAAATGCCTTGGGTCAGCAATGCGCATGAATCACTGCTTGCGGGTGTGCTCCCTTCCAATCACAAGGCAGATGCAGACCTAGTGGTGCCTTCAGACTGGGACTTTGGGTCAAATGTCCAAGGCCCCATTCAACAGAATGAAGAGGGGGGCCACCAGATCAGTGGAAACAGGCCCATCTTAGGGAGACCGGCCACCGTGGCGCGGCGATCCCTCCGGCGCCCCCGGCATACCGCCTCTCCGCCGCCTCCCTCCTGCGCTTGCCGCCCCTCGGGAGGGGGTGGGCGAGCGGGGGATAAGGGGCGTGGTGCTGGAGCGGCGCAGGGCTCTGCGCGCCCTTCCAGTGCTCCCGGGACGGGAGGCGAGGGCGGCCGGCTCGCAGCCAAAGCCCGGGACCGGCATGGGCAGCAGCGGCTGCGCCGCTGGTGCGCAAGCGCCTGCCCGACAGCCCACCCATGGGGGCGGGTTTGGGAGGGGGCGCCCGGTATGCTGGCGGGCTCGCGGGGGCGCCCCTCGGGGGGCCGGCGCCCCGGCGCGGCGCACCACTAGCCGCTATGGATGAGACGGCCCTGAGTGGAAACATTGTGGGGGTGAAGGCAGGGGTGATTTTTACTATTACAAGTAAAACTTTTCAGGTGTAGTGAAGTCTTCTTTCAGTGGACCTGAGCTATCAGTAGTGTAGTAAACACTCTTTTTATTTCAAGCAAATGACTTACTTTGATATTCCAGATTGCCTAGAAACATTGGAGGTTCAGGTATATCAAGCACTTGAATCGTCAGTATTTGTAGGTCATTTGCCCCAGCTGTGTCATAAGCAAGAATCTGTAATTCAAATCGATGTGGCATAGCTTCATAATCTGGAACAGGGTCTCCAGTGGTAACAACCTAAAATAAAAACGAGTCATTATTAGCAAATATTGAGCTAGACCCAGAATAAGTGAGTTGCAATTAGTTCCTAATGAAATCAATGGTAGCCTACTCATGTTAATTATTATTTGATTAAAAAAATAGAAAGTGTAATGCTGGTGGTCAACAAAAGAGGTTTAAATTTTCAAGGCAAATCTAAAAAAAAATGTAGTATAAACACCGACAACTGGGAAACACTGGCCTGCGAGCACTCCAGTTGGAGAACAGCCTTTACCAAAGGTGTCATGGGTTTTGAAGACGCTCGAACTCAGGGCAAAGGGGAAAAATGTGCTAAGAGGAAGGCACACTTGGCAAACCCTCAAAGTGATCAGCTCCAGCCCATTGTGGAAGAGTGCGTGGATCTAGAATTGGCCTCCACATTCACTTACAGACTCACTGTTAAAACCGTTTTTTATGGAAGACAATCTTACTCGGCTATGACTGATCGCCAAAGAAGAAGATTATTTGATACATTTATATCCCTTCTTTCCTCCAAAAAGCTCAAGATAACTGATATGGTCCTCATTCACTTCATCTGTGTGGGATAGCTTAGGCTGGGAGGTGGTGACTAGTGAGCTTCACGACTGAGTGGTTGACACTGTCTAACCACTAGACCACACTGGGCCTCAAGTCAAGTCATTACTAACTTTTTACACTTATTTCATTGGGCACTGATTGCATCTAACTTGACCCAGATCTACGGTTATGTGTTTAAATCTACCTTATAATAGTACAAAATTAGAGCATATAAAAATAATGGTTCCTTTTCTCAAACTCCCCGATGTTTCTGGTTTCACGAGGGTTTTCTTTTATGGAATAAATTATTGTGACAGGTAAAGTACTTGGTTTACTAAAATTTCTGCCACTGTTTAAAACCGCCATTTCCCCCTCTGTTCTCGTCAACCCTGCTCTAGAAGAAGAAGAAGAAGAAGAAGAAGAAGAAGAGGAGGAGTTTGGATTTGATATCCCGCTTTTCACTACCCGAAGGAGTCTCAAAGCGGCTAACATTCTCCAAACTTATGCCACTGTTTTAAATCACCAATTTCACTCTGTCAGTGTCTCTCCCTTCTTGCTCCCATCAGCTGCAGACCTTGGTAACACGGAGCCCTATGTGAGGCTAAAATTTGACGCCCCACCCCACAGCCCTCGAGATGCCTTCCCCAAAGCTGGGTAAGGGAGGTGTCAAGCTTCGGGAAGGAGGCAGGAGGACCCTAGAACCCTGTCAGAGCCCTCACACCTTCTACCCAAAGCCTAATGAGGGGTCCTCAAACTTTTTAAACAGAGGGCCAGTTCACTGTCCTTCAGACACTGTTGGAGCCCGGACTATACTTTGAAAAAAGTATGCACAAATTCCTATGCACACTGCACATATTTTATTTGTAGTGCACAAAAAACAGGAAAAACAATACAATATTTAAAATGAAGAACTACTTTAATCAACATAAACTTATAAGTATTTCAGTGGGGGGAATGAGAGAGAGAGAGAGAGAGAGAGAGAGAGAGAGGAGGGCGCTGGCTGCTGTGCCTTCACGCTATGCCCACATTTCCACAGGCCTTCCTTGGTAGTGGCAGCAGCCCCTCTGGGCTCAGCTCCAGGCCTGGCTGGTCTGTGGGCCGATCCCAAGCCTGGAGGACCCACTTTGCCTGGCAACCGAGGAAGAGGAAGAGGAGGAGGAGGTGCGTGTGTGTAGAAGAAGCTGGGTGGGGAGGGGGGATTGTGGACGCCACCACAGAGGCTGCTGCTGAACCGGTGGCCCCTTCCCAGCATTTTGAGGGAGCTGCCACTAACACCAGCAGCGTCTTTCTCTTTCTCACACACACACACCTCCCACTGGCGCGCCCGTGCACACACGCGCCTGGGATCACGATGGGATTGATGGGTGGCCAACTGGGATGGGGCTGGAGAGTGTGGTCAGAGGAGAAGCCAGAAGGGATTTGACCCAGCCACTTGCAGTAGCAGCGGTTCGGAGGGAAGGAAGCTCGCATTGGCTGTGGCCATCCAGGCAATGGGAAGGAGGAGCGCCGTGGGTTCTGCAATTGCCAGGTGGGCCGGGTTCAGGACCCTGGCAGGCCGGATCTGGCCCACATACCGTAGTTTGAGGACCCCTGGCCCAATGCTTACCAGGCTTTGAGGAGGATGGGGGAAAGTGCCCCTTGTGGGGGAACTGGTTCAACTGCCCTAAATCCACTTCTGCCAGGGCCACTGGTGTTGCGCAACATGCCTTCTCTTTTGCTTCCCTCTCCCACATCGACTTCATGCAAAATCAGGATGGTGATAAGGCATTACAAATCATCTAATGAGTGCTGTGGGATGACAGCCTTACATTTTTTATGTTTCTAGGGAAATATTTAAAGAACACTCTACTTTGCACTGGTTTAATTGTGATATTAGATTCAACATGTTATTATTAAAAGGAAAAAGTTATTGATGTTATAACGGTATTCTCCACCACCAGAAGCTGACAGGCAAGATTTTGAGACTAAGCAAACATTTACCTGGTACAGAATTGGAGATTCAGGGTTGACAGCAAAAGCTTGTGTGAGTGGATTTGAGTTTATTATTTTAGGATATCCGCTTGCCACTGAAACATTTGGGGTTAAATCAACACTGAAAGTATACACCACAGTACCAGCTGGAGAATTTTCTGTTACATTGGCTGTACCAGGTAAGCCAGAAAAACTCAGTGCTCTTCCCCCTGCAGATTACAGAGAATCAAAGCATATATTGTTCAGAAATATTATTTCTAAGTGCAGATTGGTCAACAATGTACACTTTGCCTTAACAGTATCTTCCCATGAAATAGAAACCACTTTGCTTTCTAACTACAGTATATCCATCTGTCTACCTTAAGCTTTATGGCTGCAAAAACATTAACACATTTCATAGCAGAAAAAGGTAGTTTTTCTCAACCCAGAATCATTCATGCTTATGTTCAACATGTTGCTTTCAATCCATATAGATTCTAGATCCTGCTGTCCACAACAGTGGACATGGTTATTTGATGTGCCTTTAAAAACTTTGATTAGGTTACCCACATATTTTCTTCCCTGGAGATGTCCCAGGTGAAAGAACTGGTGCTTGCGATCTTGTTATATGCCCACCTACAATATCATTGTGCAGGTGTGGATACACACACACACACATATTGCTGGGACTGCCTACATCTGTTTTCAAATGCACACATTGTTGGGTAATACAGAATCAATCTACAATGAGCTTTTATTTTTGGAATCAATGAAACCAGTTTATCAATAAGTGCTTTTCAGGGGGGGAAATATGCAATAGATCTAAATTATGTGTGTACTGCATAGGGCAGTAAAAGTACTCAGCCTCCATTGATTCTAGAATAAAATGTTGTTGTGTGAAATCTAAATGCTGCATCTAGTCAAATGGCCTTCCTAAATAATCTATATCAAACAGCTAATATAATTATAGCAACAATAAAATCAATATCAACAGCAAATAAGGGGAAATCATGCAATCAATCCCCATGTAAAAGCAAGTAAGTCAGTTAGTCATCCCCAATTTTTTAAAAGAAATTTATTTACTAACATTTAAAACACACACACGAGACAGGTATGAAGTATGTCTTTTACCTTCCTGCCATAGCGATACCTATTTATCTACTTACACTTTGATGTGCTTTTGAACTGCTAGGTTAGCAGGAACAGGGACCGAGCAACGGGAACTCACCCCGTTGCGGGGATTCGAACCACCAACCTTCTGATCGGCAAGCCCTAGGCTCTGTGGTTTAACCCACAGTGCCACCTGCATACCATTTGTATGCTGATTAGTTATAGCTTAATTCAAGGGTAAGGGAATCTCCAGCTTGCAGGCCAGAAGTAGTCTGCAAGACCTTGCCATTCTGTCTGTGGCTTCACTTCCTTGCCTGTCCCAGGGAAAGCAATTAGACTTGAAAACAGCCTCCCAATTGAGGGAGGGGTCACAGTTGGGGAGGAGAGAGTGAACCCCATCAATTACCAATTAAGCCTTAACTGTTAAAAAGATATTGAGTACGGTACATTCCCTTTCATAGAATAAAATCAAAAAGAGACCCTGAAAGACTGGGCTTTGATCTACTGATTACCAGAATATTAAAGATTTTCTGAGAACAATCAAAATAGTGTTTCATATTTTATCTAATATATGAATAAAATCATGTCCTTACCATATATTTCTCCTAACAAAACAAGGAGGCAAAAGCAAAGCATGTCCTGAGTCTTTCTTTGAATGTGGCCATCCATGATCAAACTGAGATATCTTTCTCCTAGCCTACTTCAACCTCATTGCTCAATTTCTTCCTTATCATAGAGAAGTGACAAATCAAACAAAGATTCTGCTGTAGCTAGGGGAGTTTCTAAAACATCAGTCTGTTTACCATCTTGTGAATGGCTCACTGATAACAATCCATCACAAAGTTAGTGATCCTCATAGAGTAGTATTAATGAAAGGAGGAGGAGGGCAGATTTTAGAAAGTTTACAGGTAGCCAGAATTAAAAGCCTCCTTTCAATCTTAAACATGGAGGGATTCACATGGCAAAAACTGGGAATGGAAGATATGGTTCTATCAAGACATGCTTACAGAATCACTTTTATTTATGCTTATCATTATTATAGCTTTCAAAAAGACTTTTGATGGTTCTTATAAGCAGTATTTAATGCCAACAGGATAAATAAAATCTATAATATTAATTTGGGGTATTGGAATGTTGGATAATCTCAATGCTGAGTTTATGTACTGCTGGTGGCAATGGGCAAATGTAATAAATAAGAGAATTTATGGTTTTTTTGTATATTTTATACCACTGTATCTATTTCTTCTATTTATGGAGTATATGAAGGATCTTGTAGATGAAGGAAGTACTTTTGGGGAAAAAACAGTGGTAGAATAGAGATTCCCCAAAACAGACATACCAGTACATACATATATTTGTATTCCACCTTTCCATAATTCAAACCATGCTCAAGGTGGCTGACAACATGAAAAAAATGCATGTTGTATTTCATAATTTAAAGCAGTGTTTTTCAACCATTGTTCCGCGGCACACTAGTGTGCCGCAAGATGTTGCCTGGTGTGCCGTGGGAAAAATTGAAAAATTCAAGAGAATTACTTTATATACAGTCAATATAGGCACAGAGTTAAATTTTTTAACATTTTCTAATGGTGGTGTGCCTTGTGATTTTTTTCATGAAACAAGTGTGCCTTTGCCCAAAAAAGGTTGAAAAACACTGATTTAAAGTAATGGATGTATTCCCCCCCCCCCATTTAAACGGTTATACAAATACAGCCTAACCATGGTTCACTCAATCAGTGGCGGAGGAAGGGGGTGCGGTAGGGGTTGTGACAAAATGCTGGGCAGCACTCACTGCGGGGCCTGCAGCACGTCTGGGAGAGACACGGCTGCCCAAACGGTCCACCTGCCACCTCCCCCTCAGCTGTAGGACAGCTGGGTGGGAGGAGGCAGGTAGACTCTTTGGAGCCCCTGTGGAGCGTCCTGCCCCAGCTGGCCTCACCCCACGTGTGGCTGGCCCCGCCCCCGGGCTCCGCCTCAGGCACCCGATCAGCTTGCTCCGCCACTGCACTTAATGCCTCTTATCAGTGGTATTAGGCAAGAACCTCAGTGCTTTATAATACAGGCGGTGGATGGGAAGAGTATTCTAATAGTCCACAAGTCTCATTAACAAGGCTTCCCCTAAAGAATGCTTAGAACTGTAGTTTATTGAAGTTGCTGGGAATTGTAGCTGTTACCAGTAAACTACACTTGCCTCATACCAATCCAGATCAGTGGTCCATGATGGACCGTCCATCTAGCTTGTTGTTGTTGTTGTTGTTTCCTCATAGGACTAAATCTGAGAGATCAAGTATAGGTATAGCTTAATTTTAGAATGTACAATTTAGAATTTAGATATCTTCTGTTCCTCAAGATTCCCTCCCCCCTTTCTTGCAACTCTTTCCATATTCTTTGTTGAATCTGAATTCTAGGTTTGGGCTAGAAAGATTGTAGGACTTGAATATAAGCAAGGATCCAACCAGAGAATTTGAAAAGAGGCCCTAGACGCAGCTAGACATGCCCTGTAGAAAGGTCAAACAAAGAACTCCAGGGATAGAGCTCTTGGCTTCCTTTCTTAAATGTGAACTTAGAGAATCATGCTGCCTTTAAATTGCCACATGTCTATCTACCGGTAAGCGCTTCTTCATGGATGAATAAATTTAATAGAGGTACGTCTTCGCACTATTCACAGAAGTGATAATTTTTATTACATTCTTGATCAAACATGACAGTCCAAATTAACCCAGCATATAGTAGGTAACAAGCCTTGGTGTTTGTTCTGATCCTGCTGTTCTTTAAATTTAACAAGATGTGTATTCTCTCTTCCTCTCTCCACCAGAACAGACAGTGAAAGGGAAAGTAGCAAAATTGAACATCAGAACTTGCTGTGCAGAATTCTCCCCGACACATGGACCTGATCTGTGCCCTGAGAAGAGATTTATGCTGTGAGCAATTAGATCTGGATTTATCTTGACATACAAGAAAGGCAACTAAACACATTTGGCAGGCTGCAGTACTTACAGTTTATTTACTGACTCGTTTACATACCGCTGTATAATTGCTCAGCCTCCTGAGCTGATGAGATTGGCAAATACACAAATGTCTATTTGAAGTAGCAAATGGCACAAAGGAAACAGAGTTGCTTAAATAGGTTTACAGTGTGAGGTTTCTATGTACAGAAGCTCATGCCTAAGTTTTCAATGATGTTATGTTCCCAGAAGGAAATAAAATAAAAGCTTGGTCTGACATTAGTAGTGTTTAACAGCATTGTAGCACTGCTGGATTTTTTTAATGATGATGATGATGAAGAAAACAACTTTACAGTGACAGCAGAGATCTGGTTCCCAGAATGTGTTATCTCTTCATTCTTTGGCAAGGAACAGCTTTTCCTGCTTTATTAAGTGGGTTTCCTCCATACATGATCTGAACCCATGTCTACTAAGAAGTAAGTCCTTACTTACTCCCAGGTAAATGGGGTCAGGATCACAGCCTATATTTTTCACTCCTTGCAAAGAAGATTACATCAGAGGTTTTATAATGGATAAAATGTTCCTGGAATAACAAACAAAAATTGTCTCCAGTCTTCCAGGTAAATGATTACACTACTCTATGATGTACAGTACAAGCCTTTGGCAAATGCTGGAGGTACACTTCCTTCACCTTGGCTTTCAACACCTGAAATGGGTGTTTTCAGGGCCCACCCTATTCTTGTGAATGTAACAATTTAAGTGTTTTTTATTCTGAATTTTAACATTGTCATAACCCACTCTGAGACCTGCTCATGAAGAATGGGTAATAATAATAATAATAATAATAATAATAATAATAATAATGTGCATTTTGTGCATAATTTTTTAAATCTCAAACTGATGTGGGATATGATGCAAACATAAGCTTGGAAAAATGAGGATCTTAGAGAAACTGACGGATTCTTCTATCTCTTGTTATAAATCAGATTCAGAAGCAGCATGCTACTGACCAGCTGCTGAGGAACAAGAGCAGGAGAACCTGATATTTTATCTGATTCACCAGAGCTCTTTTTATGTGTGACTTGATAACTGAGGAATGAGCTTTTGGAAAGTGGAAGCATCAAGCCACTGCCAGATGCAGATGGGAAAGTATCTCAGGAACATAAGCCAGTGGATGGACAGAGCAGAAAAGAGCTGGCTAACCAGATTCACTAATAGCACAGCGTTGCTTCTGATGGTTCTTGCTTGCTTGTGTAAGAAAGAAAGGGGTCAAGTCTTATACAAAGCAATGGGGCATTTTCCAGTCTGCATTGCGCCACTTCTCCACTTAATTTCTGTTTTCTAGAAGATCTGTGCAAGGGTTGAGAGAATGAATCTGTGCTGTTCATGGGGCTGAAGGAGGAGGAAAACTGAGACTGAAGCACCAGTTGACAAAGTGGGGTGTAGACTGGGATCAGCAAGACCCTACGTTTTACAGTACTTGGAAGCAACTAGAGCACTTTGTTTATAGTCCTACTTTAATCTTCTATCTTCAGGAGGCTGCCATGACATGTCTGAAAGGTGTCCCTGCCTTCTTTGTATGTTCATCACTTTACGGCTTTGTAGCATGCTCTCAAAATATTTACTGAATGATTAGTTCTAACAGTAAGTGCTGCTATGGCATTATAGAAGTCTTTGTGATCTCTCAGCCTGCCCTGTAGTAGCACTTGCACAAAATTTCCATCCTACAGGTACATGTCCTTTACTATATCACCACTGCTTTCCTGAAGCAGTTTCAATATTTACCTAGAGATGGAGCAATCTACTGTTGTTCAGGATTATTGAGCAAAACTAAGAGTCAATAATCTCTTTCCACTATGCAAATCTGTTCAAAGAAAAATGCAGAGTAAATTCAAGAAAGAAAAGTGGAAATACATTATAGCAAATAGAAGAGAATTGGAAATCTCTGTGTCTAAATGACATTTTGTAAATCAATCTGTGCTACACATACTGCCAAACAGAATAAATACACTTTGACACAAGAAGGTGTCAAGCCTTCCCAGCTACAGAAGTATGGATATAGTATTGTATTTAGAGAAGGACAATGAGACTCAAGTTCAAATCCCTCAAGGGTTGACTTAGTTGGGATATAGGGGGTATGTTGGGGTGAGCATTAATTTTGGAATGAATAAGAAACTCAACTAAATGGGGCCCATTCTATTAACTTTTCATTTCTTCTAAAATGAATGAGTAATAAATGTTACGAATGGGTACTGGTTTCAGTGTATGTGTGAGAAAGAGACTGTATCCTCAGCAGCCCCTCCCCCATTGCCTCTACACTAGCCTCTTGGGAGATAAGAGGCACTGCTGGCTGGTCACTTTCTATGCTTGTTCCCAATGTAGATCTTTCTTCCTCCCTTGTTCCTCATGTAGATCTTCACTCACCCCTTCTTCCCTGGTGGGGAAGCACCATTTTGTGGTTTGCGTCAGGTGCTAAACTGTTTGGTGCTGGCCATGGTGAGGTTCATGCTATTTCTGACACAAACATTATTTTTGTATAGGAACATGTGTGTGTGTGTGTGTGTGTGTGTGAAGGGGATTAGCCCCACAATTGTAGAATATAAACATTAATCCTTTGTCAAACAGCCGAGAGAAAGTCTAGTTAGGGCACAAATTTATGCTGAAGCTCCATTAAACAAAATGGGTATTTGTTGCTTTAAACACACAGCTCTTTCATAGAAAAAACTGAACTGAGATACTATCATACCTTCAAAAAATAAGTTATTTGAACAAACAGAGAAAGTGACATTTTTGTGACAATTGGGCTCTGAAACATATTTATAAGCAAGTGGTGGGCTTTTGAATAAACATGCTCAGGACCATGCCTTGTGTTGTTTTGCACACATTTTTCATTTTTCCTTCTTATTAATAAGAATCCCTGAAGGGAAACTGCAGGAATCCAATTCTTAACCTGATTATGAAAAAAAAGGGGGGGGAAATCACCATCGAGGGATTCCATGATAGATTCCATGACGTGACAGATTCCATGGGGTCATCCACACAGCACCTGAAAATCCGTTTTCTATTTTCAATTTGTCCTCTGCTGACCTCTGCAGGTCCGCTGTACCTGATCATATTGTACACAAATAACAAAACTGGGGCTGTGCATCTCTGCCACAGAACTCTAGAGAAAACTAGAACTAGGTTGCCTTAGAGCTAGGGAATATCGCCATCTAGTGCTATAAGGCAGTGTTTTTCAACCACTGTTCCGCGGCACACTAGTGTGCCGCGAGATGTTGCCTAGTGTGCCGTGGGAAAAATTGAAAAATTACTTTATATATAGTCAATATAGGCAAAGAGTTAATTTTTTTAACATTTTCTAATGGTGGTGTGCCTCGTGATTTTTTTCATGAAACAAGTGTGCCTTTGCCCAAAAAAGGTTGAAAAACACTGCTATAAGGAATTCTCACTTCCTAGGCCAAGAGAATTGTGCAATTCTGCAACATATCACATTAGCATTGCAGCACATATAGTATATTTTGCTGTGAAGAGAAGGAAAGTGCTGGAGGAGAAAGCATAAAATCCCAAGACACACTTCTGATCTCTTAATACTGTAATAGGGAAGCCAGAGAATATTCAGAACCTTCAGAGCTTTCAATGAGTGAGGATATAACAAGGCAGGTGCAGATTCCTGTGCCCGTTCATTCCCTGCTTCTATCATCTACCTATCCCTATGAGCTGGAGGAAATATGTAGGAGAAAGAACACCTGCCTTGACTGCTCCTGCCTTGTGAGACGTACACCCACACACACTCTTCAATCATATTATAAGGACAGCTTACAATAACATATTAAAAACACAATAAAATAAGCTTAAAACAACAACAGCAGCATTAAAACAAAATGTGGAGCCATAATGCAGGTCAACCAAAGTTAAAACACTTGGGGAAACAAACAAGTATTTGCCTGGCATGGGAACAAATTTAAGTGGGTGCCCACTAAACCTCTCTGATGGAAGCATTCGAAAGCTGGGGTACCATCCTGAAAATGCCCTTTCCCATGTAACCACCCACTGTACCTTAGACAGTGGGGAAACCAAAAAGAAGGACCTCTGACTGATAGACAGACACATGAGAGGCAATCCCTCATTTATATGAGTGTTCACCAGCTTTGAATTGGGCAACTCTCTTTAACCAAACTGCTATTTCAATTTTTACTGAAGTGCTGCAGTCAAGGTCATCAGTTTAATTATCCTTTATCTCAGTGCCGGTGCTATCATCAGGCCAAGTAGGCAGCTGCCTAGGGCACAGACCTCAGAGGGGCGCAGTATGGACCTTTGAGGGGCACAGTTTTATACCAATCACTGGTAGGTTTTTATAGCTTTTAAATTTCTGGTACTATTTTACTTTATTTAATATTCTGAATGCAGTTTCTCAAAGCTCAAACTTATAAAAACTAACATGTTGCAAAAGGGACTAGGTGGCTTGGCAACTACCAGTATATCAGCTGAAGATGCCCAAGCATCAGCACTTGACCTGAAGGAATTGGTGACAGAATTTACAAAGGAAAAGGCAGGCAAAGTGAGAATTTGATGGGCTTGAAATTGGAACTTTAAAGAAATTTAAATTTTAACATCACAAATCACAAGACTATTCAAACTTATTTGTGTGCTAAAACATTTTATTTTGCATTTGAGAAAGATATTCAAAGTCTGTTGTACAGGCAACAACCATTTTTCATGTGGCGTTTCTGTTCCCGGCCTCCGCGTGTGTCGACAGAGTGCATGTGAGTGCACATAAGCCTGCCCTGCCCCACCCTCATTCTTCCCTCTTCCGGGTCCCTATGCATTGGTGATCACCTGTCAATTGGACATGCCTAAAATGGTCACCACCTCTTTTACTTATTATTGCAATTTAAAATAAATTCAGAAGTTTCAAGTTTTGTGCTTTTCATTTTTTTCTACATTTTTGAAAACTGGTGTTAGCCTTTCTTTGGAGGGGTACAAATAGTCTTGCCTAGGGTACAAAATAGCCTGGTACTGACACTGCTTGATATCCATATTACAGATGAGAAGCTGAAGTCAACAAGTGACTTGTCCATGGCACAGTCTGACAACGTACACATTAGTGGTTTGAAACACAGTAAGGTCGTCCCCCCACCCCCCATGTTTCAAGTCACATTCTTATGTTGCTCAACACCAGAGAGGGAGGGGGATGTATTCACCTGATGCACATGACCTGATTTGTTTCCCTAAGCTAAACTCTAATTCAATGAAGCTGTCATCTACACATGCACAACTGCCTGAAA
This sequence comes from Lacerta agilis, assembly GCF_009819535.1. Lineage (NCBI taxonomy): Eukaryota > Metazoa > Chordata > Lepidosauria > Squamata > Lacertidae > Lacerta > Lacerta agilis. The sequence goes on from NC_046321.1 coordinate 63,638,204, forward strand.
TGCACACACCTTAGCTTAACCACAGCTTATTTTTTCAAATTGGATGGAAGCTGGTCTAAGGGAAAGCACATCAAACAGGAGTATTTCTCAAGAAGCTATAGCAGGCATAGGCAAACTTGGCCCTCCAGATGTTTTGGGACTACAACTCCCATCATCCCTAGTTAACAGGACCAGTGATCAGGGATGATGGGAGTTGTAGTCCCAAAACATCTGGAGGGCCAAGTTTGCCTATGCCTGAGCTATAGGATATGGCAAACATCATGTGTACTTCGCTGGAGCCAGAGTAAACAATGATGTGTACATAGTCTCTGTTTATGGTTGAGCTGAGATTTTAACTAGGGATTTCAAGTTCATCTGCTTGAACTGCTACACCTTATAAGCATGTTCTGGCTTGGGCATGTCCTCTCCCCGCATTTTATCATGGACTAGGGCAATTATGCTTCAAAGACTCTTCCTTTCAGTATTTAAATAATTCTTCCCTCCTGTGTGAGTTGGGCTAATAGGACTGGGGGTTTTCCTGGTTCTTCCTGTGCATTGTGTACCGCCATCCATTCCTTTTGGGGAGTCAATATGGTTTTATACTTTACCAGAAATGTGGTTGTCAATCTTCCCTGAGACTCAGGAAATGCTAGCAGACAAATAATGCTAATTCCTGAGTAAGCCTCATACTGATTTTAAAGAGACAATAGATTATCTTCCTGCAGAATTACATCTGTGCTCATCTGTCCATACTGTTATAAACTGTTCATTTTATCAGGACAGAAGAATGAAAGCCAGCTCCACTAGTAACCCCTCTGATTCCTTGCAATGCAAAACAGGTGTCAAAAATGGTTGAGTGTTTGCACTTCGTTCGTTTTCTGAATCCACTAAGAAAAGCTTTGGGCAGAAAACAGCATCCAATTTTGAAAAGGTAAACTCTCTCCAGTCTGCCATGCCTGAAGGCAAAACTAAAATCACAGCTCATTCTTTTTAGAATGCTACAGCTGTAGTGCACAGTCTGAGCAGGGACTCCACACAGTGTTAGCTCATTTTAATGGGGCAGCGATTAAGTTTCGCACTGCTAGGGTAAGAAAAGGCAAAGCGTCTCTGTCAGGCTCCAGCTGACCTCAGCTTCAGCAAAACCTGAAATGTTTGTATGTGACTAAAATATCTAATTGATTGCACTCAGAAAACATCATATATGTTACAGAAAGACTTGTTTTATGTTGAAATCACAGTCCATATTAACAAAGGCAAATTCTGATATTGGAGAGTTGAGAGAAATCATGTTTTCCTACCACAGCTTTAGCCTGGAGACAAGGAGCTGAAGGGAGAAAGAGGGTCTGTTGCCAGTGCTGTGCATATTCACCCCACCTTTGCCTCTAGTAAACAAGACTTGCAGTTTCTGCAATGTTTCAAAGCCCTGTTTGAGCAGAAACCAAACCAAAAGAAATATGAATGTGTATATTAAGAGTAATATGGAATGGACATTGTCTTACTACTATATTTTTCTGCAGAAATTTTTTCTATAATGAATGGATAAAATGCCAGGTCAAACTGGTTAATTTCAAATTAACCTTTTAGGTGATTACCATTAGGAAACATAGCACACACAGGCTATTTTAAAATTTAAAAGCACTCATAACCCAAATAGCATTTATTTGTATGGGAAGACAAATCACATCCCAGCTCCTCACCCACACAAACATGTGAAGCATCAATAGAGATGACAGAAGTGGCAAATAGCCCCTTGTGCTGGTGGGGCAAATAAAGGGAAGGAAATGCCAAAGTGGCAGTGGCAACTTCCTGTAGGAAGTGTTTATCCAGACCTTGTTTCCTGATGGACATTACCAAGCACTCTGAAAGTGTTGCCTGGAAGATAACAGTGTTAAGAAAATTTTCCAAAATGCATAAGCAGCAGGCATTTATGCATTTCTTTATCTATTTTTCTGTACTGTCCCTGCTAAATTTGTTGTCATTTTCAAATGCTGTATTGGTCAATCAGCAAATAAACAACAAGCAACAACAACAACAACAACAACAGTGTGTTAAGCTGCATATGAAATTAGTCAGATCCTTCAGCAAATACAGCAAGAAAAGAGTTGTCACAACCAAATGCACAGCCAATGCAATTTAGGATGTCTCTCATCTCCTCTAAGTCCCACAAAATCAAGATATAAATGTCCATTCAAAAGGCATATCCATTCAAAAGCTATAGTCACAAAGTATTTGTCAGCAGAATAGCCAAACTCATACCTGTGCTTCTGTTCCACATGATGAAAAGTTTCAATAAATCTGTGCCATAGGACATAAAATCTGTCTGGAGTTTTCTTGCCTGAGTCTTTCTCTCAGACGCTAATATATCCCATGCACTGCAATATCACAAGTCTAAATCTAAACCCTCCAGTACAGTATCTTCCATTTTTGTGCAATGGCCAGTTGAGAAGGTTATGCGTGGGGGAAATAGAAGAAGGTGGGGGCGAGAAAGACAGCAGACAAAGAGGAGTAAATATTTAACACGGGTTAAAAGACTTGGGGAGAGTAACTCCAGAAAATCAGTCTCTAGGAGAGAAATGGTTTACAAATAAGGAAAGCCCAGTATGAAAGAGACTGGGCTCAGATGCAGTCCAGCAGTGGTCAACAGAAAATGCAGTAGGAGCAAAAGTTGCCGCAAACTACAATATTAAGTTTCCATTCCCAAAAGCTGGTAAATCCTACTGCTCTTTGCTTCTGAAGATAAAACTCACAAAAACAAAACAAAACCAACATAGCTTTTCCTTCCAGTACATCTTAATAATCAGGCCCTGACTGATTTTCAGTATCACAGAGAAAATAAATTATCTCAAACCAAATCTGCAAGAGACTCCAGTCAGTGAACCACCAAAAATTCACCAAGCTCTACCGGTAACAGGTCAAACCCCACCCTTCCTCTGCCTGTTGACCTGGTGCTTCCTATGTAAACTGCTGCAGTCTAATTCTCAACACATTTTCATCCACTGCCATGATTACTTAACTGACCACTTCAGAGCATTTTCAAAATGACATTGGAATTTCGGGATGGTAGCTCCGGCCTGCTTCAAAAGAAAAAGAAGAAAAACACACTATTTTTTTTAAAGTGTGATTTTGTTGCCAAGTGTAAAGACCTCTCCCAAGTCAAACCACTACGTTGGCAGCATCAGAGTGACCTCAACTGGGTCTGGGCACAAGCCTAGAGAGCTTGTCTGGGGGTCCTGGGCTGCCCAGACAGCAAGACCCCCCTCTCAGCCTCACTGATGTGGTCCAAAGGAAAGCAGAGCAAGGCATTTGGTACCAGCTTGGCTGCTGGAGTTGCCAGAAGTTCACAGCTCCACCCAACCGCCTTAGGGACTCCTTAGCCTGTTATTCTCCTGAAGATGTCCTGCAAGGCAGTGGAAGTTTAGGAACAGACTTTTCCTTCTCTTAAATGGGCTGCCTTCCCAGGTGGACGAAACCCCAGGAGCTGATTTGTTGATTCATTCAAATTTGTATACCCGCAGGTCTCAGGGAGGTTCATGGGATGAAATCACAATATAAAAACACAAAATGCAGAATCAAAATAAAATCAGGAACAGCCCAATAAGTCCCGCCCCCCAAAAAACTCGCATTTTAAAAGGACATTGTAGGTCAATATTAATGAAAAAATAACAACCCCTTACCATGGCGGGGGGGGGGGAACGACAAGGAGGGGCAGCTGCCCCCCCTCCCCAATCAAGTCAATCAATACTTAACTGAGGTTCTGTGTCCTCCCCCCCCAAAAAAAACCCATAAATCCTGGCTATGCCCATGCCCCTCCCTCCATCCAGACTGCGTTTTACCTTCATCCCCGTCCATAGGGAAACCCAAAACCACGCCAGCAAGGAAGCGCTCCGAAGAAGCGGACTCTCCCCTTACTCCAGAGAGCTCCCATCTCCCTGCAGGGAACCCTCCACTCTCCCGGCGTCGGGATGATATTCTGAAACCCGGAGGAGCAGCACGCCTCTCTGTCTGGCCAGCCTCCTGCGATGAGGGGAGGCTCAAGTTCGGCCAACACCTCCAGAGGCACTGATCCCTCCCTGCTGTGAAGCGAGAGCGAGAGCTGCGCCGCCTGAGGAAAACTTTCGTCGGCCCCCCCCCCTCCCACCCGCGAGGCGACGCGGCGCGCGCTGGGTTTCGGTTGTGTGTTGTTCTTTTTTTTTTTTTTTGACAGGTGTCTCTCTTCCCGCTTCCCTCACGGAGGGCGAGAAACGCCGAGCACCCAAGACGCGCCTTTTTACTCCCGTAAGGGACAGAAGCTGAGGCGGGCGAAGGAGCCTCGTCCGTCCACGACCCTCCCTTCCTCCCCCTTGCTCTCTCTGTCACCCCCCAATAACGAACCCACTTGCTCCGAGCCCCACCTGTCAAGCTTAGTCCTCTCAGCGTGGTTCTCCAAAGCGGAGCCACCTGAGGAGGAGGTAGAGATTCCAGCCGGTGCCTCCTCTCATCCCCTGGGCCCGACCGGGGGGGGGGGTCTTCTAGTCGCGCATTGGACTGCGCGGGTCGGTTGGAGTACCCTCCTCGCAACTCTTACGACGGTTCTCCTCACACCCTGCTCGTTACCCGCGCCCCGCGCGCCCGCTCTTCGTGGATTCGGGAGGGAGGAGGCGGCCCTCTTCAGGGCACCGGCTTCGCCTCCTCGCACCGCGCCTGCGCGGCGGCAGCAGCCGGGGAGCCCGATCTGATAGGGAAAGCCAGGGCTGACACTACCCCCGTGTGGGCGGCGGAACGTCCCGAGGATGACGTGCGGCGTTCTCGAACCCCGTGTCTCGCTCGCTGGCTCCTCGCTCGCCTGTGCCGAAGGGAACGGGGGAAAGAAGCGGCGAGGAGGGAGGAGGAGCGGCGGCGGCGGCGGCGGCAGGAGCGGCGCGGAGGAGGAGACGGAGACGGAGGAAGAGGAGGAGGAGGAGGAGGAAGATTCTTGCAGGAGGAGCGGCGGCGGCGCCATGGCGGCCCTGGAGCGGCCCGTGCCCAGTCCCGAGGCGTTCCTGGGCCAGCCCTGGGCCGCCTGGGTCCGGGAGGCCGCCCTTCCGCACACGCATTGCGCCGCCCCCCCGCACAGTAAGGGCGCCCGCCTCACACAAGGACCGGCCAGGCGGGGCGGCGGGTGGGGTGGGGGGCACGCGGAGGCGCCCCTCTCCCCGGACGCGCACATGCGATGCAGCCGAGCGGGGTGGATGCGAGCGAGCAAGCAAGCAAGCGAGGGAGCTTGCATGCCCTGCCACCTCTTCTTCTCCTTCTCCTTCTCCTCCTCCTCTTCTCACCCAGCACACCCCCCAACCCATTGCATTGCACTTGCCTTGCATTGCACAGACCCCCCATGGCACTGGGGTTTGCTCCCGCCCCCGTCACCCAGTTGCATGGAGACCCACCCACCCAGCCACCTCCATCCATCCATCCATCCATGTGTGCGGGTTGTGCACTGTGCCCGGCCGGTGCTGTCCTGCTGGGCACCTCCGGCTGTATGAGAGAGAGGAGGAAGATGCTGTCTGGGTGGCTGTCTGTCAGAGGGAGGGGGGAGGGGCAGGAGAATGCCGTTGCATTTGGGGAGGGGGTGGGGGGCCCCCCGAACTGGTCCAGGGTGCTGCTGTGTGAGGGCTGGGTGTGAAATGAGGAGGCAGGAAGGATGCTTGTTGCCTGGTTGAAGCCTGCCTGGGGGATGCTTCTGCCCGGCAGATGCAGCGATTGTTGCATCTTGCCTTTTTTTGCAGCCGCTGGCTAGCGGAGCACCCTTTAACTCTTTAGCGCTCTCGTCGGATATAGCGGTCTCTGCCTCTGCTCTCCCTTGACTTTTGCTTCTCTTCTGCAGGTTTAGAGCTAGAAGATGCTGGAAAAGAGGGTGGAAAAAGCAGGGAGGTGATGAGGCTTAATAAAGAAGGTAAGGAAGGGGCCAGGGGTCTGACCATATGTTATTGTACCGTGCTCTCCGTGTGGCTCTGGTTATAGAGCTCATGGTGTTTTTTTTTGTATGGCTAGGGTTTTACAGCCATGTGGAGCATGTTGAATCTAACAACAAATAAGGCTTATTGGGCCTATGTGTTGAGATAGTTCCATGTATGAACATTCAGTACTTGCATGGTTCTCTTCAGCTTTTGTTTTATAAGAAACTGGCTATCCCATTATTAATTTGAGACAGTGCTGTGTTTTAAATATGCAAGTAAGTACACACTTATATCTGTTCATCTGCGTCCAGGCTAGTCAGCTTTTCATATTCTTTTTACTAACTTATTCTGTAGCTGAAAAGGCAACAGCTGAATGAAACAATCATAGTTTTACTTTTAGTGTTGCTGAAAACAGGTCTGTCATAATAACCAGATGTTGGATCAATATTCAACATAAGCTTTGATTTTCATGATGATAAAGGTGTTGGTGCACGGAGTTGCAGTGCGTAGTGAGTATTTGAGTTAAGTTTTGGGCAACTTTTCAAAATAAATGAGCATTTTTGACATTTGTAAAGAAGCATACATAAATTGTAATTCGGAGAATTGTTAATATGGCACCAGGTTTGTGAACATGTGTGCAGATTACAAGTGAGTGAAGTTGGCAAACAAGCCTATACTTTCTGTCAAGGAAGGAACTTATGACTGCAGACAGTTCATATTGACAGATTTGTTTTGTAATGTGATCTGTAGACTTACCAGCAATCATTTGTGAGATTTTATGTACATTGGAGAAGCTGCGTGGGTTCATGATGGCACGAGCCAGGGTTTGACACACTCTTTTAGCAGAACTGAAACTAACTAGTGTGTATGTTGTAGAAAAACACTGTATTTCTGGAACTGGATAGGACAAGCTAATGGCTAGAACCTGTTAACTAATGTGCTGAGACAATACTTCATCAAGATCAGGCATATAGATTCCAGGACCATTGAAGGGGGGTAGCTCATTCTGCCATGCTGGTGCAGGTGCCAAACTCTGCCCCAAGCACAGAAGCAGGATGAGCCATGGATTTCTCTTTTTCCACTCTACTGAGCTGTGCAAGGGCTATTTTTTTTTTAAGTGGACGTGTGGGAATGAGTGAGAATAAGGTTAATAGCTTTTTAAGTAGCACCTGTCAGCATACTCCTAAGTGTTTTTACTCAGAGGTAAAGCTATAAACCTAATTGTATCTACTCAGAAGTAAGTCCTCTTGAATTTACTGGGGCTCCCTGTCAGGTAAATGCAGGTAAGGATTATAATCTTAGTTCTGCTGATGGTGTCCATAAGATGACATTCTAAGGGCACATTTATATTAGCACTTAATTGGGAGTCAGCCCCATTAAATATTGTGAGGGTTACATTCCCAGGCTTGCTCACCGCATGCCATTTATTTGCCCTGAAGCCAAGAACAGTGGTGTAACTCTATTATACCTTTTTGAGTTTTTGTGGTATTAAGAGGCTTTAGGAAGGGGCATCAATGCTCCACCAGCAGATTAGGATATATAATTATTTACCTTGAAAGAAAAATTCAACTTCTAGCATACATCAGCTTCTAATAAATCTTAACACAAGTCTAGGACCAATATTATTAATTATTTTCAGTATCACAAGCATACGTTTGGGGGATGGTGAGGGTTTTATAACATTTTATAGTAATTGCTGTTGCCAGGATATATGATAAATTCAAATTAATCCCCCTCCCAAATTATATCAGACTGAGCTGAAAATTCTCTCATGATAACTGCCTCCAGATGTACCTCAGAAAATTCCGTTGTAGAACCACCTGGTCCTTAGTGTGGTCCATAGGAGGACACTTGAACTGTAGTATAAACATTTCAGGCTAAAAATGTTCTTTTTAAAATAGTGTTAAATATGTCTCCTTGTGCAAATCCTCGCATATTTTTTACTGAACTTACTTCCCAAGAAGTGTGCTGTGCGGTTGCTTTGAATTGCTTGATGACCCTGAATATGAAGATTAATCTAATATTTTGATAACTGAGATAATACAGTAGAAGGGAAGACCGAGAACTTAGTGGATGAATGTATTTTGCACTAGTTTGTATATAGACAGGGTCATTGAATTTGCCGCAGTTTCAACTCCTGTATGGCGTGGGTCTTTAAAAACAGTAGGTTTTTGTTTATTTGTTGTAGGGTTCATTCAAGATGCGCTACTTCCTGAAGCAGCTTTTCTGCATGAATCTAGTGAACTGAGAGGTACGCCCCAGGGATATTCCTTGACATTGCAAAAGCCCTTGGATCACATTCTGCTGTAATGGCTCCCCTAAAAATATTGTTGCTTCTGCGATGAAACTGGCCCCTCCATAGTTATTTCTTAGGGAGGTGGAAACTTTCTGCTTTTAAAACACAGTGCAATTACTAAATTCAAATTAAACCATGTTGTGATGTAAACATAACATATTAAAAGTTTATTTTTAGCTGTAGTCTTTTCCTAGCTTATTTTAGGCACCCCCTTTGTCGGGCCTAAACTGAAAAGTTTCCTTTCTCCACAATATAATCTGCTGCAACCTGTAGGCTGTTGTTTTCGTTGTTTGTAAGTGATGGTAGCTTTTTGAAAAGGGGTTGTTGTTGTTTGCTTAAATGTTGATTGCGCTTGATTAGTTTAGTTTTTACCTGAATAGTTTAGCCAAGGAATCTATGTGAGAACAAAGAAAAGTGTTTGGCTGGCAAAGTTCTGTTGCTGGGGTCCCCCCACACCAATGTTAAGCATTTATTTTAAATTGATTGTTTTTATGTTTTTGCTGTGATTTTAATTAGTGTTAGCCGCCCTGAGCCCAGTTTTTGGCTGGGAAAGGCGGGGTATAAATAAAAATTTATTATTATTATTATTATTATTATTATTATTATTATTATTATGTGTGAGAGAGCAGAGTAATGCCATGTTTTCTGATACCACACTGTCATAGCTGTTGATGTACCTCATTGTAGGCATTTGCTTGCTAAAGAAACATGCCTTCAGGCTGAGCCGTTGAATGATGTGCATGAAGGTCCAGTTGTCAAAGTGAGCTTTGGTTATACTTGTTGTTTGGTTGGAGGATAACTTTAATTAATAATCCACAGTATTGGATAAGTGAGGCTTTCAAATTGAGAACTACTCTTTGTACTCTCTTAACATCTAACATTGTGGCACTAGGCTCTCTCAGCATCAGAAGGGTAGCAGAAGACTGCCGAGACACAGCTAGAAAAGAAATACTACCGGGATGTGTGGGCAACTTTGCTTGGCTATCTTGCAGTTTATCTAGCAGCTTACTGTAATATCAATTTCTGGGGGTCAGGTCCCCAGATCCCAGAACAGCACCAGATGCTGTCCATTTGACATCTTGATCTTATGGCGATATTTAGCAGCTATAAAGTGCTTTCAGAGCACACTTCACGTCAGTTCTCAGCGAACTGAGGATTTCATTTTATTACGGATATCTTCATATGGCAAGTGGTAGGATGCTGAGAAATACTGCCTTCACTTGAACTAGGGGCCTACTGGCTTACGTTCTTGGGCTGCGTTCTGATGCACATTTATTTGAACACAATGGGATTTAATTATGAGTAAACATGCACAGGACTTCCTCGTTAGCAGTCATTCATCGTTAGTTATTTTTCACAGTCTGGGGAAACAAACCCATTTTGAAGGTGGCAGGGAGTACAGTGGTACCTTGGTTTACAACCGCAATCCATTCCGGAGGTCCATTTGTAACCCAAGGCGTGCTTTCGCCAATGGGGCCTCCCCCCCAAAAAATCGTTCGTAATCCAAAAAAAACAAAACGGGTTGTAATCCAAAAAATGTTTGCAAACAAGGACATGCACTTCTGGGTTTGACGTGTTTGTAATCCAAAACGTATGCAAACCAGACTCTTTGCAAACCAAGGTTCCACTGTACAGTATTTTGTTTAGTCTCTTCTGCTCAGGACTAGTGTTGTGCTGCCACTTAGTGAGGCAGGGTAAGGCAGGTGTGTGTGTGGGGGGGGGGTGAGCTGGGGCTCCGCGAGCACACTGGCAGAGCCAGTCCAGTACTCACACCTGCGCAGCCTCAACCTTGCAGCCATGCTGCCTCACCCCTGCCCTACTAAGTGGTAGTGGTTTTTCTGTTGGTTGGGAGGATCACGGAGTGATGCCTCCTGCTCTTGCTTCTGCTTGTACGCTGATGTTATCACACACCACAAGGGACACTGCCTGTCAGTCTTAGGGCTCAGAGTTCTGACTTGGTAGCAAATGTGTGAGGTCCATGTGGCTTGGCTGTCAGTACAGTCTAGAGAGCAAGGATAGGCTGGTTTGGATAAACTTTGATAAAACAGAGGCACTGAATTGCGCATTTCTGCTTTAGTAAAGAGTTGCTCGGATTCGAATTATACCACATCAGGGTATATATAATAGTCCTTTCAAAATATTTATTTAAGACATTTACATACCACTAAATTATTTGAATTTCTGAGTTGTGTATATAAAAACAATCCATGGAAAATGGGACAATAAAACAACACCCAAATAATCATAAAATTGAAGTAGTATCTTGACTGGGTGTTCTTTTTTTTTTAAGCAGACCATATGCTTGAATATATTGTAGTAAAAATATGTTGCTGCACAACATTGAAATGTATTATAATAGTTTAAATATTAAATGTTTTTCTTGCATTAGAGAATCCAGAGCTTTGTTCTTTTGGGAAATAAAGCTTGGGGAACAGAGACCTCATCCCAAGAGCATTGTGTGCTTAAGTCTCTTCGATACAAACGTAATCTGTGCACAGAATTTGCTTGTTTCAGTGCGATAGAATATGGACTGGCTAATATGTGGAAATAACTCGTGTGTGTGTGTATGTGTGTGTGTGTGTAAGTGATCTACTCAGATAAGCAGTGTTATGGTGGAGGAACTATGGGTCCTGAAAGATTACAGTAGCTACTTCATTGAAAAGTAACTCTCTGTTTCTTGCCCATCTGCTCCTGGGAAGAAGCCACTATGTACCTTCTGTAAGTACCACTTCTGATGTTAACACAACTCACATGAGTACACCACCTGCATGAGCAGCTTTTGCAGTCAGTTGCAATGCGGGGAAAAGTGATACTTGGCATGTATATAGCACTTTGAAATGTTCAAACTAGTAGGAAGGGTCATTGTTTAGGAGAGCTTTGCATACAACTGTTCCCAGGTTCGATCCCTGGCACCTTTAGGTAGGGCTGGGAGAGATCATGCCTTAAATCATGTCAGTGGTCCAGTTCACATGTACCACTAAGCCAAACCATGGCTAAGCATGAACACATGCTCTGAAGTTACAGTAAAAATTGCAGCTGCTTTGGTGCTCCCTCGTTGTCTTGTTACCTGGAGCTAAGCCATAGTTTGGCTTAGCATTACATGCAAACTGAGCCATCGCAGACGGTACTGACCAAGAAGGCACACTGATCTTTGAGTAAGGGAGCTTCCAGTGTTCTTGTAGTACAGGCAATCCTTGTTTGGTGAAGGGGTTCGGCTCCAAACCTCTGCCCATGTAAGCCTGCTCCACCCCTTTTCATGACGTCTTTATGACGTTTTGGGGCTACTTCGGAGTTCTGAGCTGTGCGCATCTGTGTGATCATGCGTTATTCGGAGTTGCCTGTAATCCTTACACTGTTATCTTTGGCCACCTCCAGCTGACCCGCTTATTGAACATTTCATACTGATTTGTTTGCACAAGGTTTGTCGGGAGGTCAGATGGTGTTGGCTATTTATTGAGTATTCGTTCTGATTTGTTTTCAGAGAGGTTAGACAATGTTCTGTCAAGTAAGTGCTATCTCCCGCTTTCCAATCCTTTTTCCTGTCACTTTTCTTACAGCATAAAGTCCAGTGAGGTGGTGGTGGTGGCTACAGACGGATTTGTTCTGCAAGAACACTGAATCAACTTTAATCATGTAACCTGAATTTCTAGGTGTGATTGAATCCCACCTGAAAACGGCAGCAGTCTGGAAGCACCCTTATAAATCATTACAATCATGTTAGGTCTGACAGTATTATTCCTATATTTTAGATGATGGGGTGGAGGCTGAAAACAATGACTTGTTGTCTAGGGTTGCCTTCATAAGTTTCAGGAGTGGGCTCTGTCCCTTCCCTTAGCCATCATGCCGCACAACAGTGTGTGTGAATCAACTCTTGCATTGTGGTGTTTTGCAGCAATACTTTTACTAAGTGCATATGGGTTGTTGTTGTTGTTGTTGTTGTTGTTAGTTGTTAGGGAATTGGATCATGAATAAAAATAAATCTTTCTCACCTAGGTGATTCTTTGGAGTGAAGCTTGCCAACACAAGGAAACCTTGCATATGTGTCATAGCGTAAGGCAGGGTAGTGGTGATATGATTTAGGATTAGGGTTAGGTTTAGCTGTGCATTTGCTGTATTTGTAGCACTTCACTTGAGAAATTCTTTTGACTCGGCATGGATATTGTTACTGAACCTCTGTGTCTGGAGTGGCAGAAACTGGCTCGTTGGCTTTGATGCTGTGAGTGGGGGAACCAAATAGGCATCTCCTGCTGGCTTCTTCAAGGCTGGAAGAGCTTGATTGATCTTTGTAAAACATCTTGAAAAAGAAGAAAGTAGTTCAGATCTGTGTTGGAGGGAAAATTCTAATGTATTTTTCCAGCATGTTGCATGTCATTTATTGGGGGGCCTAGATCTCCCAAGATCAACCTGGCCCTTATAATACGCAAGTACACTGTGTGAATAAATTCTCATTATTTGAAGTTAGAGAGAGAGAGAGGCTGAGGCTGTCTACTTTCCCTAATAGACTTGAGCAGAATAATTGCTCTTTGTCGTTCCCTTTTTCTTGAACAATGCTATTTCATCTGCTACTTTAAGAAAATTTAGGTTTGCAGACTATTGGTTGGTTTGCACATAGCGCAAATCATGGCTAAGTGTGAATGTGTGAGATTATTATAAAATAAAACATGCAAAAGAAAGATTATTATAGCACCTTGTAAGAGACTAGAACACTGATCTCCCGTGCAACAAATGCAAACTATAGATTACTCTGTAGTGACTCATTAAAATTTGGCATGTTAAAACTCAGGCCTCCCTATTACTTACTGTGTTCAGTATGCATCTGTTGAGATAGATGTTGCATAGTTGGCCAGTGGGCAAGATAAAGGAAGACAGAGTGCAGATGCTCTTTCCTAGGCCTTTGGTTGAAATTTCCATTCAGCAATGAAGGATGTGGGAGAGAGAATGGATGAATCCTCGTGCTTGCAGTAAAAAATTCTTATGCTTGAAGTTAGAACCCTGAAAATTTCCAGAGAACAAAGAGATATCCAGGACATGTCGAGCCTTTTAGGCACTTCTGTCTTACATTGTTAACTTTGAACAAAACAAATTAGACTCTCACATAAACAGCTAGCGTATCTTAACTCTCCTGTGCCATTTCTGCAGAATTACCCATGGGTTCCCTCCCCACCCTAACTGAAGAACATGTGGCTTGTTCGGCAGGCTTGAAACTTGTCCTTCTGAATGTGAAATTGTATTATGGGAAACCTGCGGCCCTCCAAATGTTGCGTCCCAAACTCACATCACCCCCAGCCAGCATGGCCGATCGATTGGGATCATGGGAGTTGTAGTCCAGCAGTGTCTGGAGGACCACAGGTTCACTATTGCTTATGGAAGACAAATGTGGAGAAATTCCATCAAATACAAATTCCGTCTGTACTAATTAAACCATTAGGGTTCTCGTTGTTGTTGTTGTTGTTGTTGTTGTTGTTGTTGTTAGTGAAGCCTAACATTTAGGTATGAAGGCACACTATTCGGAAGTTAGTGATAGATGGAGGAAAATATTTTTAAGGTTCCATACTCATTGAACACTTTGGTTCAGCTCACAAGCTTTTACTTTGTCCATCTTGAGCAAAACTTTAATAAGACAGAATATGTTGGATTCCTTTTACAGCGAGAAAATTCAGCTTATCTTTGTACGTTGCTGCCTTCCAGTGGAACTTACTTTAATTTGGTCTTTTATTAGACAAAATTCATTCTAGGTCTCATTTAGCTGGCGTATGATTGTTTTACCTGTAAGGTTGATGATCACATAGTTGGAAATAGATTTCAGTGGAAAGACACAAAGCGTGATGAAGCATTGCCCAATTGCCACAGAATAGCCTATCGGTTACTAAATGATTAGTACAATACACTGTACAACTCTGAAAGTAAAGTCTGAAATATTGCATGTGGCTACTGTTGGTTACTGCTATTCCTCACAGCTTATACAGGTGTATGGGGTGTTAGGAGAGGGGTAGTACCTCTGGTAGAGGGCAGGTTGTGCTTCTTCTGGGGTATTTCATCCACCTTTGTTTCCTACCCTGCACTCAGCTCTCACCTGTAGCTCCTAGAAGCTCAGCATGCGACAGCATTGTACCCCGGGAACGGCTTCTACTGGCTGGATAAACCAGATGAGGCTAACCGATAGATCTCAAACCCTTGAGTTAGGGATTTGCCCTGCATGCAAAGTCACACTCCGGTGGATCGCTTGGACGAGACCAATAGTGGGTCCAACGGTCAAGGGGCCAGATTCTGTACGTGATGTAGCAGGAAGTGAGGGGCAGATGAGGCTTAGCCCATCTAGGAAAAGGAATGACCTCTGGGAATGCAACACATTCACTCTTGATTCTCCTGTTCAAATTATACGATGGGTGATGCCATGTCCAAATATGCTGCTTATGACCCAACTATGTATATCATGGCCTGACGTAATATCCCTGCGTGGATACATTAATTTCACGAGCCTTTTCTTTCCCGCTTTGGTTCACAGTGGAGGCAGGAAATGGATAATTAATTTGACCATATCTTTAATACAGAAGCTTGGGTATCAGCATGACACGAACTTTTTCTTCCCTTTGTACCGTTTGCATAAGCTTTACCCATATGTTTATCAGGCTGCCTCTGGCATAGCTCTCCGTGGCATAGACTGCTCTGGAACCTTGCTTTTTCAGTTACGTCTTATGTGGGCTTCCAGTAGCGTTTACTTATCACACGCACCTTGTTCTAGACCTATCTGCATGGCTGCTTTTGCCTGCCTAGGCAACTAGGTGTAGCAATGGTAGTTGCTGTTTTTGTATGTGCTCTGGAAGTTCCAGCTGTTACAGTGACGAGACTGCTGGCAGTGTATGTACAGACGACTGACGGCATGTGGCACTTCTGCTAGAACATCTACATTGGCTGCCCATATGCTGCCAGGCCAGTTTCAGGTTATTCCCCATCTTACAGAGCCCCAACTAGCTTCAGCCGGAAGTTGGGCATTAACCTTTTAGCAGAGATTCAGCAGGCATCCTTGCTTTTCACTTCCAGGCATCTCTTGAATAGGTTTCTGTGACGATAGGCCTTTGCAGTGGTTTAATTAGCCAGTCGCTTTAATTCGCATTGTTCTTAACACTGTTTTATGTTTTATCGTTGTTCCCACCTCCAATATCTTACAGCATGGTGGCACAGAAATACTTTTATAAATAGATAAGTATATATGGCACTTCACAAGAAGAAGTTGACAGGTTTATACTCTTAAGGGGCCTGCAATCTGACACAAAGAAAACAGAGGGGGGGGGCGTATCGATAATATGGGATGAACTTTGGTTTTGCATGTTTCATATTTTTTACAGTAGGGTTTTGAAACAAGCGGCATAAGTTGAGTTTGAAGTAAGTAAGGGTGAGGTCTTACAGGGGGTATCGAAGTTGGTTCCAGGGTGTAAGCGTAGGAAGAGAGAAAGGCAAGAGTCTGCATCAGCTGCTTGCAGAGTGGTGGACTGAATATAAAATAGCATAACCGTTTCAGGCCTCTGGAATGAGATAGTGTATTGTGTTCTACAGTTATCCCCTGGTACTTGTCTGGCTTGGATGCTGCTGGTTGTTTAGGGATCCTGAAATCACACCGTACCTTGGTGTTTGACTCGCTTTGTTGTGGTGCAGAGGTGGCCTGGTGTCTATTATACTTTTTGCCCAGAAAAAAAAATTACACACATACCCCTTACAGAAAGTACTTAAGGCTCATTTTTCTCAGCGCAGCTGTCATGTGAACCAGCTCCTAGAATGTTTTGTTTCATGTTCCCACCAAAAAACTCTTGGCAACAGCTTGGCAGCAGCATGAAACCAAACTGTGTGGTAGGAGGACATCACTGTGGCAAGCTCACTGCTTGGAGCAACTGTGGCACACAGAGGTTTCCTCAATGCAGTCCTCACATGGCAGCTTTATCTTGTAAAGCAGCCATAGCAGGCACGATTATTTTCATTTGTTTTAGCTATAATTGCATGGAAGGCTGCAGCACATAGGTTAAGTTTTAGTTTCTCTTTTCAGGTGGTTGCCTGAGGCAGAAAATTTGGAAATGTACAGTGGTACCTCTGGTTACGAACTTAATTCGTTCTGGAGGTCCATTCTTAACCTGAAACCGTTCTTAACCTGAGGTACCACTTTAGCTAATGGGGCCTCCCACTGCCGGTGCGCAATTTCTGTTCTCATCCTGGGGCAAAGTTCTTAACCCGAGGTACTACTTCCGGGTTAGCGGAGTCTGTAACCCAAAGTGTTTGTAACCTGAGGTGTTTGTAACCTGAGGTACCACTGTATTTGTGTTTGTCAGATGAACTAAATTGGTAATGCTGATAGGGTAGCAGCTTAATTAGTAGAATAATAGAATTGTAGCGTTGGAAGGGACCTGAGGGTCCTCTAGTCCAACCCCCTACTATGAAGAAATCTTAACCAAAGCATCTGTGACAGATAGCCATCCGACCTCTGCTTAAAAAGCAATGAAAGAGAGTTTACCACCTTCTGATGGCCTGTTTCAGTGTTGGAACGGGTATTACTATTAGAAAGTTCTTCCCCATGTTTAGTCGGAATCTCCTTTCTTGTAGCTTGAATCCATTGAATCCATTAACCCTACCCTCCAGAGCAGGAGAAAACAAGCTTGCTCTATCTTCCATGTGATAGCCCTTTAAATATTTGACCATCATATCCCCTCCCAGTCTCCTCTTTACCAGGCTAAACATACCCAGCTCCCTCAACTGTTCCTCATAAGGCTTTGTTTCCACACTCTTGATCACCTTGGTCACCCTCCACCGCACATGTTCCAACCAAATTCAGTGAGGCTTACTTGCAGGAGGGGTTAGGATTGCACATCTGAGCAGCTATGGTTAGAAATTAGGTAGGCATGGATTTCGTAGGGCTGTTGATGTTCCAGTCCCACCTCTGCCACAGTTTCAATGGAAGGACTTGAGCAAGTTACAGCCGTACCTTGGTTTCAGAACAGCTTAGTTCTCGAACGTTTTGGCTCCCGGAGATCACAAACCCGGAAGTGACTTTTCCAGTTTGCCAACTATTTTTGGAAGCTGAACGTCCAACGGGGCTCCCAGCGGCTTCCGATTGGCTGCAGAAGCTTCCTGCAGCCAATCAGAAGTCGCGCTTTGGTTTTCGAACATTTTGGAAGTCGAACGGATTCTGTCTGACTTCCAAGGTACGACTGTATTCCATTGCAAATCAGTAAAATGGTGCCAAATCAGGTGTGTGTGTGTGTGTCTCTCGCAGACACTTCACTATTTCAGCTATAAAGCACAGTATTAAATGTTAACCCTTGCTCTGAAGCAAAACCAGAGAGCATATGTTGATTCATGCATCTGCTTTGGCCCATATCAACCTAAGGCTGCAATCCTATGCACACTTATCTGGGATATGTCCCGTTAAACTCAGTGGCGCTTTCTTCTGTAAGACAGTAAATAAGTACTTTGCAGAGTTAAAACCGTAATAGTAACTTTTGAACATTTCTGTCTGTCACTTCATAACTTCTTTGGAAAGAAAATAGTAAAAATTCCAATAAAGCCAAAGTCTTAACAACCACTGCCATCATGCTTTTCGGAGATAATATGAGGACAAGTCAACTACTAATCCAGAACAAAATGATCTCCACGTTCCTCAACAGATTGCCAGTTTTGATGTAGCTGAAAAACGCTGCCTGTTTCTTATGGCTTTGTAATATCCCAAACTGAAAACATTCGCTTTACTCTTGCCTAAGCAGCTAAACACTAATGAATAACACTTGCACTAATAGTTCTAAGATTTATGTAAATCGCCATGGTCTCCCTTAACTGAGGGATTCCATTCTGTGTCACAGGAAGCCTATTTTTTCCAGTCTTAGTTGCTTGGTTGGAGTTGTTATTGACACAACTGTGGCAGCTGGAGATGATGGGGGGTAGTTGATACATCTGGAAGGGACCAGGTTGATGGAGGCTGGTGTGGCAGCCTCCCACTTGTGTTCATTTCATGAATTGGTGCTTCTGAGATAACACCTTACATGGTTTCTCATATTTTGCTTTCTTGCGAGGATTCTGATGGATGTGCATTTAAGCCTTGAAACTGCACCACAACCCTTGCTGTGTTGCTTCTTCACTTTGGTTATAGATTGTGTCGCACTGCATTTTACAGAAACTGTAAAAAGATGCCAAGTACTGAGAATCTGATTTATAATAACTGGTTCCTTGTTATATTTTCATGGTGACTCTAGCAGAGGAATGATGTACGTACACCGACTTTCTTCCACGATCTCTCTCCCTTCAAAACTTTGAGGGAGGGATGCAACTTGGGTTATAGTGAGAGTGTCGGCATACAGTGGGTTAACAGGTTCCCCTTTGTCTGGCAAAGAGGACTCTGGTGTTACAAAAGATGAGTGCCCCAGGGAAAGTATTGCTTCTTACCACTGCTGTGAGGGGAGAATTGGCCATGCCACTAGAAAGAATGTTTTTGTTTGTTTTATTCTTTCGAGTTTTTTTTTGGGGGGGGGGGGTCACTTTCCATCTCTTTGTGCTTTACTATAAGGTCCTGTTCTACTGAACAGGCTTTGCTGCTGGGACAGAGACAGGAGAACTGCCAGGAGGATATGAGAGCTAATTTATATGAGGGAAACATTTTAAACAATCCTGGTGAAAGATTCCCGGAAAACTCTACAAAATATTGCTTAATTGAAGTTATAGTTTGTGTTTTTGAAGGTAACCTTAATGAGATTTATAAATATAGGCTGAAGTAGACAATACTTAAGACATAACCTGCTGGGTTTTTTTTAAATAAAGTATTAATTGCTCCCTTTTTTTCAAATAAAAAGAACAACTAAAACTTTCTTAAGGCAATTAGAATGTCATGACAATAGAAACAACTGGATAAATGAAAACAGAAAACAATGGGAAAATTTAAAGTGTCTTCCAAGCACAGGAGAATAAGAAGTTTCTGTTTTTATGCACAAATGCAAGTAATGAGATAGACACTAGCCCATGGGTAGGCAAACTAAGGCCCGGGGGCCGGATATGGCCCAATTGCCTTCTAAATCCAGCCCATGGACAGTCCGGGAATCAGCGTGTTTTTACATGAGTAGAATGTGTGCTTTTATTTAAAATGCATCTCTGGGTTATTTGTGGGGCATAGGAATTCGTTCATATTTTTTTTTCAAAATATAGTCCGGCCCCCCACAAGGTCTGAGGGACAGTGGACCGGCCCCCTGCTGAAAACGTTTGCTGAACCCTATCTAGCCATTTGCATGCAGGGACATGCTAATACAGAGCATGTCCTCCAGCCTTGGGTTCTGCTGGTTTTACTTCACTCAGTAACGGGATGTGGAGCAAGGCCTCATCCAGTAACGTGTAAGGAGTGGAAAGGTTGGCATATATGCTCATCCCAGGTCCTTTAGGACTTTCAGCTGAAGTTCCTTCGAAACTCCTCAAATCTGGACCAATATTGGTCCGTGTTGATTTGCCAACCCTGCAGCGGTGGCGGTTCTTGAGGTCTCAAATTTCAGTGGTGCTAAATTTTTTTGCTGCCTGCCTCTCACGCACCATTCTAAATCATATTTGTGGTGTCCTCTGCAGTGCCTGCGAGGCTCTGCACCAGGGGCATCTTACCCAATAGAGGCTAGTGGCGCAGGGTGCCAGGGTGCCAAGTTCTGGAGGGCGCCAGGGAAGAGGCGGAGGCTGGATGCGTCGCCTCCTGGCATCTGCTCACCGCCCTCGCCCGCCTCCGCCATGCCGCGCCAAAACAGTGCCACACCCAGAGTCTCCGCCTGCCATGGCCACCATGGCACGAAGCGGCCAGCTGAGCCGGGAGCCACCTGGCCAGCCTCCGCCTCTTCCCCGCCGGAGAGCTGTCCCTCCAGCCGCTGGCCGCCTCCTCCAGCCCCGCAAAGTTGGGCCAGAGGGATCTTTGCACCACGGCGCCGGATATGCTTAAGACAGCCCTGCTCTAGCACCCAATGCAACGAAACAGTTTACACTCCCCTAAATCTGACTCTGCCTGCGGCCAGTTCCCAGTGTTAAATGCACAGGTGAATTCTGCACTAGCTGCAGCTTCCAGACAGAACAAAGTACAGTAACCAGCTAGATCAGGGGCTCCCAAACTGTGGTCCTTGGGCGAGTTTTATTCAGTTGACCTGTGACATGGGGTTGGTTTGATGGCTGCAGATAGTAGACAGCACATCTTATACGCATTGTAATTCCACAGAATTCAAGGTGTAATTGCTACGACAGGCAGAAAAATCATAAAGTTGTCCACCAAGCCTGTTTTCAAGTGCTTCGTGGTCTTGGTGGGGAAGTAGGAACTGCCGAGCTTCCATAGCCTACTTACTCCTTAGGTCCTTTATTAGTTATGATATAGCCTGAGAATGATTTAACCCCCCCCCCCCCTTTCTTTTAGGAAAGGAATGAATTTTTAAGTCTATTCATTTAATTCTATTCATTTCTGCATTTGTTATCACACTTTCTACAAGGTGCTGTGGAGACAGGTTAATGCTAATAGGTTATAACTACAGCAGCTATTTTACAGGACATAACAGGACTCTTAGTGTCTTATGTTTCTTTCTTCTCTCTCTCTCTCTCTCTCTCTCTGACTGCTGTGTAGAAGAGAACACAAAGCTACTTACTTGCAGCCTGGTATTCTGGGTGTGCTACACCTGTGCACATCTGGTTGCTAGTATTGTTGTTAATTTCATTTCTATAGTGCCCTTCATCCGAAGAACACAGGGTGGTTCGCAGCATAAAAATACAAAATGAGAACACAAAATACATAATAAAACAAAAACAACCAATAACCACCCCCTCCCATAAGCACATTTAAAAGGCCATAGAATGTAATAACCCAAAGGCCTGGTTTTAGAAAAATGTTTTCGCTTGGCCCCTAAAGAGATGTAAGGAAGATGCCACATGAGCCTCCTTGGGGAAGAGCATTCCACAAATGGGGAGCCACCGTAGAGGAAAGGCCCCGTTCTCGTGTTGCCACCCTTCGGACCGCTCGTAGGAGAGACACACAAAGAAGGGTCTCAGATGATGATTACAGGTTGGTGGCAGGCTAAGTGGTTGCTTGACCTCAACCCGATTATGGATTCTCAAAAGATATGGCATTTATCTTAGGGGAGCTGGCGTAATTGCCTATATTAAAACAAAAGATTGAAACTGAATACCGGCCAACAATAATGGACATGGATGTAACATTACATCAGTCTGCAGCAGAGGAGGGAAGAGATGGGATGCAGGGCCACTCCATCAGAACAGCTGGGAGGCCAGCATCTTTTGGTTCCTCCTCTCCTTGAATCTTTCCATCCAGGCTGGTAATCTGAACAACTTGCAGTTAAGAACTGGAACCTGAGTTTTTCCTAGCTCAGTTGGTTAGAGCGTGGTGCTGATAACGCCAGGGTTGCAGGTTCGATCCCCATAAGGGACAGCTGTATATTCCTGCATTGCAGGGGGTTGGACTAGATCATCCCTGATGACTGGTCCTGTTAGCTAGGGATGATGGGAGCTGTAATCCCAAAACAGCTGGAGGGCCAAGTTCGGCCATCCCTGGACTAGATGACCTCAGGGTCTCTCCCAACTCTTAATGATCCGTGTTTCTTTTGCCATGTCTTTTTAGAGTGTAAGCCTGAGGATGGGGACTTCTTTCTTTCTTTCTTTCTTTCTTTCTTTCTTTCTTTCTTTCTTTCTTTCTTTCTTTCTTGTAAGCCACGCTGGGAACCTTTGCGGATGAGAAGGATAAAACATTATTTTAAACTACTGTAAATGTATTTCTCCTTTGGACTGTTCCAGAGGCCATTCCTGCACCACTAGAACTTGTTATTTAGTTACAGGTAGGTAGCCGTGTTGGTGTGCCATAGTCAAAACAAAATAAAAAAATTCAAAAATTCCTTCCAGTAGCACCTTAGAGACCAACTAAGTTTGTTCTTGATTCTTGATATGAGCTTTCGTGTGCATGAGTGTGCATGCAGATGAAAGCTCATACCAAGAACAGACTTAGTTGGTCTCTATGGTGCTACTGGAAGGAATTTTTGAATTTTTATTTTGTTATTTAGTGTGTGTGCTGTACATTTACATTAGCTTACTTGTCTGTTAGTTTCCTAAACTTCAGAAGGGCCATAGCTCGGTGGTATCGCATCTGTTCTACATGCAGAAGGTTCCAGGTTCGAACCCTGGGAGTGCCGCTGCTTTAGGGTTGCCATACGTCCAGATTTTCCCGGACATGTCCAGGATTTAAACAACGAAAATACCGTCCAGGGGGGAATGTTTTTAAAAGGCCAAAATATCCGGAGCTTTGGGAGTGCAAAAAGCTGTACCCTGGAAGCTGCACTCAGGTGCTGCAAGTGGGTGGCTCTCAGCAGCCTCTGTTCCCCCCCCTTCTCATTCTCTTTCTCTTTGTGCTATCTGGAACATGCAAGAAGCCATGCGGGCATGGCTTCCTGCGAGTAAACCAAATATCTCTAAAAGGAGATTCACAGCCTGCATCTTTGCTATTCAAAGATTGCATTATCCTTTTTTGTAAGAAAACTTCGATACCTTTCTTTTTAAGTTTTTGGAACCCTTTTTTCATCTTTATCTACTACCAAGTGTCTGTGATTTATTCTACCCTAAGTATTTTCATGGGGAGTATTTGCTTAAAGTGGATTTTTGTGGATGGGGCCAGATACAAAATCTAACCAAATTTAAATGTGCTCAAAGCAATTGCGGTTGTGTTAACTCTGCTACAAGAGAGCAAGAAACCTCTCTTCCAAACCTCTTTTCTCCAACAATTACCATGTGATGTTAATCCATTTTGAAAATTTGCTTGCTCATCATGTTATGGTGCTGACTACCTTTGAGTATTATAGAAAATCACAGTATATTATAGCATGAAGTATGTAGTCCTTTTGCTCCTAAATAACTAGTTTTGCTAATGTTTTCAATTCTTACATATTCTTTGACCAAGTTCTTGCTGGTGTAGCAAATTTGGGTCTTTATGAGAAACACTTTAGACAGTAAGTGGGGGCTCATTTGTTGGTATGTTGCCTCATGAAAAAAAAGCTTACACATAAAGAACCAGTAAGTTAAGCAGAATGTTTCCCCTTGACGTTCTAGTTTTCCAACTGCAGAGATTCTTATTTATTGTATTTTTTGGAATGGGGAAGCGTTCAGTTTATGTGAGCCCAATTGCAGCCTGAAGTTGTTACAGACCACAACGAGGTTACTGTCATGGTGGGAAGCTAAGACTTTTAGTGATGTGCCAAAATAAAATAATTAAAAAAACACTGTGGTACCTCAGGTTAAGAACTTAATTCGTTCTGGAGGTCCGTTCTTAACCTGAAAAACTGTTCTTAACCTGAGGTACCACTTTAGCTAATGGGGCCTCCCGCTGCTACCGCGGCACGTTTTCTGTTCTCATCCTGAAGCAAAGTTCTTGACCCGAGGTACTATTTCTGGGTTAGCGGAGTCTGTAACCTGAAGCGTCCGTAACTTGAAATGTCTATAACCCACGGTACCACTGTAGACAGTTAATTTTCCTGACACCTTAATTATTAAACCTTGATAGGTCCTCTTCTCTTTTAATTATTTGAGGCTACTAAAGCAATCTTTTTAATAATAATAATAATATAAATAATAATAATAATAATAATTTTTATTAAAGGTTTTCTTGGTTACGGTGTCTCTAATTGCTCACCAAAGGTAGCTAATGGTTCTTTCAATAGCACCACTTCTGTGCAGAAAGGTTTCTGCTGTTGTGCACCAGTAGTTTATGTACAGGGTGAGCAAATTGTTAACTTTGAGGGTGGTCACCTGGCTTCAGTGTGCTCTGATAAAAGAGAGTTTTCCAAAAAAAAAAGCCCCCCTTCAAGGTTTGCTGGATATTTTGCTATAAATGCCAGCAAGCTGGAGCAGGAGAATAGAGGGTTTAAAAACAAAACTTGAAGGTGTTCTCCCCACTTCCCTGGCATTGCTTCCCTCTCATTACTCTCTAACAGAGAGAGTGAGCCTTCTTGCATGTGATACCTGTATCAGAGTTCATATGGATTGTAAGGGGGTAACTACAATCTGCTTATGGGTATTAAATGGTGTGAGCGAGGATCCTTTCTAGGTCTGCAAGGCTGTGGATATCCATCATGGATTGTTCGTTTTTGTTTTCAAGAAGGGTTCTTTTGGGGACTGTGGGGCAGATAGGAGAAAGTTTGTGCTTCTCTAGTCTTCTTCTTCTTCTTTGCCGATCTCTCGTAGCCGAGTAAGATTGTCTTCCATAAACACGGTTTTAACAATGAGTCCGTAAGTGACCGCGGAGGCCAATTCTGGATCCACACGTCCTTCCACAGTGGGGACATTGGTTTCCGGGCGGGAGTTGATCACGGTGTGGATTTGCCAAGCGTGCCTTCCTCTTAGCACGTTTCTCCCTTGCGTCCTGAGTTCGAGTGTCTTCAAAACCCATGACACCTTTGGTAAAGGCTGTTCTCCAACTGGAGTGCTCGCAGGCCAGTGTTTCCCAGTTGTCGGTGTTTATACTACATTTTTTTAGATTTGCATTGAGACAGTCTTTAAACCTCTTTCGTTGACCACACCAGCATTACGCTTTCCATTTTTAAGTTCGGAATAGAGTAGTTGCTTTGGAAGACGATAATCGGGCATCCGCACAACATTACGTCTCTCTTAAAGCTGGGGGGGGGGGGAGCTACAGAAGCTGTTACTGTGGTACCGCTGTTTACAAACTTAATTCTTTCCGGAGATCCATTCTTAACCCGAAACTGTTCTTAACCTGAGGTACCACTTTAGCTAATGGGGCCTCCAGCTGCCGCCATGCCGCCAGCACACAATTTCTGTTCTCATCCTGAGGTAAAGTTCTTAACCCGAGGTACTACTTCCGGGTTAGCGGAGTCTGTAACCTGAAGTGTTTGTAACCCGAGGTACGGCTGTGTTTCAATTTACTCTATGTTTCCCTCCCCCAAGTGAATTGTTCCTGTTGGTAAAGCCTTCCTCTCAACTTGAACATGTATGTGCTTCCTCAAGCCATTTGCAAAAAAAAAAGTGATGGCCAAACTTTGCCCGCCAGCTGTTCTGGGACTACAACTCCCATCATCCCTAGCTAACAGGACCAGTGGTCAGGGATGATGGGAACTGTAGTCCCAAAACAGCTGGAGGGCCAAGTTTGGCATAAAAGAAGCTGTGCACCGCAGAATGCATTTTCCTGCTGGCTCACAGTGGATGGGGCAAAAGCATTTGAGTTGGTTCACCTCTGTAAATCTTACAGAAGAGGATTTTTGGCTGTGTAGTGCAGATTCATAGAATTTTAGAGTTGGAAGGGACCCAAGAATCATCTAGTCCAACCTCCTGCCATGTTGGAATCTCAGCTAAAGCATCCATGACAGGTGACCTTCCAACCTCTGCTTTAAAACCTCCAAGGAAGGAGAGTCCACCACCTCTTGTGGGAGTCTGTTCCACTGCTGAACAGCTCTTACTGTCAGAAAGTTTTTCCGACTGTTTAGTTGGAATCTTCTTTCTTGCAGCTTGAGGCCATTGCCTCGAGTCCTACCCTCCAGAGAAAACAAGCTTGTTCCCTCTTCCATGCATTGAAATTTCTTACTTTCACATTCTGGTGAACATAGGTATTTCAGACAGACAGACAGACAGACAGACAGACAGACAGAGAGTTTCCCCCACCCCTTGTTAAGTTGCCTTTGGTCATGTGATACTGCAAATAAGGTAAAAGAGAATACCTTCTTCAGCTAATGTTGCATTTCTTCTGCAGCAGTGTTTGTGCTTTTTATAAACCCTCCAATAGTTATAAGGAGTCCTTTACTAATACGATATGGAATCAAAGAGTTAAGTCATAACAATGTAAAATTTAGGCAAATG